>NC_135789.1:5217500-5542500 GCF_051106095.1 Pogona vitticeps
TCCATGGGTCACAAACCCTGTTCCCACCACCATCCCAGACCTTTGCAGTGGCACCTTCAAAACAAGAGAGGGGATGTATTGGATTTCCTGGACGACATATCCCATAACTCTCCATTCTCCCTAACAGACACCTAAATGTGGCTCGCCTGGGAGAAAGGCCTCAACCGGACAGCCTAGCTTCCTGTGTAGAAAGGAAGCTCCCGTGTAGCCCCGCCCCCTGGAGACAGACAGGAAGCTTGGGTGGAGCTAGGCCGAGTGAGGCCTCAAAGCCTTGCCACCAGGTGACCCACATTTGGTCTGTCTGTCCGTCAAGTACAACTTTCCGAATGGAGAATTATGGGAGTTGTAGTCCAAAAAAAACCCTTCATGGATTGCTGCCTTGTCATGGCAAAGGGGCTTGAGTAATTCAGAGAAGCTATGGGCTATGCTGTGGCCCATGGGGTCATGAAGAGTCAGACACAACTTAACGACTAAACAACAACAACAAAAGTCCAAAAAATCTGAAAATCCCGTCCCTATTCTGGGAAGCTTTTAAAGGCCAGGATTTTCTGTGTCTGAGCCATTATTTTTCCAGCACTGGGAGCCACCCACATGGCCCACAGCCACACAATTCTAGAGCCTGGGTTCTCTTTGTCCGTTGTTGAGCCTTTAAGACACAATAGAAACCTTGTTTGTGTACATTATTTTATTTTCAAAGTCCGGAAAGAGGAGATGAGGGTGGCAGTGGTCGCTGTTTGAGAAAGTTTGCCATTGGTGCAGTGACACCATCACATCTGGAGATGAGCTGTTTTGATTTCTTGGACTACAAATCCCCAAATTCTCCATTCCCCACACCCCCCGAATGTGGCTCGCCTGGGAGAAAGGCCTCAAAGCCTAGCTCGGCCTAGCTTCCTGTGCAGAAAGGAAGCTCTCCACTAGCCCTGGGGTGGGGGTTCTCTTGAAAGGGACAGGCAGCCCCACTGGAGGGGTGGTGGTGGTGGTGGAGACTGACCAGGCAGCCTGGGAGATACTGGCTTTGTAGTCCAAATATGGTGGTCAACACCTTTTCCAGAGTAAGACCACAGCCATGGGCTTTGGGAATGGGGAGACTGCCACACGAAGGGAGCCTCCCACCATGGTCATTGGGTGGCACCTCCCATGCCTTTCAATGACCCGTCATGTTTGGGGGACATCCCAAAACGTTGTGGTCTCTTAAAGCAATTCCTTCCTCCACCCCCCCACCCTTTGTCCATCCAATACTTCAGCTCCAGGCTTCTGGTTTCCTTGGCAACGTGGAGCTGAACGTGGGGTTCGCCATTGCATGCTACCTGGCCCAGGAAGGAGCTGATATCAAGTATGCCAACCACCGGGGCAAGACCCCCCTCGACCTCATCTCGGACGGAAGCATCGCACAACTCGTCAAGAACTTTTCCCAAAAATTCAGGTAGGCCTGACCCCATCCTTTTTTGGGGGGGGGGGATGTCTTTCCTGGGTTTCTACTTTTGCAACCAACCGGAACCGGGAGGCATTTGCTAGCAAGTGTAAACCAAGGAGCTAAAATCACCACATTCATGTTTATATAGATATATATAATTAAGAAGAAGAATGATTAGCATTCTCCGTTTTTTCCTCCTCTGCGTTTTGGACACTTGATTTTTGGAAAGCAAAATCATGCCCTCATTGAGGAGGCCCCCAATCCTTGCCCGAGTTCATCATCTTCGAACTGCGGAGCTAGAAGGGAGCCTTGGGAATCCCTCCCCCCAAATCCGACATTTGTCAAGGCGGTACCGCAGGGAATCGAACTCCCAACTTCTGGCTCCATAGCCAGAGACCTCAACTCTTGAGTTAACCAGGTTGAAAAGTTGTTGTTTTTAAATTAAACCATTCCTGTTTTGCATTACAGCATTTGTAACCTTTTGCTGTTTAATCGCATTGGAAATAATAACTGATGATAATATTTGTTACTCTTCCTTTCTTTATCCCCATCATTTAAAAAAACAAAAACAGTCAATAAGGTTTCTGTCGATACTTTTTAACCTTTTGAGGCTGAATATGCCGGTTTGCCAAAGATCAGGGCAGAAGGAGCGGAATTCCCTCGGAAAATCAAATGTGTTAGATCTAAAGACCTCCAGAAGGAGCCAGGTCTTAACGCAGTGCCTGAAGTCTCAAAGAGTCCGGGGACGTAGGAGAGATTGCTTAGGGTTGGTGTCACCACTGAGGAGGTCCTGTCGCTTCTCCGTGGCCACTCGGTTTCAGAGTCCTGTATCCTTCTTTTCCTTCCTTCCTTCCTTCCTTCCTTCCTTCCTTCCTTCCTTCCTTCCTTCCTTCCTTCCTTCCTTCCTTCCTTCCTTCCTTCCTTCCTTCCTTCCTTCCTTCCTTCCTTCCTTCCTTCCTTCCTTCTTCCTTCCTTCCTTCCTCATTCTCTCTCTTCTTCCGGTTGCAACAGAGATAATCAGGATTCGGTGGAGAGCACCACCCTGCTGTGCAGCCTCGGCCGGGTTCACACGACCCCGAACACCATGACGAATCTGAGCGTGGCCAAGCCAGCAGCTCCCTCGGAGTGCCTGGTGTGTTCAGAGCTGGCCCTGCTGGTCCATTTCTTTCCCTGCCAGCACAGCATCGTGTGTGAAGGTACGGCGGAGAGCTCTCCTCTCTTTTGACCCTAAAAGTCACCGTTTCCCCTTCCTGTTCGGATTTCTCGCCTGGGGCGCCGTTAATGGAAATGGTCAGGGAATCTTCGAATGGGGTTCATTTTTTTTTCCACCACTCCGGTGCCCAAAATCCACCCCTTGGGATGTCTGGGAGTTGTGATCCAAATTTAACTTTCCCGGGAAGCAACTCGGAAGCTGCCTTTGTGCGTTTTGTGTGAAATGGGATCACGGACAAAGCCCAGTGGTGCTTCCTGAAATGCCAGCAGCACCTCATAGGGTCTCCCAATTTATTCTATATTCAGCGTGATTCCCAGTGGGGGAATCGAACTCCCAACCTTTGGCTCCAGAGCCAGAGACCTAAACCCCTGAGCTAAATGCAGTAGCCTGAAAGAGAGGGTCGTAATAAGCCTACCGGTGTCCGTCTCAACCGTTTTAATCTCTTCGTCCCCCTTTGCCTGCAGAATGTTCGAGGAGAATGAAACGATGCATCAAGTGTCAAGTGATGATCACCAAGAAGCTGAAACAAGGTACGCTTGGTTTTACCTCGCGCTCCGAGTAGGCGCCCCGATTGTCGCCTGGAACTGAGAGAGGTAGAAGGCCCCGCGTTCAGTTCCTGGGGAAGATGGAGTCCATCGCCAAGGAAGGGTTTTCAGCTTGGACTATCCTGCCAGGCAGGCCACAATCAGCCTGTCCTTTCATTGGCCAACACAGCTAGAAAATTGAACGAGAGAACCCGGGAAGAGGCGGGGACGGTGAGGGAGAAGGGGAAGAGCCTCCCACATGGGCTCCCTTCTTAGTAAGAGAGAAGGACGTGCTGCGTTGTTCTGCTGGGCTCAATATGTCATAGAATTACAAGGAAGATGAGTCAGGATGAACGTCCCGGAAAGAACAAAGAGATGGGCTCTCCTTTATGTTCAGGTGTAGGTTCTAGCACAATGAGTCCCCACCTTGGGTCCTCCAGATGTTCTTGGACTACAAGTCCCAGATGCCTTCAGCACCAGCCAGGCCGGCCAGGATTTCTGGGAGTTGTCGTCTAAGAACATCTGGGGAATCAAGGTGGGGAGTCCCTGATCTAAGACGCTTCCAAGATCCTTGATTACCCCCCCCCCCAGGCCAACCGCATCTCGGCTTTCCCTTCCCGCAGATAGCACGGAGGTGGAGTCCAGTCCCGGTTCCGAAACCACCGACCACCAGAAGCTGATGGAAGACCTCCAGAGCCGCTACCGCCAGATGGAGGAGCGCATCACCTGCCCCATCTGTATCGACAACCAAATCAAACTGATCTTCCAGTGTGGACACGGCTCGTGCCAGGAGTGCGGCGGCTCCCTGTCCGTCTGCCCCATTTGCCGACAGACGATCCGCGAAAGGATAGAGATCTTTGTTTGAGAACGGCGCTCCAGACCTCTCCCCCCCCCCAACGCTAGTCAATGCCCTCCGGAGAAACTCGGCCCGGCGAGTCGTTTTCGCCGAGAATCTCGAACGGGCTTTGTTCGAGGATCTCGAGCAGCTTTGTTCGAGGATCTCGAGCAGCGTTGTGCGCTTGCCCAGAGTCCAGCCTTTGATGGAGGAGGAACACGTTTCGTGGCAGCCGATCCCAAGCGGCCGCTGCTTTCCTTTTCCTTTCCTTCCCTTCTTTTTTTTCTTAAAGTAGACCAAAACACAGATGTAACAGGTTTCTAGGTTTGGGGCAATACTTCTCATGGCCTTACCCAGCTTCGAAAGGGGAGGAAGACACCCATTTCTGAGAGCCCATTGCGTTCCTCGGGGTGGGGGGTCGGTGGGTGGGGAGGGAAAAACAATATCCTTGCACTTTAAAAAAAAGTGGTGGGAGAGAAAGGCATAAAATCTGGCCTTGCTCTTTCTAGCAAAGGGAGTCAGCCCAAAGAGCAGAGGAAACATACAATCCAATTTTTGGGGTTGTTTGGGGCAGGTTCCCCCCCCCCTTTGTTCTTTTCTCTGATGCCACATTCGGCCACAGATATGATCAGAGAAGACAGACGGGGGCGTGTGTGTGAGAATGAAGAAGGGAGACCCGTGCCTTCTTCGAGACGAAATAGTGAATATTTACGGACTGTATCCAGACTGGCAACGGAAGCATCCCCTTAGGTGGCGATGGCTCTTCTCTCTTCTCTCTTCTCCAGTAATTTCAATGTTTACTCTGCAAAATGGCGAAGAGCCTTTGGGTTTCCTCTCTTTTCCCTCCCACCCCCCACCCACCCCAACCGAGGTGTCTTGTTTTAAAAAGAACCGAGAGACCACAATCGAAATGAGAACCGTCAGGGGAGGAGAGGAGCCCAGGAAACTCCCCTCGGTCGTCGGCTGGCAGCCTTGAATAAAGTTTCTTTACACACCACACGCAAACTGTGGCTCCGTTCCGACGTTAACCTTTTGAGGCGTGGTGGAATGAGTGTCAAAAAATGTGTTTTTTTCTTCTCCTGGATCCGATGTAATGCGCCGTCCCGTAAGACGGGGTGGGGAACGGCCCCTCTTGGGGGGAGGGAATCTCTGCCGTCTTACTCCCCAATTTGACCCTCTGATTTATCCCAACTTGGCCGTTCGCTGTTTTTGTGACTTTTGGTGGCTCTTTTCGGCCCATTCCAGAAGCCTCAAAGGCTGCTCCTAAATCTTGGCTACCGGCAGTAGGAGCTTGCAGCTAAAATGCATTGGTAATATTGAATTTGCAGGATTTGGCACAGCATCCAGCTTTGCATAGAATTGAAAGCTACCATTCTGAGGGCCAAATGTTTACAGTAGGGGTAGGCGAGTGGAATTGGGTTCACAGCTACCAATATTTTTCTGGGTGTGAGGACATGTGTATCCAGAGAGATGGGGAAGGATATTTATACTGCCTTGAATTGGTGCATTGGAACTAATTAACAAGGTGCTGGTTGCAGGCCATGTCGTACATCAAGTTACTTGACTGGCACATGAGCAGGCATTCAACCAGCAACTCTTCTGTAAGGTGCAACTTACGGTACTTCCAGGATACATGAACTGTTATTTACTCTGGAGTCAAATCCAATCGAATTCAGCATAGCGCTATAGCGAGGTGCAAATTTACGCTGATATAGCGCTACACTGCTCCTCCTTCCCTTGCAAAGTTCATATGGATGCTGTTGTGTAAGCGTCAAACCATTATCTCTCCTTGCCATTTCCCCTCCTCTTCTTTAATCATCATAAACTTTCTCCCTCCCTGCTTCCTTCATCTCCTCTATCAAGCTAAATGGCAAAGATGTGCGGTCACACCTCACAGCTTTTGGGAAGACCTTGAACAACTAGGTTGCCTTTCTCAACCCAGCTGTGAAGGGCAAGTGAAGACAGGGTGAGCAGGCTGTGAAGAGGGGAGGCGTCTCTCTGATTTTTATAGAACAGAAAAGCCTGAGGGGTGATCAAGCGAGTCTGGCCGTCTCATTAGAAGAGCATCAGAACTCATTCTCCGGATGACAGCAGTTCTGAATCTGGAGGAAGTCTATGCCAAGGTGAGAGCGATGTAGCGCTGAAGTGCTGCATCACTGCATCGCTGCTAATTGGAGGCAGAGAAGGGCTGGTGGAGGGAAAACCCTGCCTGCTCTGTTCTTACAACTTTCCAAGCAGGCAATATTTTCGGGACGCTTGTCCCCTCTCTGGTTTTTCAGGCCTATAACTGTAGTCATTAGTTAAGGAAACAGACAAGAAAAAAAAAGTGGTTTGTTTGAAAATTTGGTGCTGGAGGAGAGCTTTGCAGATGCGACGGACAGCCAGAAAGAAACTAGATCAGATTGGAAAAGTTCCATTTTTAGAGGAGTTTTAGTCCGGAAAAATGCAACCTTTGAAGTTTGGGTGTTTAGATTTCAAGAAGATTGCCTTGCTGGGAAAAGAGAAGAAAGTCCAACTCTATGGATGTGTGTTTGAACATCAGAGGCCCTTCAGTAAGAGGGCCTCCTCCTGACTTTCCTTTGAAGGAAAGGAGAGGGAAAAGTTGATCTCATCTTGTCCATCTCTGCCCTTGTGTTTGGCGCCCCCTCCAGGAAAGTTCAAACAGTGGAAGCTCAGATTGAGCTTTTTCAGTGTCATTTCATCCTTTCCCAGAAGGAGGCGCTGCTTTTGTGAAAAACAGATTTTCAACTAACAAGGAACCCCGTCTCCGGAAAACTACCTAATCTTGTCTGAGTTGGAAGTTAAGTTAGGATTGGACCTGGTTAGGAATCAAATGGAACGCCCCGAAGCTGTGGTACCCAACCTTGGATGGTCTTGGACTACAACTCCCAAACGCCTTCAGCACCAGCCAGGATTTCTGGGAGTTGTAGTCCCAGAACATCTGGGAACCTAAGGTTGAGGACCTGAAGGAATAACCAGGGATTTCCAGGTAGCGCTAAGAAAGAATCATGACCCAGACCGCGAAGAGCTGCTGGCTAGATAGGAGAAATGGTTGTAGAAGACACTTATTTACATTCCTTGGAGATTTCACTCCAGTGGTTTGCTGACAGATGGTTTTAATCTGTATTTTATCTCCCTGCCCCCTGCCCGTTCTCTCTCAGCTCCCTTCCTTTTTTAATTCGGGGCCATCATTTCTGCCCTACTTAGCAATCTTTGTTTTTCCGGCATCTTTTAGGCTTCGCAGATGTTGGAAAGAGGAGACACTTGTTGGCCGGCAAGACGTTTGAAAAATGCTCCGGATCGTCTTGTCCAGCCAGATAAAAAAGTTTTCGTGTTTTTTTAAAAAAACATGGATACAGTTCATTTACATTCAGTGGATAACAGGGGGCGGTGGAGCTCCAGATTTGGGAAGGGGAGGAATACAAGTCTCAGCAGCAAAGGCCAGTGGAGCTCATGTAGGTGGATTATGGGATTTGTAGTCTAAAAGATAGGAAAGTTAGCAAATGGCTTTTGGAGCCGCAGTCGGTCACCCCTGGTTTATAGGGACGTTTCTTACTAAAATGTTGGCCAAGGGAGCTTCCTTAGTTCACCTCAGCATGCAAAACCAAACCAAAACAATGAAATTGAAGGTCTTCTAGTGCTTGTAAGTCTGAGATATTAATTTCAGGATAAGCTTTTGTGGCCCTATTAACTCTCACTCAAATTGTACTGGACTGTCGATTTTTGCTCTCCCCCAGGTCGTTAAGGATTCAACCTTCAAATTCGTGGTTTCCAACCCTGGGTCTCCAGATGTTCTTGGACTGCAACTCCCAGAAATCCTGGCTGGTACAGTGAGCGGCAAAGGCTTCTGGGAATTTTAGTCCAGAAACATTTGGGGACCCAAGGTTGGGGAACCACTGCTCTAAATCATTGCTTCTTTTTAAAAAAAGGCCTTTTCTCGCCCAAAATAAACCAAACCCAATCACTGAGATGCCTCTCAGAGATATGATCTACAATTTGGAATTCCCCCCCAGGGGTTCTAAATTGCTGCATGGATATAATAGGCTTGTCTCTGTTCTAACCACTGTACTCATTTTTTCTTTTCTTTTTTTCTCCTCTGCTGCAGTTCTCGATCGAGGCTTGGCTAGGCAGTCACTAAAGGCAGTTAGGAACACTTCTTGCCTCCAGAATTTAAAACTGAGCTGGTTTCAAGGATCCTTGAGGATGGGCCAAGTCAAACAGCTAGATGTGAGAACGAAAAGGGAAGGCAGGAGAGAGAGAGAACCACCTTTCTCATTAGAAAGAGGGAAGGCAAGAACTAATAATGGCTTGTTTTACAGCTTATATAATGCCATTTATCATGGCTCAGTGTCAAAGCATGAAAACCTGGCAGGTCTTTTTTAAAAACACACACACACACAAGAAGGATGGAGAAAGTTAACACACAAGTCAGTTAAGGACAAAACCATCTGTCCACTCTAGAGAGAAGATACTGTAACTTCTATGGAATCCGAGCCTTTTTGCATGCTGCACTAAAAATATCCACTTTAATTTAAACAAACAAGATTCTAGTCCTTATTATGGTTGGAAAGATAAGGCTCATGAACAGAAACAGTGCATCCTGCCTTGTCTGAGGACCTCACAATTCTGTTTATGCAGACACATGCATTCTTTTCCCCAATCCCAGGAAGAGAGAGAGAGAGAGAGAGAGAAAGAAAGAAAGAAAGAAAGAAAGAAAAAGAAAAGAGGATCATATTCTTGAGTTCGTGTAGAATTCAAACCCAGTGCCAGGTGTACACTTAAAAGGATTGAAACATGTCCAGAGTTTGGACACAATCCTTTTTTGTGGGGGGGTATAACTTCCAGAATCTTCTGTGGCTAGCTGGGGGCTTTGTGGCTTTGTAGTCTTAACAAATGGAAAGGAATAATTCTCAAGTTCTGGATGGTGGTATTCTGATTTGATATTGTTCCAGGGAGAAAAATGTTCTTGTGCAGTTAACAGCACACAATTGTTACACATGCCAACTCACATGTCACACAATAAATTACACAGTGTTTACTCCCCTGTACCGGTGGCTTAGATTGTTGCAGAGTTCTGAATTTCTGATACAATTTCCTGCTCTATGCAGTACGTAGAAGTACAGAGATTCACAGAATAACTATGGTCCACCCTTTTCTCATGAACTGGCACTTAAGATCCTAATAACTCACTCTTGAGACATTGGTAGGAGAAATAATGTTTTATTACTTACAGTTGCAAACAGATCAACAGCAAACAAACCACAGATGCGACAGACAAAACAGAAGGAAAGAGCTCACAGCAGAGAGGCGGGGCTCTCTTTGAATTCCGAGGCAGGAAAGGAATGATTGGCTAGTGTTGGATAGACTGACGAGCACCCCAAACCAGAAAAATCCCTCCCAGTAAAAAAAAAAAACCCTACAGACAGCATGCAAGGTTGCAAACAAGACTTCAACCTCGATGTGAGAAGCAGTGTAGTGTAATGGGTAGATTATTGGGTGAGGAGTTTGGGAGGACGCCTTCTTGGCCATGGAAATGGTCAGCAGGCCTTCCTTCTCTTTCTGGTCAGTGTCACGGAGAAGGTGAAATGTACCTCTTGGGAAGCTCAGAGGGCCAGAATTGGCCCCCCAGGAATGGGGGCTGAGCCATGTGACCCAATGTTACACACCCCGGTTCTCAGCAAGTTTATTTTCCTCAGGTTTCCCCATGGAAAATGCTATATTATCCCAAACACTGAGGTAAAATACATCCTTCTACTCAACTGTCTCCTCTTGGGACGTAGAAGAGACAAGCCACCATCTTGTCCCTCACCTCAGGCGGCAAAATTTCTTGAGCAGCCCCAGTATTGTCAAATAGCATCCACCCGTCTTTCCCTCCTCTGCCATTTTATTGCTAAAAAGACACCCCCTTCTGCAGAAAAAGGGACCCCTCCTTCCTCTTCAGATTTATTTTTTCTACTCCTCCAACCACCGAGTCGGCTGCTATAACGACAGAGGTTTTCTTTGGCTCTATCATCTCCAGAGCAAATAGCTTGCTTCTCTTAAAGGGAAAAATATTTCTCTCTTTTTTTTTAAAGGTGCCTCGCAGCTGCAAAAATTAGGAGCCGTTTCGGTCCGCTCGTCCACTGCCAGGCCTTGAAACACGAGGGAAACAAGTCGCAGGCTTTCCAAGAAAACTGGGGAAGCTCTCCAGATAGAAGAGAACGGATCCGCCCTCTGCTTGGGGGAAAGCTGACCCGATCCAACCCTGGAAAAAATGAAATTTTTCTTCACTGCAGGAGAAAAGCTGAGGGCTTTCTTGGCTCCCCTAAAATGGCCAAGCCATGCCCCCAGACTTTGTGCCATTTGAGGCAAAAATGCCACACCAGGGCAAGATATAATTTCATATTGCAAAGCCACCTCGTGTAGTCCAAAAATATATACAGTATTTTCCAGGTATAAGACGCCCCCACTTTTCTAATGCAAAATTAAGACATCTAAGCGGGGCTTAGCAAGTGTAGAGGGAAAGCGATCAAAGCCCTGCAGGATCGCTTTGATCCCTGCTTTCCCCTCCACTTGTTTTTGTTCTCGCCTCAGCTTTCTTCTGTGTATAAGACGACAGTCAATTTTTAGTCTAAAGATTTTAGACAAAAGTATAGTCTTATACACAGAAAAATACGGTATATAACTTCTCTAAGCACTGAGCATGTGATGTTTTCCAAAATGCATAGAATCCAAGAGTGGCAGAGCATTGGAGACCTGATGCGGGGGGAAAAATGCAAGGATATGTTGGGTATGTTGCTTTCTTTACTGCACACATACTTAGCAACCAACGGAACTGATCAACAGCAAACAAACAACTGGCAAGCACAGATGGAAGAGAGGGAAAGAGCACTCAGCAGAGAGGCGGGACTCCCTTTGAAATCAAAGGTTGGAAGGAATGATTGGTTCTAAGCTATAAAGTCAGACATGGCTTGATCCCAAGCTATCTCAAGAACCGTGTCCCCCTTTAGAAGCCTACTTGGGTGTTCAGATCATCAGGAGAGGCCTTTCTCTCAGTCCCACCCCCTTCAAAGGTGCATCTGATGGAGTCACTGGGGAGGGGCCTTCTCTGTGGCTGCTCCCAGACTCTGGAACTCCCTGCCACTGGAGGCCAGCCTGGCCCCCTCTTGGCTCTCCTTCCCCAAGCTGGCCAAGACCTTTCTCTTCAGGGAAGCCCCCCCCCCTTTTAGCAGGTGGGATTTTTAACTGGCTCCCTGTACCTTCCTGCTTTGAATGGGTCTTGGTGTTGCTTCTGCTTTCTGGAGGGTGCATGTGTGTGATCCTTTTCAGTCGGTGTATTCTTCCTGCTTCGGCCTTTAAATACTGTACAGTATTGTCTTTTCCTAGTGTGAGCTGTTTAAAAAAAGTTTTAAATAAATAAATAAATACATAATGATAAACCATTCCCAGAATCCACAGCCGGACCTGCGATTTCCCCTTTTAAGAAAGAAAGAAAGAAAGAAAGAAAGAAAGAAAAGTTTGGAAATCTTAAAACTTCTGGAGTGGATTCCCTCCCACCCCTCCTGGCTTCTTGGAGGTTGGGTAGATTGTGCATTTTGTTACATAAATTCCCAGCCTCCTTTATCCAGCTGCTGAAGCACAGCTGGCTAAGCGATCGCCCTTCCTGGAGCACAGCTGTTTCACAGCGCATGGGTGCATTTCCCCCCCCTCCTCTGGTCTTTCCCTCAGTAATATGATACAGCTTGGCAGGACCTAATGCATTTAAAAGAAGAAGAAAAAAAGAAATGTTGGAGTTGTCAAGCAGACTTTTAATGTAAAGTCTTCTCTCTCTCTCTTTTTATTTTTTTAAACTAAGGAAAGAAAGGGGAAAAAATTTTTTTTTGATTTTCCAGCGAAGTTTGCTGCTGCTTCAAACTCCGCAGCCCAGTATTTAGATGGATTTATAACTCTCGCGTAGTTGTCTTGTTTTAATTAATGTCTGCCATGGAGCATGTGAAAAAGCTATCCGAAGGGACGTCTCCTTTTCCTCTGCCTTCGGGCAGACCGATAAATCCTAAATATCAAGGCGTTCTGAGTTTCGTCTGCCTTTTCCCCCTCCTGGTTCTCTTTGCTGCTTTTGGAAATCTCCTGGCGACAGAAGCACAGAAAATCCAGGTAAGAAGCCGTCCCGATTTTCCGACCAACCACCCTATAAATGTTAGGGTTTGTTGCTGCTCTTCCTTAGGTCTCACTCCCCCCCCCACAAGGCTCGAGAGGGTATTAATGGGTTGCCCCTGTGAGGTTGTATCCCCCTAACAGCCCTGCAGAGCAGGCTGGCACAAGAATCAGGGTCTCCCGCCCAACTGGGATTTGACAATATGTCTGTTCAGTTATGCTGTTCTTTTTTTCCCTCTGTGTGTGTTTGTGTCTTTATTGGGCTGTGTTTTCAGGCCAGACTCTTACATTGCACAAATACGGAGTCACAGAAAAGCAACATAAAAGTATTGCCATCGTTTTTAAGTCTTAGACTTAAGAGGAAGACTAATGATCACTGCCTTGGCAGCTAATTTTGCCCCTCTTTGCCAGCTTCAGCCTTGTCACAACAACCCTTCAGAGTAGGAAAGACATCCACCAACGGGCTGCAGGGCATGGCAGACTTTTAAATTTCCTCACTCTTAGATCTGGGCTCCAGTCACTGCACTCAGCTGGCTCCCCAGTGCTAGCGTCCTGCTTTCTAAATTGGGGAAAAATGCTGAAGAAGTCAACCTTTTGCTTCACTATGAATGTTTGTGGTCATTCCTGACCTCACCCCTTCTTCCACCACAGCTATCTGTTTGTCTTTTTAACCCACCCGGCCTGGAGCATGGTAGCTGGGGATCCAAATAGGTTTGGGAGGCTAGCATAGAGCAGAATTCGAACTCCTATCTTACAAAGGCTCTCGTGGCTTTCTCAACATGGGAGAAGGATAGTTCTCTTTTCTTTTTGTGCACATCGTTGTAAGAAGAGATGATAATGTGGAGAAGGAGTCAAAGGAAAATGTCATGAAGACATTTAACCAGCCTGTTCAAGGAAAAACATGATCTTTTGTCAACTTCTGGAAGGTCTCTGATTCATTGTCTTTGCATTAGGTGGTCCAGATTCCATCAACACAGCTTTTAAATGTCTAGTTTCCAAGGATTTAAAGAGGGACCCCTGAAGGTCATCTATGCCAAACCCCCCAGAGGATGCAGAAACACACCTAAAAAGTTTTCATCACGTTCTCTACAGATAGATTTCAAATTCAGGGTTAGGTAACCCCCTTTCCTGGACAACTAAAATATCATTTAAAGGGCAAACTTTGAGGTGTTTCACAATAATTCCTCAGGCCTGGGCGTTACCAAACTTGGAGCGATTGGGTGAAGAAAGGAACAAGTCCAGGAAAAGGGAAATCTGGCTGGATTTGTCTAAGGCAAAAATGTCCCAAGATATTTTCTCTGCTCACTCTTATTATTCTGAGGTGTTTCTGGTCGGTGACAAAATGACAAAATCCTCAAAACAAAACAAAATTTAAAAAATATTGTGGCTTTTTGTGTTTGCAGAGACTCTCTGAGGCTGGGACTCAAAACCGATTTCTAGGCTCGGCATTCTTTCAATTCCATGGAGATGATTGATGTCATATTCTAGTTTTTTTAAAAAACATTAAGAAGCACTTGGAAGTAATTAGTTACTGTTGGGTAGCAAGCAATCTAGCTGGTAACTGCAAAGTTATTTCCTAGGCTATTTATAGATGCTATCTATATATAACAAGCCACACCGTTATTTCAAGAGCACTTTTTAAGGGCATCTTAAGGTCTTTTTAAGAGGCCTATGACAGTATTTTTTAAGGATTTTTGTCCCATTTCCTTATCCTCCAAAGGAGCAAAGGAAGTATTCTTAAGTTTTGTCCTTTGTCTTTTTATATTTCCAGCATGCAATATCAGAAGCAGCCACTAGAGGGAACCAGAGATTGTCTCTATCTATTTTTATGGTATTTAGGTGTAGGCTATTATGTGTGGATAACCAGCAACACAAGAAATAATTTGTCCGGCAGGATCGAACCCTCGGGCGACCCTATCGGGAAGTAATTAAGAACTCCATGAGTTCCTTTTATAGGGGGAACCTTCCCAGCTTGGAAAAATAAATCCATCCCTTTCCAAGGGATGCTAGCCAATTCCATGTTCATTCGTTGAAGCCAAATCAATTTGGCCCACCTTAAAGGTGGGTTTGTTCAGTGTGTATTTTCGTGGCCCGCAGCCCATTTTTTCAGATGCCAAGCGGGCTGCGATCCAGGGACGCCAAAGCCGAAGGGAAACCCAAACACCAAGCCTACAAGCTTGAAGTCTGCCCATCCGTCAACAGGCGTCATGCTTCCTTCGCTCCAGATTTGGGAATGAGATCAAACTTTTGACCTACTTATGCACTGGCAAGGGAAGAGACAGAGAGAGAGATGGCTCTTGCATCCTTATATAAGCTTCACGTCCAACCTGAGCTGTACAACAGCGACGTTTAGATATTTTATTCCACACGCACCCCTTATTCATCACATGATTAACTGACGGGAAGTTGAAGAGTGTTTCCTGGGGTCCTGAGGACTAGCAGCATGAGCGTCATAGAGTTAACATCCTTTCGATTTGCAGCTTTGCACCCCGACAAGTCAGCAGAGCTCACGGTGAGAGCCACAGACAATGGGTGGTTATTAAGAGAGCATCTTTCCCCCAGATCTTGGAGAAGAGCTGGCTGGAAAGCTCAGTGGTTTAGGTATTTGGCTGCAGAGTTTGGGAGTTTGATTCCCACTGTAGTAGTAGAGCCAGCCTGGGTAGCCTTGGGCCAGCTGCACAGTCCCCAGGGCGCCCCCTGGAGAAAGGGAAGGGGAAACCACTTCTGAGTCTTCTCTGCCTGGAAAACCCTGAAATCTCTGTAACTAAGAATGGACTTGATGGCCAGGTGATTATTATTTAAAGCTGAATTGTCGATCTGTCAAAACAAAATCCCTGGCGTGCATAAATCAGAATTTTGTAGGGGAATTTTAAAAATCCAGAACCCTTATTCCTATTTTTGCAGAAAGCTGGAAAATTTGGGGGAAACACTGAATACCTCTCCCCCCCAAAAAAAGAAAAGAGAGAGAAAGGAAAAGAAAATAACTTTTTATTTTTTTGGAATTCTAATATTTTAGGATTTTAATTTGGGGCAACATTTTGTCGGCCATTAGGAGTGCGGTTTGTTTTTTTATATGAAAGATTGTTTCTGACGAGAGAGAAAAAAGCCGTAAAAACGGCAGCAAATCTAAGCATTTCTAAGTAGCAAACTGTTCCTTTTTTGGGGGGGGGAATTCATCAGAGCTGAGTCTTATACCTGCTGCCCCTCAGAGGCCCTGAAGCTGAGGAGACCTGTCGGGCTCAGCGGGTGGGCGTCAAGCTGGAGCCTTTAATTAGCCAGCTTAGAGTCAAGTCTTTCCGAGGAAGACTCAAGAAGGCCAGGAGTTGGATGGGGTTCAAGCGGCTGCTGCGATGCGTCAGGCAGAGATGCATCAAATTAAGCCTGTTTAGACTGGAGAACAGCAGAAGGCAGCTAGCAAAAAAACACAAAGGGTCAGGCTAGCCATCAAGACTAACTGAGTTCTGGGCTTCTGTGCTAAGAGCATCTCATTTGTTATTGTGAGTCATCAAGTCACCACTGATTCGTGACGACCCTGTGAATCAACACACACCAGAATGTCCTGTTCTCATTCCTCCCGCTCGGCTCTTGCAAATGAGAGCCTGTGGCTTCCTTTCGGAGTCACTCCATCTGGTATTGGGGTCCTCCTCTTTTCCTGCTGCTTTCAATCTTTCCCAGCATTCTGGTCTGTTTTTTTTTTTTTTTTTTTTTTTGCCTCCAGACTTGATTTGATTTGGGACCTACTAATTTGTCTTTCTGGCAGTCCAGGGTAGCTGCAAAGCTCTCTCCTGCAGGACCACATTTTAAATGAAACCCATTTCAAATGCATCAATCTTCCCATGAAGGACAGGAAAATTCCACGCCTCTAGAGCATCGTACAGAATCGTGTCCCCCTTGGCAACTTTCAGATCTGTTTGCCATGTTTGTTAACAGGCAGAATTTCCATTTTTTTAGACTAAGGGTGGAGAACTTCACCCAAGGACCGGATTCTGGTTCGCAGACAAGTTCTCGAGGCTCTTGCTCCAGCAGTGTCGTCTTTTTTTAAAGCCTTCATCGAATTCATGGACCGAACGGGCGCTGAGTGGGTGAAAAAAATGGTGACTGTGAAATGGAACCTCCAGCTTCAGGAGCAGTCTATCTCTGTGAACCACACGCCAGAGATGGAAATGGACATGGCAGCCTTTTAAGCTAGCTTCCCAGAGGCCCGCCTAATTGCCTTTGGAAAAATTCTGCTCAATCAGGAATACACTTGGAGGGAAAAGGTGGCTGTTGGGGGAAAGGGAAGACACTCCGTAAAATGACTTTTCCGGGGGAGGGGGCTGCTACTAATTAATAGGAAAATAAATCCTGTCTTTCAAACACAGATGCCTCATGGTCTATCGTGAAAAAGACAGAAAATGGAAAAGAAACCTAGAAAAAAGCTTTCTTTCAAAACTTTAAAAAAACCCAAAACCGACCCACAACACTACAGATCCATCATTCCCCCCCACAGCCATCCTGATTAGGCGATTTTGGGGATTAGAGTCTTTAAAAAGGAATTTGATTCTTGGATTCATCGTTCTGAAAATCTGAGAGGAATCCAGTTCCTTGTATTTCCTTGGAGAAATCAGGCTGGCTGAGAAGCTTAAGGGTGATACCTCGAAAATACACACGTTGGCAAGCTCTAAATATTGGTGGGAGGGTGATCCTTTCTGCTTTTTCCTCCCAAATAAGACTTGGGACTCAATGTTTTTCTTTTTTTTTTTAAGGATGATGCTGCTCCGCCTGGTTCTCCTCCAGGCCCTTCCGTGGCCCTCCACCATCTCCCGCTTCCAGCTCGCCCCCATATTCGGAAGAAACGCTACACCTTAACGCCGGGGCACCTGAGGTGGGACCACTTCAATCTCACCTACAAGTAAGTTCATTAATTTTTAAAAAAGTTTTCCAGGTTCTACCTCTCACTCCGGGAGATTTCATACAATTTAATTTCCCGTTCCTGCGAATCTTCCCACCGTCGTTTCTTTATTCTCTTGTGATCCCGATTCCCCTGCAGGATTCTGTCCTTCCCTCGAAACCTGATCAACGAAAGCCAGACGAGGAAGGGGCTGGCCACGGCTTTCCGCATGTGGAGCGACGTTTCCCCGTTCAGCTTCCGGGAAGTGTCTCCATCCAAGCCCAGTGACCTCAAAATCGGTAGGGTGCCTTCTTTCCCCCTGCTTTGGACGTTTCAGGGTTTTTGTGTTTGTTCAGGAATCCCCCCCTCTCTTCTGAAGGCTTTACCCATAAAACTCCCAGTCCTTTCCGGTATCTGTAATCCATTTTATTTCAGAAATAATGCCTTCTGTCATACAGGATGAAGACAGAAGGAGTGGTTAACTTCAATGGGAACTGCAAGGCGTTAGGGGCATGGTAGTTTCCTGAGAAGCAGGGAGACTACCAGGCTGATAATACCTTGCATCTCCCAGAGACCTTAGCTCCACCTAGCCAATTCCTCTATCACCATCATGCTTAAGAGAAGCCATTATTTCTCCGCTGAAAGGGATTACAGGCCCCTGAACAGACTTGGGGAGTTATTTTTTACTCAAGCCCCACAGATTTCTGGCGGCAGGGGGGAATCCCTGCAGATGTCTGAGGTCCATTGTTCAAAAAAATATCAAAAAAGCCCATGCCCGGTACCTGCCAAGCCACACAAACAAGAAAGAGAGTGGAGCACCGCCTCCTTGACTCACAAGCCTCCTGGTTGCACACACAAAAAAGGCCCTGCTAAAAGGATACAAAGCCTAGAAGGTCAACTCCCTCTGCCTGCCCTGCCTCGGTGACATCACACCAAGCTCCGCCTCCCCATCTCAAGCTTTAGGTGCTGGAATCCCAGGGAAGAGGGTGTTGCTGGCTTCGAAACCCAATTTGTCAGCATTGTTGTTGTTGTTGTTGTTGTTGTTGTTGTTGTTGTTGTTGTTGTTGTTGTTGTTGTTGTTGTTGTTGTTGTTGTTGTTTTGCAAAGTCACCCTCTTGTCAAGTCTGCCCTTTCAGAAAGCTGCACTTTACTGGTTGAACACATTTAACCCAGAAAATTTTGCCCGGTTTCTGTTCTAATTTTTATCTTGCCCATTCAACCCCAGACTAAACGTCTAACAGCCTTCGTTAATTTTTTTAAAAAAATAACATTTTTTTCCAATCCCCATCTCCTTCCTCCTCCTCCTTTCCCTTGCCTGCTTTAAAAATTAAAATAAAATCAGTACTTCATCGGTTACATTTCTCCCCGGAGACAAGAAGACGGCCTTTCTCTGCAGTACGAGCGAAAATGGTTCGGAGGGCAGAGATTCTGAACATCTGGAAGAACAGAACGGCTCCTTGAGTCATTGTGGGTTTATTTGCAAGTTCTCCAGATCTTTACCGCTCCAAGTTTTTGTAGATCCTTTTTTTTCCTTCCTGCTTGTCCCAAGATTGAAAACAGGCCACGAGAGAGGGCTTTAAAGTCTGGAGTTCAGGAAGACTTTTGCCCGAGAGGATGCACAGAGTCAAAAACCCGGGACATCGTAGCCTCTGAGGGTCTCCAGAATCGGAATCTGCCACACCTGCTTTTTGAGATCACAGTTCCTACACCAGCCTCGCTCCCCAGTGGCCTTGCTAGTGAGGGGGGATGATGGAAAGTGTAGTCCCCACAGCAACCTTGACATGCACTCGGTTTGCTAGCAGGGTCTGACCACAGCTGGCTTCGTAGCCAACGCACAGGGCAAAAGAGGACACTTAATTTGTGTGAAATTGCACGTGCTAACTTGCCATTTTTCCATCCAGGTGTTCTGTGGGGGCCGCTCCCTCGCTAAGGGACGCTCTCAATTCCCACCCCTTTACAATTCTAGGGGTTGCCTCTTCGGTGCCAGAGGTGGAGAACCAGCTGCACTGAGGTGTTGTTGGACTACAGTGCCCATCAGCCTGTATAGCAACACGGTTTAGCAACAGTGAGGGATGTGGGAGTTGTAGTCTGCTATACGCAGTATAAATTGTGTGCGCGCACAATGGGCCATCAACCTAATTAGCAGTGACCTTAATAGGACTTTGATGGTAAGTGAGATATTTAAGGAGTGGGTTTACTCCCGCCACCCCTCAGTGAGATTCCATAGCAAAACAGGGATTCGAATCCATATCTTCTGAGGCCTAATCCATCACCTTTTTCCTTCCTTCCTTCCTTCCTTCCTTCCTTCCTTGCTTCCTTCCTTCCTTCCTTCCTTCCTTCCTTCCTTCCTTCCTTCCTTCCTTCCCCCCATTCTCTCTTTTCCTTCCTTCCTTCCTTCCTTCCTTCCTTCCTTCCTTCCTTCCTTCCTTCCTTCCTTCCTTCCTTCCTTCCTTCCTTCCTTCCTTCCTTGCTTCCTTCCTTCCTTCCTTCCTTCCTTCCTTCCTTCCTTCCTTCCTTCCTTCCTTCCCCCCATTCTCTCTTTTCCTTCCTTGCTTGCTTGCTTGCTTGCTTCCTTCCTTCCTTCCTTCCTTCCTTCCCCCCATTCTCTCTTTTCCTTGCTTCCTTGCTTCCTTGCTTCCTTGCTTCCTTGCTTCCTTGCTTCCTTCCTTCCTTCCTTCCTTCCTTCCTTCCTTCCTTCCTTCCTTCCTTCCTTCCCCCCATTCTCTCTTTTCCTTCCTTCCTTCCTTCCTTCCTTCTTCCACTCTCTTTTCCTTCCTTCCTTCCTTCCTTCCTTCCTTCCTTCCTTCCTTCCTTCCTTCCTTCCTTCCTTCCTTCCTTCCTTCCTTCCTTCCTTCCTTCCTTCCTTCCTTCTTCCACTCTCTTTTCCTTCCTTCCTTCCTTCCTTCCTTCCTTCCTTCCTTCCTTCCTTCCTTCCTTCCTTCCTTCCTTCCCCCATTCTCTCTTTTCCTTCCTTCCTTCCTTCCTTCCTTCCTTCCTTCCTTCCTTCCTTCCTTCCTTCCTTCCTTCCTTCCTTCCTTCCTTCCTTCCTTCCTTCCTTCCTTCCTTCCTTCCTTCCTTCTCTCCCAGGTTTCTATTCCATCAATCACACCGACTGCCTGGAGTCCCAAATCCATCACTGCTTTGATGGCACGACCGGAGAACTGGCTCACGCCTTTTTCCCACAGACCGGCGAGATCCATTTTGATGACCACGAATACTGGATCGTCGGGGACACCCGGTTCAGCTGGAAAAAGGGTGAGTGAGGTGGATCTGTAGACGTCTGAGGCCCACCTCGTGATAAATAAGTTTTCGGCACAGCTGATGATGTCCTTTTTTCTCACCATTTTTTCAACCAGAAGGTCTTAAGAAGAAGAAAAACAAAGCAGAATATGACGTTGAAGTGGAATCCAACTTTCATGGCTCATTGTTTTTTAAATGCAAGTTCCTAGTCCTCATGGGTGCGAAAGCTATCCTTGAAGTCAATGCACAACTGTAAGACATATCAAATTCAGTGTAAGATAGAGTATTTTGAGTGACTGAGGGAAAATTCTAGAGTCTTCACTCCTGCCCCTAACTAGCAGAAAAAATATGCAATTTAACTCATGTAGGCAAATCACCCAATGTGTTATGGATGCAGAAATTGATCCCAGGTTTCCTTTATTAAAAGTCAAGTTTCTAGCCCTCATGGACACCCAAACAGGCACGAAAATGTATAGGCAATCGCAGTTCTTGCATCAAGTATTGAATAGTCGAGGAAGGCGATTCAGTGTCTTGGCTAAGAGGTACAATTATACAAATGTAATCTATATCAATAACGTATTTGTCTTCTTTTTTTGGTGCAGAATTCTTATACATTGATTATCAGATCTGTCTATAAATTACTTTTCAGTCTCCCAGAATCCCAGAAAGCAATGTATGCTAAAATAATAACAGACAAACCAGAAACCAAACATCCTTGGACAACAAATTAAATCAGATTTTAAATAGCAGTGGCTTTTATTTCGACACAGAGTTTAAAGATTGCTTTAGACCAGAGGTTCCCAGCCTGAGGTCCTCCAGATGTTCTTGGACTGCAACTCCCAGAAGCCTTAACCTCCAGATGTTCTGGCCAGGACTTCTGGGAGTTGTAGTCTGAGAACATCTGGGGACCCCAAGTTTGGGAACCACTGCTTGAGATGAGTAGTCACAACCTGGCCTGGGATCTCCCCCCTCCCAAGACCACCGAATCTTGCTGATTTTCTCTAGGATTGAATTCAATTACGTGCAGCCACAGTGGGGGGATTCGAACTCCCAACCTCCAGCTCACAGCTGGAGGAAATTTGATCTTTACATTTGACATTACCTTATTTCTAGGAAGAATATTACTCAAACAGAGGACTGCCTACTGTAAAACTGCGGTGCTACTTCAGCGAGCCATGAGCCTGCTCCGTCCCTCCCTTTCTTTTTCTCCTTTTCATAGTCCCCCCCCCCCAAAAAAACCTTGTTTTCCTATTTGTTTCACTCCCTCACCAGTTTTTCTGCCGACGTGGCTGCTTTGTGGGAAACCAAGGATGCCTCCCTGATGAAGGACGGGGCGCTTCTTATTAAAAGGTCTGGTCGGCCGCGGGCCTGAAGCGCTCAGCAAACGGCCCTGGATCGCCAGGAAAGGCCTCGCAAAGCAGATCTGGAAGGGTGGATAGAGTCGTACTAACTCCTAAAATTATTTCTACATGCTATTTTAACTGTTGAGGTTCCCACTTCCAGGGGATTCTATGGTGCCAGCTGGCAGGGCCAAGGGTGAACGGAAACAGGAATCCTTTCCCATTTTCTCTTCTGTTTCTGCCACTTGTTCTTCATGTTTTTCTTCCTGCCTTCTTCTACAACCCACCTCTGTGACCCTCTTTCTTTCTGCGACACTTTCTCTTCCTTCCTTCCTTCCTTCCTTCCTTCCTTCCTTCCTTCCTTCCTTCCTTCCTTCCTTCCTTCCTTCCTTCCTTCCTTCCTTCCTTCCTTCCTTCCTTCCTTATCCATCCATCCATCCATCCATCCATCCATCCATCCATCCATCCATCCATCCATCCATCCATCCATCCTTCCTTCCTTCCTTCCTTCCTTCCTTCCTTCCTTCCTTCCTTCCTTCCTTCCTTCCTTTCTTCCTTCCTTCCTTCCTTCCTTCCTTCCTTCCTTATCCATCCATCCATCCATCCATCCATCCATCCATCCATCCATCCATCCATCCATCCATCCATCCTTCCTTCCTTCCTTCCTTCCTTCCTTCCTTCCTTCCTTCCTTCCTTCCTTCCTTCCTTCCTTCCTTCCTTCCTTCCTTCCTTCCTTCCTTCCTTATCCATCCATCCATCCATCCATCCATCCATCCATCCATCCTGTTGTTCACCCTCTCTATATATTCCATATGCCCCGTGTTTTCTTGAATTGTTGAGCTGAGTTGTGTTTTCTTGATCCTAAAATCCCACTGTTACCAAACCTCAAAAGAATGTAGGAAAAAAAATCTTCTGGATCTGAAATCCTTCCACTGACCAACTCTATTATTCTGACGTACAGGGCCTTTACTCAGTCGCAGAGAGAGAGAGTGTCCCTATCACCTTTTAGCTGATTCTTTCATACCAGCGGACGAGTCACCGGCTCTCTGGTGTGTCTCTGTAGGTGTCACCCTTCTGGCTCTGCATTGTGCGGTCAAGGGATCTTGTTAAAATTCAAACTTTGGTCATGAACAGACAAGTGATTGCACATAACATTAAGTAGATGTGTCCTATAAACCCATGCAAAAATAGAGAGAGTTTGAGACCTGTCAAATCTTGCAGAGAGACAGCAGGGAGACTCCCTTTTTTGCAACTGGCGACTGGAGTTCCGCAGGAACCTTTCTATCTTTTAATTTGGTTTCGTTCGGATTTAACACAAAGCAGCAAACCCCAAAATATCTGAAGGGTCACCTTTGCCATCCCATGGAACAATCTTCCAATCTTGGAAGCAAGAGTGAGAAGTTGGAACTCCAGAAATGAAATGATGATGTGTCCCCTCTCCCCCAGATAGACGTTCTCCATAAAACTCAGAGTGGAGAAGCCACTGATCAGGAACGGTCTTAGCTGTCAGTTGCTCAAGAATCTTTCCAGCTCAACACTGTGAGGATTGTGTTGTGGAATGTGAACGGCTCCTGGTTTGAATCTCTGAACATCCATCGGGCCTTGATCGCTGGAATGTTCTGGGCGTCTGGGGTCAGGCAGATTTTTCCGAGACCGACCTCCCATTCCCTTATTTAGGAAAAGAGATGAAGCCACAAAATTGTTTGTGTGTGTGTGTGTTGCATTAGGATTTAGGAGGGAAAAACCACAAATTTCACAACACTTCCATAGCCGAGGGGAGGGGGGGAAGGAATATTTTCCAGGGTGGAAAAAAAATCAGCTGATCGAAAGGTCTCACATATCACAGAATCCTTATAGGATCGCAGAATAATGGAGATGGAATTGGCCTCTATGGCCGTCACACGTCAACGGCTGCATGTCTTAAGTGCCATCTCTTTTATGCTTCAAAAAGAGATGACGCTATGGTTCCCGAGAGGCTACATGATCAACACCCAGTACTCTGGGGTTTGCAGTATCACCAACATCAGATAAGAGCTTAGGCAGTCTCTGAGTCAGAGTCAGTATAGATCTGAATACCAATTACAGAGAGACAATAGGAGGAAAAGAATGATCTGTTTGTTAACATTTCTACTCCACTTATAAAAAGAAAGGATTCCCAGAGCAGCTGTGAAAGGTCAGAAAGGAGACACCGCTCCTGCCTGGCAGATTATAATCTAGAAACCACAGCACTAGAGGAAAGGGGGAGGAGGAGGGAGGAGGAAAACACACATGATATGGCTGTTCCTTTGGCAAACGAAAGAAAACCAGAGGGGGTCCCTGAAACTGACATGCTTCCCTCTTTCTCCAGGCGTTTGGCTGACAGATCTGGTCCACGTCGCGGCCCACGAAATCGGCCACGCCCTGGGCCTCATGCACTCCCTCGATCCCAACGCCCTCATGCACCTCAACGCTACATTGACGGGGAAGAACACCATTTCGCAGGACGAGATGTGGGGCATCTACAGACTTTACGGTGAGCGAAAGCATGACAGGAGGCACTCATAAGAGATGGGGGGTTTGCAGCCGTTGTGATTTCAACAGCCCCGATGTCTCCCTCTAGTGGGAAGGAGGAGTAGAACACACCCTTTCCGTATGTCTTGAATTCAGGGCAGGGATAACCCCAGCCGCCTGTACAATGGTGCCTCGCTAGACAGTTACCCCGCATAGCGATTCGCAAAACAGTGATTCCTATGGGGGAATTTCGCTGGACAATGTTTGGTCCCTGCTTTGCAAGCCGATTTTTGCTAGACGACGATTTTGACAGCTCCCTCCGCGCTTGCAAAACAGGTGTTTTCGGGACCTAAGCTTCGAGACGGCGATTTAAACAGCTGATTGGCAGTTCGCATAACAGCTTTCCTATGGCCAGTCTTCGCTAGACAACGACAATTCTTCCCCTTTGGAATACATCAAGCAGGTTTCAATGCATTCCAATGGGGAAATGCTTTTCGCTAGACAATAATTTCGCTAAACAGCGATTTCAGTGGAATGGATTATCATCGTCTAGCGAGGCACCACTGTATTAGCTTAGCTACCTCCATGCACAAAGCCCTCTCCGTTAATTCCCCTGCTTTCTGGAAAGCAATATTATCAGTGCGGGCAAAGAAAACGTCTTATATAAGGTCCTCTGTTCAGGCAATTTTGTGTTTTGAACCTTCCCTGGATTTTTCTGATCTCTGCCTCTAAACAACAAAATAACCCAGGCAGGGAAAATTATAGGTTTTCAACCCATCACTAACATCCAGTGAAAGGGTGTATTTACAGCTCAGTGGTGAGTCAAGGAAAGAGAGGGAGAAGTGGTCATAAAGCCTGTTGGGGTGGGGGCTGGCAGAGAAATCAAATCTCCTTTTCTTTGGGAAGCCAGTAGGAACATTTGTCCCAATCTACTTACTGGTTTCTGCTGCGAAACCGGTAATCTATACCCTGCCAGGAAGAGGCCCAGAAACCATCAGTGGAGCTATGCATGGAAAATGCAGGGAAGAAGTAGCTTGATTTCCTTCCCTCTGGGAGTAGAGTATATATCTCTCTCTCTTCAAGTAAAGCTTATTTCACTTTGCACAGGTTGGAAAGCACCAAAGCTTTAATAATCGTTGTGTGCTGTCGAGTCCATTCTGACTTACGGCGATCCTTTCCAGGGATTTCCAGCTAGAGAAGACTCAGAAGTGGTTTCCCCTTCCCTTCTTCTGGGGAGGGATCCCTGGGACTGCTGTGCAGCTGGCCCAAGGCCACCCAGGCTGGCTTTACTCCTAGGAGGCACACAGTGGGGGAATCAAACTGCCCACCAGAGATACAATACAAAATAAATAAGGTATTGGCAGCTGGCTGGATCGCTTAGTGGCTTTGGTATCTGGCTGCAGAGATCGAAGTTGGGAGTAGAGATGGTACACACCACTGGTTCGGTGGTTTGTGATGGCTTGGTTACTGTTCGACACTTCCTAGCCCCACCTCCTCTGTTGGGTGCCCGGCTTCCCTTCCCTGCCTCCTCCAGCCACTGCCTCTGAGTGTGCGCCCAACAGAAAGTGCCGAACACCACTTCGAACAGTAACCGAACCAGCACAAACCATCTTTTTTTCTTTTAAACCCATCTCCTTTCATCTCAGGCTGCAAAGACAGAGTCTTTATCTGTCCCTCCTGGTCTCGAAAAGGATACTGCAAGACACGGAGAAAGTTCATGAAAAAACATTGTCCGTACAGCTGTGACTTCTGCTTAGGTAATAAATATGCCTTCTTTTAAATTTGTGTGCGCGTGTGTGCATGCGTGTAACTCAGTGGTTCCCAACCAAATCAGGGTGCCCAGATGTTTTTGGATGGCAACTCCCGGAAATCCTGGCCAGCACATTTAGGGGTGAAGGCTTCTGGGAGTTGTAGTCCAAGAACATCTGGAGATCTGGGGTTGGAAACCACTGGTGTTGTGGATAGAGTGAAGTGGTGTATAGAGCTAAGACTGTGGTTCCCAACCTTGGGTGTCCAGATGTTCTTGGGCCACAACTCCCAGAAGCCTTTGCCACCAGCTGTGCTGGCCAGGATTTCTCGGATTTATAGTCCAGGGACTTAAAGTTGGAATATCACTGGTGTACAATCCAGTTTTCAGGGTATTTGGGATTGGGTGCTTTGTCATGGATCGCCTATGTCCCAAGGCGTCCCAAGAGCTTAGCATGTCTAGAACGAGAGGCTGATATTTTGTGATCAAAGGGGCCGAAATGACCTCAGGCCCGTTTTCACTTTTCTTGACCTCCAAAGACCGTATAATGTAAAACAAAAGTGGATCTCGTTCCTAATCGTGGATAGCATTCTAGATTAATTTTTGGATCATGTCTTGGTTTTTGGGTTCTTGTTTTAAATCTGAAACCTTCAATTGACAGAATTCCCCTTCCCGGCGGTCGCACCCACCCCACCTCCCCCGAGGATGAAGACCAAGGTGGTCCCACATGGCAGAAACGTGACGTTCCGCTGTGGCCAGAAGATTATTCATAAAAAAGGCAAAGTTTAGTAAGTATCCTCTTCAGGGCAGTGGAACGGTTTCATCTTTTTGATCTTTTACTCATATTTTTCTTTCCCTTTCTGCGTGGGAAATCCAACACATACGTTGTCAGTTTCATCCTGTCTTATTTAGTGCTATAGAGAGCATTTGTATAGATGTTTATTCAGATTTAAGTCAGATTGAATCTAGTGAGTCCAGATATGCAGGGGTAGTATTTTCCCTTTTTTAAAAATTAGAAATATAGATTTTCATGATGTGTTCACCAGAACTGGCCACTAGAGAGAGCCAGAGATCATGCTATGTATTCTTGTTGATGCAGAATACATAACAGGATCTCTGTCTCCCTCTAGTGGCCTGCTCTAGTAATACATGGTAAAAATACATATTTCTGGATCCCCCCCCCTTTTACCATGCTATGTATACTGTTCACTATTATCCACAGTTTTCAGCATCCACAGAGGGGGTTAGAACCAATTTTCTGCAGATTTGGGGGTGTTCCTACTGTATTCATTCTGAGATACTGGACCTATTGATTTCTCCACTGCCCTGTTGTCTCTCCCCCCCCCCCGCAGTTGGTATAAAGAGAAGGAGCTCCTAGAGTACTCCTACCCCGGATATCTCTCGCTAAACGATGACCACATGAGCATTATCGCCAATGCCATTAACGAAGGGACTTACACTTGCATGGTGAAGAAGAAATCCAAGATCTTGACCACGTATTCCTGGAGGATTAAGCTCAAGCATTGACTGGGAACCTTTAGAAGGACTGGGATAGTTCGTTTGGCTTTAGTCCATGTTGGACTCCTTCCTCCCCCCCCCCCCGGCATTTGTATATTTACTTTCAGCAGTGCATTTCGAACTGACTCCCTTCTAAACCCCACCCGTCTGCTCTCAACTCTTTGCCGGTGTGCGAGGATGCTGGAATTTCCTCCACTGGTCTGAAAGGAGCGGACTTGAAAGTAAGTTAGATGGTCTGTGTGCTGTGTTTCTTGGAGTCTTCATGGATCTGATGCTACGTAACTCCATGGTTTCGGTCTCTGGTTGTGGAGCCAGAGGTTGGGAATTCGAATCCCCCCACCCCCGGGACTGTGCAGCTGGCCCAAGGCCACCCAGGCTGGCTCTACTCACAGACAGCAGCACCTCAAATGAAGGCTTAAAAGATCATCCAAAATCGGGTCTCACTTTTTTCTGATGTCCCTTTTGGTATTCATCTTCTGCAATAATCCTGCGATGACTATTCTTGTTTTCAATGCCTTATACGTGCTGTGGCGGTTATTTATCAGTCCATTCCGCCATCTTAAAAGCTCCCACCTCCCTTCGCCTTCTCGTCAGCAGCTTCTGGAAAGCTACAGGACACGTGATCCTCTAGGAACTATTGTTTTTAAATCCATAAATTACTGCTGTACTAAGTTGAATAAAGTGCTTCCTCACCCCTCTGTCCCCAGCGTCACTCTGGATTCGAACCCGTGACTTAGGGCCACGGTACGACACAGGCTAGAAAGCCTCCTAAAGGAAACCAGCTGGCCAGAATCGTGAGGTTCTCATGAGGCTGAAAGAGAACAGCCACATGACGGTTCTGTGTTTTTAACATCCTTCCAAGCCTACAATCATCTCCACCCTCTTGGTTTTTAAAGAATCTGGCTTCTGCATCAAATCGTGGCTGGAGGGAGGGGGAATACAGGAGCAGGGTGGATCACCCTATAACCCCCCCCCCAAAATTCAAGGGTTTGTTCCTTGATGTCCAAAAATGTCCTCCTGCCCCAGACACAGAAACCTGAGAGACAGAGGAGAGAAAGCGCTACCTTTCCCGAGGTACCCATCTGGTCTCAAAAGCCAAGTCTATGCAGGATTGGCAGCCAAAACCAACACAGGGAGATGCAGCACTATATTTGGGAGGTGCTGCGGTACAGCAAGAAAGGGGCAAAGTGTGTCCCTCCAGATGTGGTTAGATTACAACTCCCATCATCCATAAGCAGCACAAACCAGGCACGAGGACTTCTGGAAGTTACAGACCACCCGCCGAGGCTTCAGGAGAGGAGTGGGTAGGGAACGCATGTCCCTCTAGATCAGTGGTTTCCAATCTTGGGTGTGTCCCCCCCCAAGGTTCTTGGACTACAACTCCCAGAAGCCTTCACCACTAGTTGCGCCAGGCAGGATTTCTGGAATTGGTCATATGAGACCCTCGAGGGGCCCAAGGTTGGCAAACTATTGCTCCAGATGTTTTGATCGACACCTTCCACCAGTTGCGCCCCTGCTGGAAGGGGTTCTGGGAGTGACTCAGCCAAAACATCTGGCGTGGCCAGGTGTTGCTTTTCTGTAACATGGGGGGGCAGGACAGATGAATGTTGGAATCCCCCCCCCCAACTCCGAATTTTAAACAGATTCTCCCAAGAATAAAAACCAGCAGAACAAAGATAATTTATCATGGCAAGGAAAGGAGGACATTCCAGAGGCCAGCGATTGCCATACCTAACCCAATATTATCTGTACTTAGGGGCTTGGCTAGATGGATTAATAGCCCAATCGTCTAGAACAGAAAGTTCCTCCTTTCCTGAAAGGGCCACCCTCTCAAGCTTCGTATCCCTGCCTTTATTAATCCTTCTAGAAGCAAGCATTTTGTATTAAACAAAAGTTGGTTTACAGCATTAGGCTTATTGTAGACATTTATATATTTTTTTAAAAAAGGATATTGTAAACCACGCTCTCTTAGATTGCTCAACCTTACCTTAACATCTTAGTTTTGTTTGTTTTTTAAGCAAGGATACGAGATGAATAACCTCCGGCTGCTTGCAATTCAGTCTTTCCTTCCAGCTCTGATTTAGCGTGTGGTGTGCCTCTTCCCCCCCCCCTTCTAAACAAATTTCAACACAACTCACAGCTGGAAGCATTTGTCCTTTGGGGGCTAGCAGCCACTAAAGCTACTCCTCACAAATACAGCAGTAAAAATAAAAACCCAACGATCCTGATGCATAACAATTTAAGGCCAACGTTTTGCGAAAAAAAAGTTTTAATTTATTATTGTACACAACACAACCCACAGCGAGACAATCCTCTCTAAGTTTTATAACCCGAGTACCATGAAATGTTTAACATTCAAACCGGAGAGGGCGGCTCTGGGTCTGGATACATTTAATACAAGTATAAAATATCTTCCTTATATGTTTTTTTTAAAAAGGGTATATACAAATCACAGTGTATCGCTTCCAACATTCACAGCTGTACAAAGCAACAGAGAAGACACACACTTTCCTCCTGCTGGTTTCTTTGTAGCAAAAATATTTTGGACACAGCTCGGAAACACAAAAGTTAGAAACAGACTTTGGGAGGAAGGGGTGAGAGGGATTCCTGCTCATCTATTGTGATATTGTGATACAACACAACCCCCAGCATATTTTAACTTAAAGCACTTACTACTACTGATGATGACGTTTTCAATGTTTCTAGATTACAAATACCGTTAAGTCTCCATTCTGGGAGTTTTACCTATCTTGACGGCCCTTTATCGGAGTGTGGCTCGCCTGCAAGAAAGGCCTAATTAAGAAGCCTTTGAGGCCGAGCTTCCTGTTCCTGCCCCACTGCTAGCTGGGAGCTTCTTTTTTTCTGAGCTGGAAGCTGGAAAGAGAAAAGCTAAACTAAGCCCCCCAGACTTCTGACTTTAGGTCCTTCTCCCGGATGCATCACGGTCCGGCGTTTTTAAAGTGCTATAGGATAGGTCGAATGGCCAAGATTGAACAATGATAGCACTCGATGTCCAAATATATATATATATAAACCTCTTATCTGGGGAAGCATTTCAACTTTTTGGAAGGGAAGGGGAAAACGAGAAAAGCACTTTAAAAAGTGTTGCCACAGGCTATCTGGACGTCCTGAGAATGGACGCCGCCACCAGGATGGTGGGCCAAGGACGTCCATTTCCTCAAACCCGCCACTTACAGGAAGACAGCCGAAGGGAAGGTAGCGAATGGCAGGCAGAAGCACAGGTAGGTACAGCTTGGTTCACAGTCGGTGGAAAAAACTTGGGGTTCCTGAGTATGAAGGAGATGGATGTGAATCTCGAGAAACAACAGAAAAGTCTTCCGCTGAACTCAGCCGAGTCTACCAAAGGCAACCTAAGGCACGTAACATCTCAAATGCCAAGCACAGAGCAGGTTGGAGAAGGGGTGGGGGAAAGGAGAAGATTTATGGACCTTTGTTGCATTGGCGGTTCGTATCACAAAACGATCTGGAAAAGTAACTCGGGACTACAGCGTTCGGAATGCCTCCGTCAACAAAACCAGGGCGGAGGAACCTTCATGAAACCTGAATCTTTCTCACGAGTACGAAATAAAGCCATCGTCAAAAGGGGGGGGGATGAAAAAAAATCAGCACATTTCAGCGTAAAGTTCTTAGGGACAGTAACTCAGGCTTTGGAGAAGCATTTCCAAGGTTAGAGAGTGAAAACATGTAGGGGTGTCCCCCCCCCCAGCGCGACTCCTCAGTACAAAATCCCACGGAACAACAATATCAAGGAAAAGAGTGTTGGTTTCTCTGGGAATCCCAGAGAATGGATCTCAACCTTCCGCCCTGCCGGGCTCTGGACCCCCATCTTTAGGAATTTCCAGCCACCGCAGCTGCTCCCCCCCCAAAAAATGTCAGGGATTCCAGGACTATAATTCTAAATATCCAGAGCGTCAACGGTTCAAAGCCACAGCATGAAATGCTTCAGAAAAGGTTAATGCGACAGCTCCCCAGAACGATCAAACTATGCTGCGCTGCCGCTTTTGTGTATTCTGTTATATCCTGGAGTTACAGGATCATTTTCCCCATTTTTGGACTGGAAAAATCCGTCTGTCATTCCACAATGGATCACTGAATTCTACTCATTTTTTAAGGACTTTTTGATACGCCACCCAGTGTCCTATAACTTTACTTTGCACGGAATATCACTTTGTTCAGAAACATAAGCTGACTGAATATTTCTACGACGGCGAAACCTTTCAGCTTCAAAAACTGAGACTCCGGGGAAACAATCACAGGTGTGTGTGTGTGGGGGGGTGTTGTTTAAAAAGGTTAACGATGGAAATGGAGAAAAGGGAAGCCGAAAACCACCTCTTTTCTAGATGCACCCGTTGCTTTCTGTATCAAAGTTAACGGAGAGGAGACAGTCGCTTTGAACACCGGACGAACAATTAGAAAAGGATTTGTGTTTTATTCTACAAATGTACAAAGACATCCTCGCCCCCACCCCTTGATCAGAAGAACGTTTAAATACAAAAACAGGCGGGTGGGGGGGATGTAGGAACAGGAGGAAGAAAAATGAAACCAGTTCCAAAAGAGTCCTTCAAGTGTGCTGGGGTTTTGCTTTGGGCAGAAGGGGTTCGTGGCGTTTTTGAGATCATTTCTAGTCTTTGAAATGGAAAACGCACCAGCTCCTCCCAAGAGCATATCCCTCCACTTCCAGGCAATGTCCTTCGGGGGGTGGTGGAAGAAGGAGCAAAGTGTTCCTTGGGCAAAACAATGCAGGTGCCCACCGAGAAAGCAAGCCTTCCTCCCCGCTTTGCTGTCTTGCCTCTTCCCTGTCTTTTTTTCCCCCCGATGCGGCTGTCAAAATTTGAGGCTGAATCCGGGCCCTGCAGCCGACGCTCCTTGGTTGGTAGTGGTGAGGTGGAAACCCGTGTCTTTCAAATCGTCGTCGCCCTAAAAGGACCAATTAAGACAGAAAAAAAAGGAGACATGAAAATGTGGGCAACACCGCCATTGCTGGATTCTGGGATGCTAAGAGAAACAGATGGGGCTGGGGGACCATCGAAATCAGCTTTCTTCGCTCAACCGAGTGCCCGGCCTTTTAGCGCTGGGTTGTCTCTGCATTTTCACTTTACTGCCGATTTTAACTTTGTTTGACACGCTGTGCCGTTCTATTCCCCCTCGGCTGTCTTTGTCTGTTCCTGCCGCGTGATGAGCGCGGCGGCTTTTTATTTCACGTTGTTTATCTTAACAGGCTCCACGCATCACCCACAGAACCCCAGTCAGCGGGTGGCTGAAGAGCAGAACAGATAAAGAAAGGATCAATCTTCTTTGATCTGTCACCCCCTCCGGGTAAGACGATGTCGGGACTGTTTTTTTGCAACAGGCTGCGTACGTGGACGGTGCTTGAAACGGTCAAAACAGGGAGGCAGAACATCCAGGTTCAGAAGCTACAAGATGTCACTGAATATCAACTGCTTGCTACCAAAGAAGCCAGTATCTGTTGCCTCTTATCGGGATCCCTGTGGAAAAGGGGGGCGAGAGCCTGGAAGTGCAATCCCATAAGGCTCTTCTCCTAAACAGAGGCTTTCTCATTCTTAAAACCTTTTATACAAAGCTAGCGCCCCACCTGCTGGCAGCTGGGGCACATGATCAGGGATCGGATTCTGAGATTTCTCCCGTAATTCTCCATAATTCTCTGCTTGACCCACGGAATACTTTCTAGAAACCTAAACGTGGCTCGCCTGGGAAACTGGGCCTCAGCTGGAAGGCTTTGAGGCCTAGCTAGGCCTAGCTTCCTGCTGAAAGCTCCCCAGCTAGCACCAGAGCAGGAAGCTTGGAGCAAGCTAGGCCTAGCTAGGCCTCAAAGCCTTCCAGGCGAGGCCTTTCCTCCCGTGCGAGCCACATTCGGGGGTCTTATCAGGTAGAACTCCCAGCTCAGAATTTTTATGACTTCCCTTCACTGGGGTCCTTCCAAAACGTCTCTGGAGCCAGCGGTGGCAATCATGGCCCGTATGTATCCGCTGACGGTTCGTGTAGCCTCCAGATGGCCCGTCACAATCCCCCAAATGGAAATAGAAAGCATAGTTGAAGAAAAGAAGTCCAGTGATTCTCAAACTCCAGCCACGGTGCCTTGTTTTGCCTTCCATTCAAAACAAAGATTTATCAAACTGGAATCAGATTCCTCGTCAAGTCTGGTTATATTTTGAGACACCTGGTGAAAACTAGCTTCTGGAGCTTCTCACCCTTTGTCACGGGAGAAAATTCAAGCACACTTTAAGGCTTTTTCCATCTTGTTCAGAGCCCACAAATAGCCCTTTACATCTACAGAGATTTTACTAGCTGTTGGAAGCTGTCTGCACACGTTACCCTTCTGGGTTTTCCCCTCCCAAAAAGGCAGACCAAAACCAATGAACAAGGTCCAGAAAGATGCTGTCTGTTTTAACAAAAGCAATCCTCCTGTTTACAGCAATTGTTTTGCTTGGGTTGTAAACCACTCATTTTTTCTGGCATAGAAAGACACTTACCAGCTGGCTGTATCCGAGTCCCCCTTCCGGCGGCCGTGGGCTCGTCCCCCGTTTCACTCTTTGCTGTTCGCTTTTGGCCGGCCACGTGGGAAACATGGATGGGTCGATGGGAAGGGGCGTCTCTCTGAAATACTCGTGTTTTAAGCCATCCTCAGCTGTGATCCTTCTGACTGGGTAGTAGGTCAGGAATCTGGAAATCAACAATGAAAATTAAAGAGCAGCTGATTATGAAAGGGGAGGGGAGGGAACATTTGAAGAATGTTTCAATCCACAACTGTCGGATTGACCCTGAATTATCTCCAGCCTCTCCCTCCCCCCCCCTTTTTTAAAATTGGGGCCCAGATCCAGAAACTGGAAACCATTCCTTTTGGAGAGGGGATTACAATGCCCAGAATCCTAGATTCCAGTGCCTCCTGCTAATGGCAGCTTCCACGCGTAAGTAAATGTATCCCAAGATCTGGCTTTCTGTGTTCAAAAAGGCTGATGTTTGAAGATGTGTTCATTGCAGTGGAAAAAAAGCAGCCGAGCAGCCCGGGGGAAGGAAACCCAGGCGAGCAGAAAGCCAGGCGCTGCCACCGAGGGCTCTGGAAAACGTTCACTTAGCGCAATTACATACGCCGCTTCACGCCCTGGCGGAACGAATCCTCCCGCATTGGCATCGGGAGCCGATGGGTTGTGACGGCCGTTTAAACAGGGGCAAACGTCTTCCTGAGCCTCAACAATAGTGGCACATGGGTTTCCGGGGCTCTCAAGAGCAGCCCAGCTGACTCCAGCAAAGACGACTTGCGAGTAGAGGGGCGGGGGAGGGGGAGGGCAAAGACTGCAGAGGAACATCCAGGGCGGGTGTGTCTTTGGGACTACAAACCATCCTCTGGGTCGTTATTCTAACAAAGGTGGTGGGGTTAGAAGTCAAACAAACTCTCGGTCTGTACCAAGGCCATTATAATTTGCGGCCAAAGAACCTTTATGTGAGTTAAGGGTCCACAGCAAGAGTTAAGATGGATTTTGCTTCTGCTGACCGTCAGGGACAGGTGGGGCCGTCAGAGAAGTGTTCCACCCCCCACACAACCCTAGCCCCCTATAGAGAGTCAGACCCTATGTTCAGCTGGCCGAGAAGCTCTGGAGATTTGGGGGGGGGGGAATGGAAGGGGACAAATTTTGGCTTGCGGATCCACCGGGCTCCCCCCAAATCTGAAAAAACAACAACAGAGAAACAAACACTAAAAGCAAAATTAGAAGGGCTTGGAAGTCTGATGGTAAAAATTGAGGCAGTTCTGCTCAAAAGGGTGAGGGGGAGGAGAGGGAGGAGCTGCTGGAGACCCAGAGGTTGGGAGTTCGATTCCCCCTCTGGGCCGCCTTGACGGGGGCCGGACTTCAAGATCCATCGGTTCCTTTCTAGTGCTGCAGTTCTAAGATTTTGTGTCCATTTGTATGGTTGAAGCTCCAACACACAACCCTACTCACTTGTTCATGAGATCAAATCCTTGGTCTGAGAGGAGGGCCCCAAACCGCTTACGAAGGTTGTTGTACGGATACTCCGTGAAAGTCATCTTCTTCACGGCCGGCAGCTCATTGTACCCTGGCCAGATTTTCTCACTAGGGGTTCCCAAGTCCTATTGGGGAGGACGGGGGGAAACAGAACTCTATAAGGATGTTGGCCTAAAATAATCCGTGCTCCCCTTCCCAAACCCATTGGTTAGTTATTACTGATCATCCGAGAGGAAGAACTGAGGGGAAAAAATCCATAGGTCCCTTCCAGCTCCACAGTTCTAAGATGATGACGATGGTGGTGGTGATGATGGTTAGAAGACTTCTCTTTGGTGACAAACTGGTATGACACTGATATTACTTGGAGGAGCAGACTGACCAACTGGGAAGCAGCGGCAAGAGGGGAAACTGACATTGCAATTGAATTGAATTTGAATTGAATTCAATTTTATTTTATTTATACCCCGCCTTTCTCCTAAAAAGGATGCAAGGCAGCTAAATTTCCACAATTTGCACAAAATGTGATTTATACCAAACTGTGCAAAACGTGTTTATCTTTTCGCTTTCGTGAAGCTAAGCAACACAGAGATGAGGGAAGTACAATGAGACAGGCTGATTGATTCAAATGACACAAACAACCCATCCGAGGCAACCTTTGCCAGTTCATGCACGAAGGCAACGGGGATGACCTTTTCTGATTTTGCAGAAAGGGGCAAGAACTGCTTTTGAAAAGGCACAGAAGTTCTCCTTTCATGACGCAAGGAAGGGATCAAGCCAGGATTCACATCCCGAGTTGTGAGTGGGATTTCCCAAACACCACGATCGCTCTATACACAACCACTGATGAGGGAGAACGGTGAAGGATTTACCTTGAATACTTTGTTAATTTGGTCTATTTCTGATTTCCCTGGGAAAAGAGGCTTCTGGGTTAGCAGCTCGCCGAATATGCAACCCACCGACCACATATCAATGGCTGTTGAATATTCCTAAAAGGAAAAACAAGAAAAGAACTGCTCGTTTTCTAGATTTATAGGCAGAAAATTGGTAACAGCCCTGGTTAGGCCTCCTCTGGAGTCCTGAGTCCAGTTCTAGACACCACACTTGAAAAAGGATGCTGACAGACTGGAACAAGTTCAAAGGAGGGCAACGAGGAGGATCAGGGGACTGGAGAGCCAAACCCTGGGAGGAAAGATGGAAAGAAATGGGCCTGTTTATCTATGAAAGAAGACCGAGAGAAGACAGGATAGCTCTTTTCAAAGACTTGAAAGATTGCCACCATACAGAGGAGGGGCAGGATCTGTTCCCGATCTTCCCAGAGTGCAGGACGGCAGATTTCAGATGAATATCAGGAAAAACACCTTAACTGTTAGAGCAGTATGACAACGGAACCCATGACCTCAGGAGGTGGTCAAGCGCTCCAACGCGGGAGGCATGGAAGAGAAAAATGGACCACCCTCCATCAGGTCTGTTTTGGTTTGGATTCTTGGACTGAGCAGGGCGTCGGTCTCGACGGCCTTATTAGCCCCCTTCCAATTCCAATATTCTATGATTCTCAGAATTATTCTGGGAGGTGCTGCAGTCTGGAAAAAGCAACTTTCCCAAGCTTTGAATATACGCACCACAGTTTTTATCTGCCCAACCAACAGCTCTGTGCGACAGGGTGGGCACATAGGTTGACACCCATATCGCGTGGCTGAGAAACAGGCTCAAGATCATCTTACGGCTGAATTTGAACCCAAGTCCCTCTCGTCTTAATCTGCCCTCCTCAGCCATGCACCATCCCCTTCCTCCTGCATCCGGACATGAGCAATTACACACCTACGCCAAGCAAAGTTTTAAAAATATTTGCAGAGGAGCTAGGGAAAGCAATCTGCATTGGTTTAGCAGCCGACGGAGAAGAGGCAGCCAAGCGTGTGGTGGAACATTCAGCTCCTCTTCGAAGCTGTTAAAGGAAGGAATAATGAAGAAGAATAGCCTTGTAAAAAACTCGTAAGCGAAAAAGACAATGAGTCACCTACCTTAGCTCCGAGCAACAGTTCGGGGGCTCTGTACCACAACGTCACAACCACAGGAGTGTAGGGCTTCAGAGGTGAGCCGTATTCCCGAGCCAGGCCAAAGTCTCCAACCTGAAAATGGAAGAACGTAAAGATCACTTACATCAGAACAAAGAGACCCGGCTGATCTGTATTTATTTTCCTACAGTAAATAAGACGATGCTACCGGCCTCTTGCTAGAGCATGGAGATTTTATTTCTGGGGAATAATACTCCCCGAATGCCCCCCTTCCTTCGAGCCCAGCTGCACTCACTGGGGGATGGTGGTGGTGGATACAGGGGTCGTATTACACAAAGGCAGAAACTTCAACGTAGAACATTAAGTGCTGGCGGTGTTCCCCTACAGGGCTGAATGCTTATCAAAAGGTGAAGTGGACAGAATCCTAGTGGTGCTCATGTAAAATTTGCTACGGCTAATCGCCGCTAAATGATGGGGTACCAGAATGCGCCTTGTTTATACAACGAGGCACAGGACCCGACACGCACCCGACATACATTCTGGCACCTTGTTATTTCAGCTGCGGCACCTTACGCAAACATCAAGAGCATTCTGGCCAATCTCTACAAACTGGCGATTCCCAGCCTTGGGTCCCCGGATGTCCTTGAACTACAACTCCCAGAAATCCTGGCCAGCACCGCCAGAGGTGAAGGCTCCTGGGAGTTGGAGTCCAAGAACACCCAGGGGGACCCCAGGTTGGGAACCCAAATTATAAAAACACCAAAGACATTCATTCAGACTGCCCGGAAATGCCTCATCCCCCCCCCCCCCGGGCCTTCCTGTGCATGAAGAAAACCAAAGGAGGCCTTACTTTTAAAATGCCAGCGTGACTCAACAACAGATTGGACGTTTTCAAGTCTCGGTGAAGGATCCAGTTGTCGTGAAGGTGCTTGACCCCCCGCAAGAGCTGAATCATCAAGGTTTTCACTTCACCTGAAAATCAATCAATCAATCAATGAAGACGATCATGCTTCCGGGCAGGGATTCCCCCTAGGCCCGGCAGCCCAAACGCGCTGGGAATTTTGTTGAGATGACGCACCTGGTAGGAAGGGCTGCTTCATGGTCTCCATCAGGCTCTTGAGGTCATGCTCTACATAATTCATTACAATGTAGATCTTGTCCATGTTGCTGCCAACGACGATCTCCTGGAAATTAAGACAAGACCGGGTTGTCAGTCTTAATATTACTCGGAAACTTACAATTCTCCGCTGTTCTGTCACGACAGATCAGGCCAACAGGGAAAGCTGCCTTGACTGCATCATCCAGGGACAACGTCTCAACAGTATTGGGGGGGGGAGATTATTTCTGCAACAGGCATGGCCACAGGTGACAACGCGCAGCCAAAAGTAATAGCCCCCCCGAAGCTTATTTATTTATTTATTTATTTTATTTATACCCCGCCTATCTGTTCAAAATGACCACTCTAGGCGGCTTAAAGGCTCTGAATGTCGATAATGAAGCCTGCTCTCCCCTCAAGCCGCACAGCGACTCTAACAGGGTTTTCAAGGTAAATGCATTATTTAAGGAGCGTTTTTACCAGTTCCACACCCCCAGTGAGCAGAGATTCGAACCCAGGGCTCTCCTGAGTCTTCATTATCCAGTACACCACACTGCGTCTCACCTAAGTTTTAGGAGAGGCTTTTTTGTTCTTTTTCAAGGGGGCGGGATAAAGCGTCATGTTCAGAAGTTGGAAATTCTCCCCGTGATGGGGAAGGGGGCATGGCCACTTGCGAGATTCCATAGGGCGGATTTGGCCCTATGGCCTAATGCTCCCCACCCTGCTATGAGGCAGCAAGCTATTGGCTCCAGACCTTCCAGATTGCCAAATAACTGTAACTCAGTGAAGGACACTTAGAGAAGATTGCAGAGTGAAACATGAAAGCAAGATCAAGATCACTGGTGGCCTCACCCTGACCGTGACGATGTTCGGATGCTGAGCTTTCAAGATGGTGTTGATCTCCCTTAGCGACGTAATGGGGAACCCTTCTTTCTCCTTCTCCATCTTCAGCCGCTTCAGTGCCACAATCTCATCTGGAACAACAATCGCCAGAGTTATCTCTGCCGTAGACATCCATGGAGGCCGGCCCCCCTCCATGACAATTAGGGTCGGGGGAGGATCGGTTTCCCTTGCACCTCGTTTTACAGATGAATGTCAGAATGAAAGAGACGTTTCCCTTACAGGAGACCAGACAAAACAGGAATGGGAAACATACGCCTTTTCCCCGCTTTGGCTTCTTCCAAGACAATCGTTCCCAATGCTAGGGTCCCCAGTGTGGTTAGAACTACAGGGCCCATCATCCACAGTCCACTACAATGTGCAGTCATACCCAAGACCCCGGAAAGATGTGACCAAGCTGGACAACCACAGAGTCGTCCGATCTTCGGCTGTAGCAGGGGGACATCCCTCAAGGAACACCCACCTGTCTTTTTGTCTTTGGCTCTGTAGACGACCCCGTACGTTCCCTCCTCGATCCGGTTCAGGCACTGAAATTCCTCCACGCTACGACAACCCTAGGGAAGAGGAGGAAGAGCACAGGCCCATGTAAACGTGAAAGCCTCGGAGTCGTGCGGAACAGCAAGGAGTTAAACAGGACCAGGAAGCCCCGGGATTCGATCTGGTGACGCTCTTTATTTCAACACACATATCGAGCGAAGTTTCTTGCTTTTGCAGAGACAAACTTAGGTCAAGTTACAGGACGCCGGCTATTGGCTAAATATCGGGGGGGGGGGGGGAATTCCTAACTATTAGAGAAGTAAGACAATGGATCCAGTTACTTTGGGAAGTGATGAGCTCTCCAACACTGGGGGTTATTCTAGAGAAAGCTAGACAACCGTTTGTCGGACATTAGGGTTCCTGAACTGAGCAGGGGGTCGGACTCAATGGCCTTACAGGCTCTTTCCTACCCTGTTATTCTATGATTTTCAGAATTATTCTGGGAGGTGCTGCAGTCTGGAAAAAGTAACTCTTCCTGAGCCTGATCACCTGAACCACGGAGCCGCTTGCCTTTTCAGAGAATAAAAGAGGATGCTGCTAGCCTGGTCCAGCCACTACCCTTAGGGAAAAATGTAGATGGTGCATCTTCCAAACTTAGGTGTGGTCAGTCTCACCTGAAGGGCTGGCAGATACTTCGGCAGTTCTTGCTTCAGCTCCACCGGTGACGACACAGGAGAGTCGGGAAGGTAATCGCCTTCCGTCATGGCGTTAGACTGCGGCGTCCCCTCTCCGGCTTCTTCTTCCTCTCCTTCGCTGCCTGCAGAATCCCGATCAAACCTTGACTCTGTAACTTTAAATGTTAGAATCAAATGGTGGAAGCTAGCAGATGTTACAGGATCCCCTCCAAAGTTTACAACCAGGGCATTAAAAAAAAAAAAGCCGCCGCGTCAAACTTATGCTGTGGACACACTGTTTTGACAACATGCTTATCAGTGAACTTCACCCCAAATGAATTTAATGCCAGCTAATCTGGATAACTGAGTACAGTGGGGTCTCGACTTACGAACTTAATCCATATTGGAAGGCAGTTCTCAGGTCGAAAAGTTCTTAAGTCGAATCTGCATTTCCCATAGGAATGCATTGAAAACCATTTAATCCGTATCTGCTCTTTTCGTCCATAGAAACTAATGGGAAGCTGCTATTCCACCTTCTGCCACTAGAGGGGGATATTTTTTCTTTTTTCCTTTTAACCTAAGATGACCTAGCTTTTTAAAAAAGGAAAAAAAAAGAGTTCGTAACTCGAATCTAAGTTCGTAAGTCGAGTCCATATATTCCTATGAGAGCGGTTCGTAAGTCGAAACGTTTGTATGTCGAGCCATTCATAAGTCGAGACCCCACTGTAGTTTAGGTCTCTGGCTGTAGAGCCAGAAGTTGGGAGTTGGATTCCCCCCACTGGGCCTCCCCTAAGTAGAGCCAGCCTTTGTAGCCTTGGGCAAGCTGTGTAGTCTCTCAGGAGGCACCCGGAAGAAAGGAATAGGAAACCACTCCTGACTATTCTCTACCTGGGAAACCGTGGGAAGGGTTGCCTTAAGCCAGAATTGACTTGATGGCACATAATTATTGTTATTAATCTAGTAGCCAGCCTCAGGAACCCGCTTCAGGGTTCATCATCTTACCAACTGGAATGTGGTCTCCATTCTCCCGTTCCTCCTCTTCACTCATTTCATCCTCGCTCACCTCCTCTGTGAAAGAAGTCACAACAATTGGGCATCTCAGAAAGCTGTTTTCAAAGCAAAACTAAAAGCCACTCCGTGCGGGACACAAAACGGAGTTCTAGACCGCACCACTTTGGGGGTGCAGGGAGTGATGGGGGCCTTTTTGATGGCTTCCACTGAAAGCGACCTCCCCACGGGTAGCAATCCCAAGAGAAGGCAGGCATGCTAGTTTTCTCAAAGCAGGAAGGTATTACGAGTTTATTTTTCTTACTTTGCCTGACGGTTTATGAAAAAAGTGGAGGTATCTGGAAATAAGCTAGAATCTTATGTATTTTTAGCCAGATTGGGCTCTGATGAACAAAACAGGACTTCTGAATTTTCAGTTAAGTTTTAAATTTTTTCAATGTTTTTAATCATTCAGCATATTCACATTATTATTATGGTTTAATTATTTTTAATGTTTAATTTATTTTGTTCTTATTTCTCCTTTTTTTTTAACACTGTGACAGCAGCCGCAAGCAGAGATAAGAAATTTTAATTACAACTTCCGGATATCACAATCACCTGGGGAGTCCGGCCCATGCAAGAAACTTTTCCCACCTCTGATCACGAGTAGAAGTAATCAAAACGAGTCTTAAGTTGTTGGTCATTTACAAGGATGGAGTGAGCGCCTAGGAGAAAAACAAGTGATGTTGGGAGTTATTTGGTCCTGCTTACCCGCTGACTGTTCAGACACTTCTTCGGAGTTGCTTCCTGTCTCTTCCTCCTCCTCCTCCTCTTCCTCCTCCTCCTCCTCTTCTGACTCTTCACTGCTAGATTCCTCCTCTTCTTCTTCCTCTTCTTCCTCCTCCTCCTCTTCTGAACCAGAAGCCGATTCCCCTTGAAAAGGCATGGGGGGGGGACGATGGCTAGGGGGCACGGCCAACAAGCCCCTGACCACTCAAGCAAGTTGGCTTGACCTTAGGGGGACACATCTATGGGTCACCCCTAACCTCACAGGGTCCCCACGGTCTCCAAGCAGTTGGCACCGCTTGGTGAGAGAGCGTGGAAGCCCTGAAATCAATACTCCAAACATGCCAGCGGATGGAGCACCCCGGGACCTGGCGCCTCGGCTGGGGGGAGTCTCTCGCCCACCCTTCTCATTCCACACGGGGGAGGGTGCAAGCAGGCAAAGCCCAAAGACCACCCAAGGGGGCACCCCTTGTTGTTATTTCTGATCCAAACAAGGAAGGGGAAGGGGGCAAGAAGGGCTGACTCCAGATCCTCCACGGACCACACAAGGAAACCTGTCCTATGAAAACATAATCGAATGTAAGAAAAGTCCTCCTGGATCAGACCAAAGCCTGATCCGGTCCCATATTCAGTTCGAGTTTTTGCAAACTCGCATACTGCCTTTAGTAGGTCTGGCTGGGAGGGACCTTTCTGGGATGGGTGGACTGTCCATCTGTCCAGCACCGACCAGTTTCTTCTTGTCTCTGATTTCAAAGAGAGGCTCGCGTCTCTGCTTTGATCCTTTCCCCCACCTTTGTTTAGTCTGTTAGTGGTCTGTTGCTCAAAACAGTCATGTTGGCTGTTTCAGTTCAATTGTAAGTAATGAAGTTTCTTATTCTTTTTCCTACTAGTGAGTTACTGAGACTGTAAGTGCCAGTTGATGAAAGAAAGGGGTGGACTATTCTGAGGAACTACTCTGCTCTGTGAATCCCTGCACTTCTGCTGTGCAGCTAGAGGCATGTACTCTGTTCATGCCCTACAGACAATAAAATACAGTGGTGCCTCGCTTAACGAGTGCCCCGTTTAACGAAGAATCCGCACAGCGATTTGTTTTTTGCGATCGCATTGCGATCTTTTTAATGGCAAAAAATCGCTTTGCAATGATCGGTAAGCTGTTTCGCTTACCGATTTTCGCATAGCGATGTTTTAAAAACAGCTGATCAGCGGTTCCAAAATGGCCACTGGGGAAAAAAATGGCTGCAAGCAGTGTTTTAGCGCCCATTCCTCGCATACTGGGCAGCGAAAATGGCGGCCGTATGGAGGATTTTCGCATAACGGTGAGTTTTAAGCCCATAAGAATGCATTAAACAGGGTTTAATGCATTCCTATGGGCTTTTTCTTTTCGCATAGTGAGAAATCTGGATAGCGACGATTTTTCCGGAACGGATTATCGTCGCTATGCAGGGCACCACTGTACAAGGAAAGCAGCAGGAAACCATCTCCAGATAATCAAATGTTGCTTTTCCTTCTAAGTGAACTGCAAATCATCCCAATGCCTTCAGGGAAGCTACCTGATGATGTTTCTGCCGAGCTGGTTTTTTTCTCACTGTCGCTGATGTCCTGGAGGTCGGAAAGCGGGTCTTTCTCCTCCGGCTTTTCGTCTTTCACTATTTAAAATAAAAAGGAAGGGAGAGGTGGCATAACTGTTCTCGAATGCACCGAGGAATCTGTGTTTAACATTCCTGTTGCTAAAGTATTGTTGACCACAACTGCTTTGTATGAGACTAAAGATTGTAAGATTAGATGTTACCAAAAGCAGGGTCAATAAATAAACATTCATACAGTGTTTTCCCCTGCCCCCACAACAAAAGAGTTAATTTAGGCCACAGTCCATTTCTGCAATATTTATACAATGCAAATAAATATCTCTAGATACGGCATAATTCTGCTCGAGGGGTGGTGGGATCAATTTCCGTGACATTTATCTAGCCATTCTGTGAACTCAATCAAACCCAAACTGACATTCCAGCCCAGTTGTGTTTACTCAATACGAATCAAATCAACATTCCAACCCAATCTCAATAGACTTAAGTATTTGCCTACATAATAAACGAAGTATTTGCCTACACAGGAGAAATTAAGCAGCTTTTCGGGGCTGCCTCCTCACAGAATTTGCCCAGGCAGCCTTGGCAAGCGGCCACGCCAGCTAAAAGATTCAGGGGAGCTGGTGTCCCAAAAAGTAAACTTTCCAAACTATGAGCAGTCAAGAGCTCATTCGGACTGTCTGTATAACATTCCCAGCCCCCAAGAGGTCAGGTTATCAGTTGAGATTCCCACCCTCTGGAATCTGTCAGACGATGACACGAAGAAACCCCCTCTCCCCAAGATCACAGCAGGAGAAAAGGCAAGTGTCCGTACCTGTCTTTCGGATTTCTCCTTGTTCCAGCTTTTCTCTCTGTTGCCGGATGGGGCTTCGGCTCCAAATGCGGACTTTCTCACTGTACTCCTCTCTCACCGTTCGGTGATGGGCAGAAACTGGCAAAACCAAGACAATTCTGCTCTGTCAATCGCGGCCTTCAACCTCCCTCTTTCGCCCCAAGAGAAGGAGCTTCGTGCCAATGTCATAGACTTATTGAGACAAGAATCCCCCCCCACTTCCATAAAAGGGACATCTTAGGGCAGAGGTTCCCAAACTGTGCGCGGAGTGCCCGGGAACCCATCTAGGGGCACCCTGGGGAAAAGGCTAGAACCTAGAGCAGGTAAGATGAGATGGGAGAACCTGAAAGAGGTAAGAGAAGCTGTTCGTATGTCAATCAGGAAGCGGAAGTGGAGGCCGTGTGCCGGCTTCTCCTTTCCCTGTCTCTGTGGTCCCCGGTGGAGGCGCTTGTGAGTTTTCCGCATCAGAACCTGGAAGGAGGTGGGCCCTCGGGGACATTCAGGGTGGGAAGAGGAGATGGGATGGCTAGTGTATGTGTGTGTGTGTTTCAAGATCTCGCCTCTTGGGGCAGAGAGACCCTTGAGGGCCAGTGGTCAGCAAATCAATGGAGCCACGAGTCCAAAAGGTTCACGAGCCACTGTTTTAGGGTACGAATAAGCTTAAAACAAAAAATAACAATTAAAAAAGAGGGTACTTGGTTCCGAATCCAGCTCTCCCCATAGAGGAAAGGCATTGCATGGGTTCTGCCCCAACCTCTTTACTTCTGCTCTCCTGAGCGACTTACTCTCTCGTCTGGCTTCCCGTTCTTTCCGCCTCTCCTCCGCTCGCCTCTCCCTTTCCTTGATCTCCCGTTGCTCCTTCTGCTGCTCTCTCATTTTCCGCTCTCTCTCCCGCTTCCGTTCAAGTTGCTCCAGCCGGTCCCTACAGAGGTTTTGCAGTTGCCAAGGTTAGTATGATTCTCAAGTATCTGTGGCCATTTTGCATTGTTCCACCTTTGGGGGGGAAATCTGCTTTCCTTCCCCCAGAAAAAGACTCGTGGAGAGTCTAAATTTATGGATTCCTCGGAGCCTGGAAGTAGGGCTCTGTATCAAATCTGGGGAGTAGCAGGGCTTTTTCAGCTGTTTTTGGGATGGGGGTGGTGGATTTACCTCTCTCTCCGGGAATGCTCCCGGGCCATCTCCCTCCGTTTCTGCCTCTCCCATTCACGGCGGGCCTTATCCTGCTCTTCTCTGTGCCTTTTCCTGCGTTCATGCTCACGCTCCTTCTCTTTTACCCGAGCGTGTTTCCCTGGGAGCGAAGAGACAAACAAAAAGTCAAGCGGTTACCACCCCCCAACCCCTGCTTGACCCTTTTGGAGACCTCTTTTGAAAAATGTTTAAAGGAAAGGAAGAAAGGAATTAAGACCCATCTACGTAGGATTCTATACCTGACACGCAGAGGCGAGCCTCCATAGACTGGGGGAGTGTATCTTGAAACACCGACCGGTGGGAGCAAATGAGAGAGAGATGGGATCAATTAGGAGCTCAGGAGTGCACAGAGACATCAGGGTGGGCAGGGTTGGAATCAGAACGGTCGGACTAAGGGAAGCAGGGGCCTGATCCAGTAGGGCAGCTTGGAAGAGAGCAGGCAACTCACTTTAGGAGGTAAAACAGCCAGCCTGATACAGAACTCCACTGAGCACCAAAACCTGCTGGCTTCTTTACGGATTCACAACCTTGGGTCCCCAGGTGTTCTTGGACTCAAAATCCCAGAAGCCTCCACCACTAACTGTGCTGGCCAGGATTTCTGGGAGCCGCGGTCCAAGAACGTCTGGGTGAACCCAAGGTAGGGAATCACAGAGTTAGTGGCATTCACCCCGAATCGGTATTCCTTCTTGAGAAGGGAAGAAGTTCCTTCTTGGGTCGTACCACAATTCACCTACTCTGGTGTTCCTGGCACGGATCCAGTACCCAGTATGTTAACCCTCTTCGTGCAAGAGACCCGTAGACTGAACAAGCATCTTACAACCTGATGGAACTCCTCAGGCAAGCTGGGAAAGATCCCAGTTGTTACAAGATTTTTTTTTGATGACTACAACGCCCAGAATCCCCTCAATGGTCACGCTGGGGGGGACGATGGGAAAAGACGTCCCAAAAGCAGAATACCCATTCTATGTGTTTGGCATAGAACGGGTGAGCCCGAAAAGAACGGGCCAGGAGGTAGAAGGCTCAGGAAACCAGCTCGTCCCATCTGTTTTAAAAACAAAACCCGCCAATTGCCACAGAGAGGACTAGCAGCTGCAAGAGGGAACCCGTAAGAGGGAAAGGAGGCAGAGCCCTGAGCACCTTCGGCCGAGTGGCTGCGGTGTCGCCTCTTCTCTTTCCTCTTCTCATCCTTTCTGTGGTGGGCCTTCTCCTTTCGGGACATCTGCTGGGGTGGTTTGATGGCCAAGGAGTCGTCTTCTTCTCCCCTAAAAAGCGAACAAAACGGTCACAAGGTGGAAATATCATGGCAAGGAAACGCTGTATTATTCCTCGAGGGTCCCACCAAAACAGACATAGAACCAAGTGAGAATCAAAAGTCAAGGCTTTTTCCCCTTTCCCTTAAAAAAGGCATTTGTAACTAGATGCTTTGCCCCCTTCTTCCTTCCGGGTCCTGTTTCTTTGTGTGTCGTGCCTTTTACAACTCTATGCTTGAAAGCACTCAGCATCAACCCACCTTACCACCAGATAAGGTCCTTTTTCAAGAGAAAGGTGGGGTAAAAATATTTCAGATAAATAAATAGATGACCATCTGTGTTCACATCCTGTTTTGCCATCATGGGCTAGCACTCTTAGGACGCCACGTCACAGAAACCACAGCAAAAATGATAATCCTTCTCCCCCCACACACACACACCCCTAGCGAGCCGCTTTCTTACCGATCTTCCATGGAATCTTCCCTCTGGTAAGGGGAATTCCTGATTGTGATCTCCATGCGGTGATCTCTCAACTCCCCCTCTTCAAGGGAATCTCGCTTGGAATCCCGATCATCAGACTAGGACAGGTGAAAGAAGAGGGGAAAAAAAACATTGGGTTGGTTTGGCTTCCTAGGAATCACACCTGCTACTTAAACAGAGGCAGTAATAAGAATACAGTGGGATTCCCTCCATCTGCAGGATCAGCATCCACTGATTTACTTATCTTTAAATAAAAACAAACAGAAATATGTACTTCTAGTAATTTCAAGGTGGATTTACCAGAATTGGCCACTAAAAGTAGCAAGAGACTATGCACTGTATAGCATTTGATAATTTTGCATTTTTTGGCCATTGGAGGACAGGGTTTAGAACCACCAATTCCCCCATGGATACTGCGGTCTTACCGTAGTACATTACGAGTTCTCCCACAACTCTTAGGGGTGAAGCAAAAGCAAACCACTGCCCTATTCTGAGGGGGAAAACGTGCTTGGAATTTCACTCATTCATTCACTGTGCAATGAAAGGTGGTAAATCTATTACTGGGTGACTCTTGTTATCAAAGGAAAATCAACTACCATGCTATGTGGTGGTTCATGGACTTTTCAGCATCATACTCCTTTTTTTTTTTTGATTTTCAAGAAAATCCTTTTTGGATTTCCCATTCCTTCTCCTGACCAACTGATCCATAAGCTCATGAAGACCTTTCTCAGAAAAAGGCTACGATGTGTTTCCACCTTGGTGAGAACGGTTCTCTGCCAGTGATCTGCGAAACTTAAGATACAAACATCGAGACACAAGATATTTTAACGGTCAAGAGGTACACCTACATTTTTGAGTCGCTTGTTGTCTGCCTTCTCTTCTTGCTCCTTGCGTCGCTTCTTCTCTTGAAGAATTTCATCTAACGTTTTCACCTTCCAAGATTCCTTTTCATCACCCATTTGCGTTTAAAAAGGCACTACGAGAAAAGCACAGTGGAAGGTGAGGGCAACGAGAAAAATATAACATCTGCCGAGAATGGTGTCAGTTTTATGTGGGCCATCAAAAAAAAAAAATGGAAACGGCTAAAAGATTTTGTACAGCTTGGTTCAAAGATCAATACAAATGAAGACGGCAGCCAAAAAAAATAAATAAATAATGACAAGCCTTTCAGAAAGAGCTGGCAATGATCCAAAACTTTAAGGGAGTGCCACTGGAGACCAAGTCTGGATTTGAAAACCAGACAGTGAACAAAGCTAAAAAGAAAGGGGGGAAATGATTTATTTAAAATGTGGTATTGCAGAAGAGTTTTCTGGATGTTATTTTAATGTAGCTATGAGCCATGAAGTCAATTCTGACTTATGATGGCTCATTTCAGGATTTTTCAGGTAGAGAAGACCTAGAAGTGGTTTCCCATCCCCTTCTTCTGGGAGGGCCCGGGGATTGTGCAGCTTCACCAAGGCTACCCAGGCCTGCTCTTCCCTCTGGAGACACAATGGGGAATTGCCCAAGACCACACAGGCTGGTTTTCCTGGGATGCACAGAGGGGAATTAAACTCTCAGCCTCCGGCGCTGCAGCCAGAGACTTAACTCACTGAGCTATCCAGCCAGCATGGACTCCACAGAACAACTGCAATTATCTCAAACAGCAATAAGCCAAGACTATTGTCCTTTGGCCATATTACGAGAAGACAGGACTCATTGGAAAAAGACAATAATGCTAGGAAAGGTTGAAGGCAACAGGGAAAGAGGAAGACCAAATATGGATGGACTGACTCCATAAAGGATACCCCAGCCTTGAGTCTACAAGGTGTGAACAATAGGACTCTCTGGAGGTCACTAATTCATAGGCTAGCTGTAAGGTGGATGCCCAGAACAACAGCAACAAGGAAACACAGCTACCAAGTCTGGCTTAGCTATTCTATTACAGGCCGCCTCAGTTATTCCCACTTTCAGGATATTCAGAAGTTTGTGGCGAGCCTTTTTCAAACGTGCTTGAAAACTGCAGTCTTCTAAAGCAACCAAGACTTTAACTGGTCAGCACCTTACAAAGTGTAAACTCCAACTATGTTGTGAATATGTGAGTTGCAAGTAACATGGCTATTTGCAATGAAGGCAGAAACGGAGCAACATCCCAGAAATAACCTAACATGTGGGAACAAAAACTGCTCATGTGCTTTCTAAGTACTTTTAAAGCTGTTTGCGATAGATACAGAATTGCAGAATTTCTGTCGTTCTGTCATTGATCTTACTTTATTCTTTCAAAACAAAACTATAAAAAAGTAACAGGTAACACAACAAGCAATGCAAGGAGCTACTTTTTAAAAAATATTGGGGGGAAAAGGGCAAACACAGTTCTTTGCTCTTTCAAGAACGTAACAATTAGCAAAACAACCACAGTGAGCTATGTAAAAAGAACAACCAACAATAATGTGTTCAGATTTTAAGAGGCTTTAACAGGTAAAAGAAACAGATCGGTTTTAAACCTTTAAAAGCTCCAAACTCCGACATGGTTTATTTATTGTTAGGGAAACTGTCTTAGAGGAAGTCCAATGGCTTGTAAACTCCATTACTGTTTATGACAGCAGTGGCTCTCTGAGGTCTTGGGCAGAAAGGTTGTTTAATCACCATCATCATCATCATCATCTTAGAACTGGAGAGCTTGAAAAGACCCTATGGATCATCCAGTCCAGCCCTTGTCAAAGAGGCCCAGTGGGGGAATCAAACTCCCACCTCTGGCTCCGCAACCAGAGACCTAAATTATGGAGCTAACTACGCAGCAGCTCCCACGCTTTCTTCTCTAATCTGATCATCTCCCACATCATTTAATTGGAAGTGGTGGCGATTGACTGCGGAAACTTTGTCATGAAAGTCCTTGACAGCTACGTTATGGCTCCTTCCCCGTTATCTCTTTAAGCCGGAGAGTGGGAGATGTAAGCATGAAACCAGCAGAGTCCCTTTCCCTCTTTGGTTCAGCTGTAAGTCACCTTGGGTCCTTCTCAGGAGAAAGGCAGGGTTTTCAATATTTATAATAAATACGTAGCTTCTGTCTTAGAACATAAAGCAACTCATATTATATTTCTACAGAGACAGAGAGAGAGAGAGAGGACAGCTCGGTGGTTTGGGCCTCCAGCTGCAGAGCCAGAGGTTAGGGGTTCGAATCCCACCCACCCCCAGGATGCCTCCTTGACAGGGGCTGGACTCGATGACCCCACAGGGTCCCTTCCACCTCTGCAGTTCTGTTGTTATTGTTTTTGTTGTTGTTATTTGCAAACAGATGAAGAAAGAACGAGCAGAGAGGGAAAAGCCTCATAATATATACAGAGAGAGGGAATGAAAGCAGACCAGCGATCCAGGCAGCCGCCAAAATACACGTCCCTGGACAGAAGTCATAACGAAGGGACCCCCCCCTTGACACGCCCGCCCTCCAAGGTAGGCCAGTCCCCGGGCAACCTGCCTCCCTCCACCGGAAGTCCCCCTTGACTCCCCCTCCCTCTGAGGCCTCCTAAGGTTCCACGTGCTGGGGAACAGCCGCGGAGTAACGGACCCGCTTTCCGTTACAACTCCTTTAATTCCCTCCTCCTCCTCCTCCTCCTCCTCCTCCCTCACAGCCCTCACCTTCCCGCTTCTCGCCACCGTCGCTTCCACCCCCTCTACGCGCCGGAGAGACACCGACCGGAAGCTCGACGCCCCGCCAACGCGCTACTTCCGACGCTTGGCAGTGACGTCATAGGCAAGGACGCTCGGTCCGCTCTGGGCACCGAGAGGGACGCCTTCGCCTTGGAACGGACGGGAATGGACAGCCCATAGACTTACGACAAATAGACTCGCACGTTCTGATTCACTTCCGGGCTCGTTCGGAATTTAAATTCAAATCGTTGTTTTTTTATATTGAGCCGCCATCACCATCATCATCATGTTAGGGTCAATGCTTTTATAGTTTTGATTGGCTGTGTCTGGTGTTTTTAATAATAATAATAATAATAATAATAATAATAATAATAATAATAATAATAATAATAATAATAATAATTTCTAAATATAAATTATTCAAAATTTAATACATTAATAACTGTAGCTTATAATTTATTTAAAATTTATATTATTTAGAAATATTATTTATAATGAATATTATTTATAAATATATGCATATTGATTCTGTGTTTATTTTAATTTGATGCTTGTTGGTTTTATCTTGCTGTAAACCACCCTAGAATAATGCATTACACTATTGGGTTGGTATACACATTTAAGAAATGGTTTTTTTATGTATTTCGTGATGAAATAGATACTACTGCAAAATCCTTATTGATTTACTTTCAGTAAGCTGCTTTCGGGGAATGTCTTTGTAAAACAGAAAGCAAATTTAACCAGGCACTCAGACTGCTAAAACTTATTTTTATTTTCATCTTAACAAAGCAGGCTCCTGGGGGAGGGAGAAGCAATGGACAAGCACAAGATTATACAACACTGTAGATTTCTTTCCTTTAAAATGAAAACACTGCCATCAGCAGGTCCCAAAGACAATCTGTTTGAATTTCACAGAAGGAAGGGGTGGGGGGAAGGTATATCCACAGGATCGGTCAGTTTGGGGGGTTTTAAGTGGATGTCAGAGTTGCTACAAAGCGGATTATGCTCCATAGCTGGTCTGACAAGACCGAAGAACACTCTCCATTAGCCTTCGCCATAGAGCTGAACTCCTCCCAGAGGTGTGCAACTACAACCCCCACCATCCCCATCCACCAGAACTGCTGGAGACCATGGGAGTTGTATTCCCACTCATCAGTGGATGGGTGCAAGTCTAGGAAAAGGCATTTTACGTTGAGATAAACACTGGAAGAACAAATATGCAGAGGATGATGTGCAATGCTATTTTCACCCCTGCTGATAATTCAGTAAATCTACATTTTTGGCCCCTGACATGAAAGCACCATAGCTACGTTTTTTTTTCCTTCAAGTTTCCACAGGAAGTGGAGGAATAAAAGATATGTTGTTATTTTGGGGTGGGGGCCAGTTTGAGGGAGGTTTTTACCTAGCAGGATTTGTTTCAGCAGGTAAGTACAAAGTGATTTCCTGTATTTTTTATTTTTAACAGAGAATTAAGTCTACAGGTTTTGTTCAAGTACAGGATGACAGCCCCGGACGTCCTGGATCAAAGACCACCACCAGCGACCAATGTCACAGCCATAAACTGGTTTCATAGCCATGTTGGTGTCGGGAAATTCCCCAGGGGGGAAAAAACACCCAACAATTTCGCAAATGGATTGAAAATGTTATTAACCGAGAGACCCAGACTCAAGGTTTATGGGATCCGTGTCATTCTTTCGGCTATGTCTGCCCTGCCGCCGGATATCCCAATCAAAAATCTTGTGTAAAAGGCTGGAAAAAGTGATGTTTTTTGGGAGTAGAACACCCGGAATTTTCCTGCCAGCAAATCCAACGGTCAAGCCCATGTGCTACTCTGAAGGAATGTATTTATTAAGGAAAATTTGTGAATGCTGGTGGAAAGCTGTCCTAGCGGAGCTGATTAAGAGACTTCTGGATGGATTTAAAAATACCACATTTCCCTTTGTACCCCATTATTGAGGCAGGAGATTCAAAAAAAATGCAGTAACACAAGTAGTCACACATCAAAGGTAGCGCCAAAGAGGCTTTCACATGTGTAGAACGGAATGCTCTTTTCAAGAGATGCAACGCATGTCGTGATACAAAGAACCAGTGGACAGCTCCGTGGTTTTGGCCTCTCATTGGGGAGCCAGAGGTTGGGAGTTCGATTCCCCTGTTTGCCTCCCTGGAGACGGGGCCGGAGTCGATGATCCATAGGGTCCCTTCCAGATCAGCCGTTCTAAGATCATCACTGTTATATTATTATTATATTGTCACAAAACGAAAGCAGCCGCCCTTCGCCGCTTTAAGACAATTCTTTCATTCCATAATTTGAGGTGATTTTTAAAAAAACTTTTGGGGATTATGGGTGCATGATTTGACAGTTAAAACTTCCTCTTACGCCGTAGAATGAAACACGGATGATTTTATATCCACGGAGGTGGGACCTGTATTAGAACATGGATGGGTCTAGATTCTGTTTCTGCCTTCCCCTCGACCAGCGGCTGCCAACCTTGGTTCTCCACAGGTTCTCGGTCTAAAACCCTCAGAAATCCTGGCCAGAACAACAAGTGGTGAAGGCTTCCTGGTATAACAATTAACTTCTTATGTTTCTATCAAGTTTTGCCAGTAGGAATGAGGCTGATGGGGCTTCATTTAAAAAGGCTATCTTCAGGACAAGCTGGTGGTTCACCAAGGTCCGGAGCATAAAAATATTCCATGTCTGGACATTGGCTCCCAGAAACTATTAGCCAAAATGTCTACTCATCAAGCTGGCTGGGGGATGTGTAGTCCAAACCACCATGTCCTCCTCCAAGGTCATCATCCTCTTAGGACTGTAAAGGATCCTCTGGATCATTGATTCCAGATCCTGTTCCAAGAGGCCCAGTGGGGAATCGAACTCCCAACCATGACTAAACCACCGAGTGATCAGCTAGGTCCCTACAGAGTAATCCAGAGCATGTTCTGAAGCAATCTTGCGTGCTCATCTTTTACCCTCAAGAGACTCTTGAGCAGGGATGGCAAAACGTACCCTGCCCCCAAACGGTTAGCCTGCCGCTTCCCTCAGCCGGCCGCCTTTTGCCTCCTCCTGCAATATCAAAACGTCTCCACCACAACTGAGAAGCGAGAAAGAGAGTCCATGTCCGTCTCTCCGGCTGCCCCCCGCCACCCCAGAAGACCGTCTCTGTGCCCGTATTCAACAGGGAACCGAAGCTTCCGAGGGTCCATGATTTATTGCCTGCCTTCACAGTATGGAAGCGAGAGCGGGAAAGGAAATCAGCTCGTCGACCCTTTGAAACTCTGGTGGGAAGTCCTGGCCCACCTTAACCCTAAAAAAAAAAAAACAGTTTATAGACACAGTCCTATTCCGAGAGGACCAGACATTTAAACTTGAGGTACCCAAACCGCTGGATTGCTTTGAAGGTGGTTGAGGTGGCCTCATCCATGGTTGAACACCATGAGGTGATCCACCTAGAAAAAAAAAAGATAGTGGTCTCCACTCCCAGTTATGGCATGTTGGTTTGGATCGAGGTCCGGGCTGGTCGGGGTGCAAATTGGACGCACCACACACTAGTGGTTAAGAGCTAAGAACGGTCCTTTTTATTTCCTCCTGCTGGTCTGGATTTTCAGGATACTTCTTGGTGTCACTGGAACTGTGGAGACACCCGTTCAAAACACGGGTCGTCTCCAACCGCGGCTTTCGATCTTCCGGAAGGGATCTGTTCTGCCTTCTCTTTCATAGCTAAAGGTGTCCAGTTGTTTCCCCCCTCAACAGACAAGGTTTTTTTTTTTTTTTTGGCCCACTCCGTGTAAGTCAACGATGAGGAAATCCAAGTTACGTGACACTGGCAGAAGCCGAGCCATTGTCCGGACCGCTGGCCGCGGTCGTTTTACCTCAGAAACACAGCCACCTCCCTTGCCAACCTTTCTTCCTACCCATTCCCTTCTTCAAAGAGGTCTTTGCTGGTGTTTGTCTCTTCCCCCCCCCCGCCCCCGGTCCACCAACCATCTTTTGCAAGTGTGAAACAGAGCCTGCAAAATGGAGGCCCGGCGGGGTTCTGGTCATCGTGGGGATGGACGTCCAGGTTAAGGGGGGGCGGAAAGGCCAAGCTTGTGGTGATGGAAAGACAAGTGTGTGGATTCATTCATAGGGCTTCAAGTCTTTGGGAAGGAGAGGCTCCGTGTCTTCGCTGATGCTCTGGGGGGCTTTCAGGGGGGAAGAGGCTGATGCCAGGCTCTGGAGGACCGCTTGCTGATGCTGCTTTGCCTTATTGTACAGCAACACCCCCACGATCACGAGCACGGTGCCGACGGCCGAGAGGCTGGTGATCTTATTGCCGAATACGATGATGCTGAGCCAGATGGACAGGGCGTGCTTCACGGTGCTGGCAACGCTGGGGAGGGGAGAAGGAGACGGGAGTGAGGGACGCCGGGTTAGCCCTCTCGGGCTTTTGCCAGGCCGAGACACCGATTCGTGCCCCCTGCTTGAGACCGCCATGCAAAGGGCAGCACCTTCGTTCCAAAAAACCCATGATAATCATCCTGATTCACGGCCACCCTTCCCAAAGTTTTCCAGGCAGAGAGTGGGTTGCTTACCGTTTCCTTCTTCTGAGACTGTGCAGTTTGCCCAAGGCTACATAGGCTGGCTTTAGAGTTTTCTCGAACTCCCAACCTCCACAGCCAGAGGACCTCAACATACTGAGCGATCCAGCCAGCTCCAAAATCCATACTGAGATAAAATTTTTAGCTAAAAATACCACTCAGCCAATTCCAAGTTACGATAACCCTCCCCTAGTTTTCTCGTACAGCCCGTCTGCCAGATCCTCCTTCTTGTGGAACTCTGGGAATCTCCGTGCAGCTTTGCCCAACGTGGCACAGCGGGTACATCGCCCGTCTGACCGACACACTCCATGGCACCAGCAGCTACCTGTGCTACGGGGAATCACGGCTGGGCCACAGGGGATCGGAAGCGCTGCCCCCCCCCCACGCCCTGCCTCCAGGGTTCCGTCTAAGAGATATTGTTTTTAAGACCAACTGAAAAGATTCAGAAAAGTATGCCAGTTCTAACGAAGCCAATTTCATTCCCTAAAGGCAAATTGTTAGAACATTACAAAGGAATGCAAGACAGAAGGATGCAGTTAAGTTCACCTAGCTGGCGACTGGGCAGACAGAATTCAGGATCAGAAGGACAGAACGCAAGCCAAAATTTGGAGACGGTAAATGGGTTAGGGTACCCGAGACCCTTTTCTGCAAATCATCTACTATTTTAAGAAGAGACACCCGGTTTACAGTTAATTAAGGCTGAGCAACTGTGGCTTTCCACGTTTTCTGTTCTAGAGCATAACTCCTGTAATGGTCCATCATCTCTGGTCCCACCAGTTAAGACTGATGGGATCTGTAAGCCAAAAAACAAACAAGAAACCCCTGGAGGACCACAGCCATCCAGTCATAGGTGCGCTTGGTGGGGACATGGGGGAAGAGGGCCTTCTCTGTGGCTGCTCCCGGACTTTGGAACTCCCTCCCACTGGAGGCCAGCCTGGCCCCATCTTTGCTGTCCTTCCCAAAGCAGGCAAGGACCTTTCTATTCAGGCAGGTTTTCCCTCCGTGACTGGCTGCCTGGCTAGGATTTTTAAACGGATGATTGTGCCTTGTTGCTTGGAATGTGTTTTGACTGTGGCTTTTGTTTACCATCTTTTAGTGTGTTATTGGTCTGATCCTTTTTATTCTTTGTATACTGTACTTCCTGTTTTTCAGCTCTTAAATATTATCTTTTACTGATGTAACCCACCTTGGGTCCTTCTTAAGGAGAAAAGTGGGGTAAAATTATTTTAAATACATATATAAATAGCATTATTACAGGCCCATGGGGAGGTGGGTCTCCCATGAAAAAATACAAAGCCAATGGGGGAAAGGTTTCAGAGGATACCAGCGAACCTCCCTTTCTGCAGGAGACCAAATGGAGTTTTCACCTGAATGTCACAGGGGAAATCTTTCCCATCAAGGCGTAAGCAGTCACGCTTTGGAGGTGGAACAGCGCCCCGTCAATCAGGAGCAGCACCACGACATCCTGATTGTACTGGAAGCTTCTCCCACTTTTCCCAATCACTGGCATGTCCTAAAAGGAGAAGAATAGGCAAATAAAAGGAAAAAAACTTAATACACTGCCGGTCAAAGTATGGGCGATTTAGGACAGGTGGGGCACACGCACCTCGAAGAGAGGGCAAGGCCCGGGGACGTTGACCCCACAGAAAGGGGGCCCCCATGCAGTTCCCCAAAGACCTCCCTTATACCGTCCGAGGCACAATGTCAAGCATTCGTTTCAGCCACAAATTTCGCACGCTGTGCCAAACCCTGCGCCCAAGAAACCGCCTGGCTTCTTTCACCGAGCGTGTCCAGGAGACGCCTCACCATGAAAAAGATCCAAGCTGGAATCAACATGATCACCGCCGCTGCGCTCGTGTAGAACTGAAGCTCGGGGGCGCTGTAGATGTGTCCGGAGCAGAAGGGGAAGAAATCCATTGAGAGAAATCAGCAACTTGCGTGGGCTTCAATAGATAATAGAATTGCTCGCCGCATAAAGCAGGAGACAAAAGAATTCAAGCTAGGGCTGGTGTTAAAGATCGGTCCCAATGAAGGAGATCCATTCAATCAATCGCTCAAGGATAAGTCAATATTTCTATAAATCACATTGGTTCAATGGCTATAATCCTGTTACTCAGTGTAGGAAGCCACAACTGGCGCTGTTGTTCCTGCCACGTCACCTCCGACTTATGGCAACCTCATGAATGAACGCTCTCCGAAGGGCCCTGTCACCCACCGCCCTGCTCAGCTTTTGCAAACTCAAATCTATGGCTTCCTTTAGGGAGTCAGCCCCTCTCGTGTTTGGTTTTCCTCTTTTCCTGCTGCCTTCCAGACACAAAAGACCGAACGCTCGGGAGTCAGCGATGTTGAGCTGGTCCCTGGTGGAACCGCCAGCCTTTCCCCCCCCCCACCCCCCCCAAAGTCCTTTTATCAAACCACAGGCGATCCTTTTTAGTTTTGACTACTTACGAGAAACGGTACTTGTCTCCACTGAGTAACTTCTTAGAGAACACATTCTGCAAACTGGAAAAAAATAAAATAAATCACATTTATTGGTGACGTGAAAGAAAGCAAGGTGGAAAGTCACAGTAAGGCTGTAGAAATGAATGGCAGTTTCCTAAATCTTGCATTCAAATAAACCTGTCAGTCTTAACAGAAGCCTGTTTTTCTAGCCTTGTTTCAGGGGTCTTGGCCAGAATCACAAGCCAGAGACCCAGTTTGGCTGTAACACTAAACAAACCAAGTTAGATGTTCTCTGTCTGTTACAGGAAGGAGCTCAGCATCACTCTGATGCAATATTTTCCACAAGGAAGTATTCATTGATGGCTGTTGTGGGTTTTTCAGGCTTTTTGGCTGTGTTGCGAAGGTTGTTCTTCCTAATGGTTTGCCCGTCTCTGTGGCCGGCCTCTTCAGAGGACAGGAGTCGGAACTCTTGTCTGTGCTCTGGTGCAGTTTGTTGAGTATTTATAGCTGTGGGATCAGCTTTTGTCCTTTTCAGGAGATGGGGTGATTGTGGTGACCAGACAGAGTTCTGACTCCTGTCCTCTGAAGTTCTGACTCCACAGCAACCATCAGATCTGGGCCATGAAAGCCGCTGAGAATACTTTGAAGTATTCATTCTCTCTCTCACACACACATGTGCTTGCATGCACTTCCTCCCACTGCTCCTGGAGTACCCACCAGTCCATGATGTTTGTAGACAAAGCGGCCGAGAAGCCAAATATGTTGAAACTCAGCTCCGTCGCCGTACACAAGGCGAGCCCTCCCATCACAGGGACGAGCGAGAGGTTCACCAACAGTCCTAGAGACGTCGGAGAGAGAAAGAAAAAGGCCCAGATTTCACACCAACGCCTTTACAAAACAGATCCAGGCAGGTCGAGGTCAAGGAATCACAAAGCCATTCCAGCCGTTTTGCTGAGATTCTGGTCATACACCAAAAGTTGTGTTGCTTCCCACACAGCCCAGTTTAGAGCTTCTCAAAGTGCCTCCTGGGTCTGTAACTTTCTGATCCACGGAACGTGGCCAATAGGTGATTTCTAGAGCCGTAGCTATTAAAAATCATGTTATTGATCTAATTATCCTTTGTGCCCCCCCCCCCGTGGACAAGCTCCTGCTTGTTGATGGAAGATGCTCCAGAAAGAGGAGTCGGAATGTATTTCTGGAGCAGCGCCACGCACCATAAACACATCCACCCGCGTCCCCTTCAGCGACACTTACCAGTGTATTCTCCGAGAATCATGCGGGACATAATGACGGTGAAGATGGGTGAGGAGCTTTTAACCGTCTCGGCAAACGAAACCGCAACGTTCTTTAAACTGACGAGGCCCAAAACCACCGTTGCAAACCTGAACGGAAAGGGAACGAAGGAATAAGCGAAGAATAAAAGAGTTGTGCCATAAATGAATGGATGGATGGATGGATGGATGGATGGATGGATGGATGGATGGATGGATGGATGGATGGATGGATGGATGGATGGATGGATGGATGGATGGATGGATAGATGGGAAGCATATAGTGCAAAATCTATTCATAAATCTATAAGGGGTTTGCAGTAAAACATCAAGGGTTTCCAAGTAACAGTGGTGAGAAAAGGAAGGAAGGAAGGAAGGAAGGAAGGAAGGAAGGAAGGAAGGAAGGAAGGAAGGAAGGAAGGAAGGAAGGAAGGAAGGAAGGAAGGAAGGAAGGAAGGAAGGAAGGTCCACCTATTAAAAAAAACCTTTAAAAACTTTTAAAAGGCAAAATACAGCTGAGCTATCTAGAGCGCTGCACCATTCTGCCTACCGGCCGCCGATCAGCTGATTGGCAGCAGAAAGGCAGCCACCACCCCATACAGCCACCCAATACCACAGCTTACCCCCCTTCCTTTCCCCCCATAATACCTACTCCACCCCATTCCCACTGACCCCCTCTTACCTTAATAGCTGCTGCCAGATCTCCATCAGGCCTTCGCAGCCATGACGTGTAAAAAGACTGGCTGCCCTTTGCAAAGATGGAGGCTGTGGCTTCTTTTAGTGTAGGGAAGCCGCAGCCGCCATCTTTGCAAAGGGCACCCAGTCTCCCTTTTTATACGCCATGGCTGCGAAGGCCTGATGGAGACCTGGCAGCAGCTATTAAGGTAAGGGGGTGTCGGTGGGAGTGATGTGGGAGCTAAATTTGTCCCCATCTCTAATCCTGATCCCATGGATACGTGGTTCCTAATGTAATTTTCTACAGGCTTAGAACGAGATCATCTTGGCTAAGAAAGGGTCCCGGTGCCTTACCTCATCAACCCGACAAACAGCATGATCATGATGAAGTTGGGGGGGTAGGAGACGCGAGGCTTGTGCTGGTAGAGGCAGCAGGGGACAAACATCTTGACGCAGCCGATGAAGGTGGTGGAGAGCATCTGAACGGCCCCTGGAAGATGAACGATAAAGGGAAAGCCCAATCCCAATGAGACGAGGATCTGTCACAGACTCTTATTCATCTTCTTCTCTTCCACCTTTCGGAAAACCCTCACACCTCCTAGAATGGTTCAGTCAGCAGATTTTTTTTTTTTAAAAAACAACTTCCCAGGCTCTCTGAACAGCTCGTCATCCTGTAGAGACATGCCCAGGACTTGAGATCTGCTTCAGAGAGGCCAGGTGTGTTTTGGCTCCAACCCAAGCCATTAGGTGGGAGCATAGCTGGCAGTGAAGGCTTCTGGGAATTGCAGTCCAAGAATCCCTGAGGGACCCAAAGTTGGGGAACCACTGCTCTAGCGCTGAAGCGCTAAAGCGCTGTGTATATGGATACGAATGAGGAACAAAAAATTTGTGAAGAGCGTTTGCCACATCAAACAGATTGAGAGAAGGGAGCCCCACCAACCGAAATCAACATTCAGAACGAATCACTAGCTATTCTCTGTTCTGGTGGTTGGTAAGCCAGTTTTCTGTCATTTTTGGCCCAAGGAAGGTGGCAAGTGTGGACATCTGCTCCCCCAATTCTACCAAGGGGGTCTAGGGTTCCCCCGGACTCCCCACCCCCTTGCCCATTACACCAACAGGCTCCGCTCAAGAAACATTACCCAGCATGCTCGGCTCCCCTTCCAGCAAGGAAAGGATGTATTTATTCAGGAAAAGCGTGCAAAAGCTGAAGAAGAACCACAACGTGAGGTAGGTGAGCGCGTGCGAGTTCCAGATGCCGAGGTCCGACTCGATGACTGTGGTCTCCGTGATGGTGATCTTCAACACCTTCTCCTCCGGCACGCTGTCGCTCCTCGCAATGACGAACTTTTCGCTCCGGGGGTGGAACAGCAATCCCAGGGGAAAGAAGGCTTTGCTCTTGGGCTTTTCCTCCGGGGGGAGAGGAGAGGCCGTGGGACTGGGGTCGGAAACAGCGGCAGCATCCTCCAGACTTTGGCTCCTTCCCAGGGCAGCCATCTTGAGGGAGAAGAACAGGGGGTGGCCTTGAGCTTGATGAGCATCGACCAGAACGTCTTAAAAGCTTCACTTGCTAACAAATAACTTCAGGAGCTCTCGTTGGTCCATAGTTCCATTCCCTGTATTTGCAAAGAACAAAACAAACAAACAAACAAAAACTTTACTGTTCGATTTTTCAATTTGGAAGGCTAGACTACCGTAATCCACACAACAGGGGGCTCCCTTTGAAGACTGTTCAAAAGGTTGCCAAATTTGGAATCTTGTAAAAGCTAGGAATTCAGAGCATGCAGCTTACATAATAAATTTGAACTGTGCCGGCTATCTATTTGCTTTGAGCTTAATGAAAATCCGAGGGTTGGCTTTTTTTAACCCTTTGAAAGCCCGAAACGATTAATTTAGGGTTGCTTGCAGCCATTCTCCCTGGATTTCAAGACCGACTGGGCTTTTTGGGGAGAACATCTCCCCATTTCTAAATTTATGTATTTCTTTAGGAGTCCCAGAGAGCCACATTAAAATGACTTCAATAAAGCCAGACCTGACCGCCCCCCCCAGCATGGTGTCATCTTCTGGATCTTATGCAAACAACATGTGATACTGAGTTCCTGCACGAAAATATAAGAGCAGCTGAGGTTTTGTACTTGTTGATCATCTTAGCGTAATCATATTAGAATGGCAGATCTGGAAGGGACCCTGTAGATCATCCAGTCCATCCCCTGGCAAGGAGGCCCAGGAGGGATTTGAACTCCCAACCTCTAGCTCCACATCCAGATGAAAATCACTGAGCTATCCAGCATCTGTCTTTTGATCAGAACGAGCCATTTCTGCCTGGATCTCTTGCCACATTTAAAAAAGGCATGAAGGCGTTAGGTAAAGGCCCCAAATACAGAAAAAGGGGCACCTTTCGACTTTCTTTGGCTGGCCATCATAAGATTCATCCTCGCTTTAGGTTCTATTCATTTATTTGCAATTATTCATTTACACTTTATTTGCTTCTTACAGGCACTGGCAACATGATCTTCTAATAAGCTTCCCAGGAGAGATTAAGGTTCTTTATAACATTTCCCATGATTGATTAAAGCTCCACAGAATCAACAATTCTCTAGTTTAAAGCAGCCTCAAACCATCACAAAATGCATCCATGCACATGGGGTTTTCTTTTTTTAAAAAAGCACAGCTCCAGCTTAAAAAGTTTGGGTATGGGGCGGGGGGAGGAACGACGGCCACCTCGGGTCACTATCCTCCTACCCATGAGCGGGAAGTCCTTCTTAGCAGAGATATACAGAACTGCACACTTATGGCTTTTGTTCCCTGTATTTTCTTAGCTGCTTTTCAGAAGGGACAAATATTTTGCTGCAAATACTGTAACAAAGGACTACGGAAGGAAGGTGGGGAAGATCTGGGACTTCCCAGTTTGAGACACATCCACAGCACCTGATCAGGATTCTTGTCTGGAAGCTCGGCACAAGAAAACCACAGGGGACCCATTCCTGCCTTCCTGATGAATCAATTACCGCCATGAAATATTTACCGTCCAAATCCCTGGCGACGGCATGGGGCCCGTGAAACAGAACAGGGAAAACCGGCTGCCTTAAGAAGCTTAAATCTGCGCTCCCTGGGCTATGAAATTGGTCTTTGAAAAGAGGATCCAGTCAGCCGATGCCACGTCTTCGTCTCTCTGCCAGAAGGCGCACACTTGTGTGTATGTGTGTGTGTGTGTGGGTATGTTGAAGGAAAACAATAACAAAAAGCAAGCCACCCACAACAGGGCAGAATCCATAGGAGATTTGCATCTGGAGTGGCCGTGTCCCTTCTTTTACGGAGGGCAGTCCTTGATCTAAAGAGCTGCCAGAATCCCACCAAAATAATATAATTGTGTGCCGTCACATCAATTCTGACTTTCCAAGGTTTTCCTCAGAAAATGGTTTCCCCCCTTCCCTTCCTCCAGGGGGCGCCCTGGGATTGTGCAGGTGGCCCAAGGCTACCCAGGCTGGCTTTCCTCCCAGGAAAAAAACAGTGGGGGAATCAAACTCCCAACCGTTGGCTTCACAGCTAGAGATCTCAACTACTGAACCTATATAGAGGGACATTTCTGGGCTCAGAGAGCAGGGCAGCAAAAGGAAGCTACGGAAATAAAGAGACTCAAGCGGAGCGCAATGAAACAAACCTATCTCAAGAGTTTTATCAAAATGGGGCCCGGGAAGCTGAAGTCCACAGGGCAGGAGAAGGGAGTGGTGGAAACGAAAGCGGCGAGCCTCGGGTGATTTCCTAGGCAACACACAATGAAATAAAGGAAGAGTCTAACTCTTATCCTTAAGCAAAAGTACGTAGGGTCCCAGCCCCGTCACGGTGGGTGCCCGAAATGTAAGACCGACTAGCCACTGTAGTAAAGATACACAACCAGATGGCCCTTTGATAGGGTCCATCAGGGGGAAAAATATGCAATTATAAATATTTGACAATATCTACCAGCATCTCTCATAAAATTAGGTAAAGCAGAGCAATCTGCAGCTAGCTGTGATGGAACTTCCACAGCCAGTGATAGTTTACCTTTGCCTATCAGATGCTAAGCCATCGCAATTGTCGTCCAAGACCATCATTGACCATAGCTTATCAATGATGATGATGATGACGACGGAATCCCTCATTCAACAAGATCAGCAGCCGAGATATCTGGGGATGATGGGAGCTGTAGTCTACACAAGCAACTTCTCTGAGCTTTGCACAGGCCCTTAGAATCAAGAGATTTCATCTGGAAACATTTCACTCCAAGCCAAAATGTATACAAAAGTAAAACAGTATCTATTGACAATAACCTATTATGGAGTTTGCAAGGTTAATTAGCAGCTGCATTATATTCCAGCATGCATCAACTACATTGTAGCCGGGGACATCTCACTTCCACATAGCATAAGCAGGCTTCTCTCTCTCTCTCTCTCTCTCTCTCTCTCTCTCTCTCCACACACACACACTCAAAAATAAACAGACACAAATCTTCCCCTCCAAAATGGCGACATTCAGAAATGAATGGGAATGAAGCATTGATCAAGAAATTTGATTCGGCTCACTTTGGCATCAATAGAGACGTTGGTTTCTTGCCCCCCACTATAAGGGTTAATTTACACAGCAAAGCTAAGGTTAAATGAAGCGTTACCCATTGTGGCTTGCAGTGTCTATGGTGTGTATTTTGCCTCTTTCTGACTTAACAAAGTTACGGCAGACTTTACACGGACATTTCGTTACCAGCTGACCGGCTGTACATATGATTTCACACACACCCCTCCGTATCTGTGGGCCTATGTGCCTACATGAAATTTAGTCCCTAAAATCGTAAACCCTAAATTCACCAGTCTTTAAGGTGCAGCAAAATCTTCTGATGTTTGTTTCGCAAAAGGGTGGGGACTCCTAATCAATCAAGATATTTCGTCCTGTCTATTACGGCCTCAATCAAGACCCTGGGGTTGTTTGAGGGTTTAACAAGGCAGGCAAATGATGGTGTTGCATCATGTAAATGTTACAGCCTGCATGTCTTATATTTCTTAAAAATCGGACTGCTAATCCCATTCAGAGTAGATCCAAGTGCTGGCTTGGGAATCAACACTTGTGTAAATCTCATTGATTCAGTGGGTCTCCCCAATGGGATTCAAGCCTGTGTATCACCCTGAATTTATTAAAACTCAAGTCTCTCTCTCCAGCTGCTTATAATTCTTATTCTTTACCACACTTCTATTAGCCTCAAGGAGCAGGGTTAAAAATAGGGGGATGATGGGCAACAGAGTTCACAGCTGGTTGGGTGAAAGGTTTTGAATCCACACTCCCCTAAACTGGAGCAGAGGACGAGAAAGCAGAGTTACAGCCCACACCATCTGGAAAGCATGGGGCTGGATAAATGTTCTGGATTCCAACTCCCATTAGCCCCAGGCAGGAGGGCTGAGGGTCAAGGACGATGGGGAAGGTTGCATTCCTGAACAGACCTAAAACCTAAACAAACACAGGGCTAACAAAAAAAAAAAATACAAACAAACGCCAGATCTAGATATGATAGGAATCGCTCCTAATTTCTCCCGCAACACAACGAAGTCAAATAATCCGAATTAAAAGCTGTCTTCCCCGCCCCCACAAGGAGACAAAGCGCTTTTTTTTTGTTTTTTTGTGCGCAATCGGGGCTGGAAAGAAGAGGAGCTTCTGCCGCTTCCCAAAGACATAAATACTTTCCAAGTACATTTCTAGCCACCCGCGGGGAATATTTTCTTTTTTTGCAATAGGAACTTTCCCTCCTCAAACGCCACGCCGGGCATGATGCAACGCAGGATCCGGACCCTTGGACGGCACACCCACCTGCCTCGCTCGCTCGCTTCTTCTCCCCTCCTGGCAGGTCTCATCCTGCTCTTCCGCAGCCATCATCCTTCTCTCCCCCCCCCTCCCCACACACACACACCGAACAAGGAGACCCGCCTGCCCGGCTCAGCTCCTCCTCTGCCCGGGCGGAGCGAAAGCAAGCCCCGGAAAAGAGTTGAAGGATCGGTCCCCCCCCCGCTTCCCTCCAGGGCTCTACTAGCCTCTGAACATGTGCCGAGGGCGCTGCCTTTTTTAAAAAAGCCTCCCACGGGCGTGATTTCCTTCTTCCGATTGTAAATGCAGTAAAAACAATAATAACAACACGAGTTTTGTTCCATTCGTCTGAACGCCATCGTGAAAGTAGGATCCACCGCCTGGAGCACCATCTGTGACTGGAAAGATGATGGGGGTAGTAACGTGATCATCCCACATCCTGGACACCAAAGGAGTTAGGGTCGTGTGTGTGTGTGTGTGTATGGGGGGGGGGGTAACTCAGCAGGATTTGCACCCAGGACACAAGGAGGGCCAGATCTTGGCCGAGGCAAACTTCGAAAGCTATCCTGTTCGCCCCGGATCATTGGCCAGTAACTCTGGAGGAGGTGCAACGGATCCGTCCCTCAGGTTTGGGTCTGTGGCAAAAGGACGCCACGGGTCCAAAGGGGTGTCATTTATGGGAGGAGGCACCCCGAGCAGCCAGGATTTCCATTAAGACCCAAACTCGAACTCGAGATCATAAAAGATCAATGTACTCAGAAATTGATAGGAGAATACATATTTTTTCATCTCTTTGAGAGACCTCATCTGGGACCTCCGGGTGGAAATGAGACAGAGCCATGCAAAAGCAGGCCACACGAAACGTGTTCGTCTTTCTTGACTCTGTTTGTGACAGAGACCAAAAAAAAAAAAAGATATATTTTTTTAAAAAAGAGGGGGAGTTTGGAATGATCTCAGGACGTTTGTGTGTCACTCTCTAATTTAATATCTCTATGGGTTTCCTCCTCTCTACGTGGAACGTGTTAGCAGGCGAAGCGGTTCCACCCTAGAGATATGAACTATAGAGAACATAGCGTCATTCGGACTTGATGACACTTATTTCCTTGGCTAACTTTGAAAATTTCTTTTTCAAAAGTACTTTACGTACGTCTTTATTATGCAGCCTCCAGCCCTCATCTCCCCCCCCAAAAAAGCCTTCAAGCTCTTTATTCGTTTACCCGACATTTCGTGATTCTAATATTTTCTATCTCTAGGGTTCTTCAGCGCCGAAGGGAAGCCCGTGGCTGAAATCTCCTCCCAAAATGGCGGCCTTCCCTGTCACCGGAAGTGGCGTCGCTCCGTCCTTTGCCCGCCGCGTCTATGGTGTCTCCCCCCCCCCCCCCCGCTTGCAGGCGCGGCTCCGGCTCTTAACCGCGACGCCATGTAATTGCCGCCGTCGCCATGGAGCCGCCCGACACCAGGTAGCCACGCGGGGGGGGGGGTCTTGTAGCCACTGCGGGGTGGGCTGGAGGCTGCTTGGCAGGGCTGGCAAGGGAGAGGGAAGTGGCCAAAGCCACGGACTCTCCCCCCCTTCGCCCGGATAAACAACGCCCTCCAGGCGTGACGTTGCTTGGCGCCGTTAACCACACACCGTGACGTCACCGCAGCCCACGACGTCACTTTCCAACAACTTAGAAGGCGCTTCTAATCAAAAGTATTTGAACAGAGGCTAGAGAGAAATGTGCATTTGCAAATAGACCTCTTTTTTTAAAAAAAAAAAAAGTGGATTTACTAGTAAATCTGAAGCCTCAAGAGGACTAGAAAATCTCAAGCCTCAAGAGGACTAGAAACTTGATTTTCGATTTAAATTGAGGGGTCGGGGAGTTCAGCATTCGTTTTCCTTATTGCCATGGTAGGGGAAGGGTTTTTTTAAATGGCGTGTTGCGCCTTGTTACTTTTAATGTTTTCGATGCTGATTTTGTTTACCACGGCATTGGTTTGGATACTTTTTAATATTTGTATCCTTGCTGCTTTTAGCTTTTAAGGGTTTTCTTCGTAATGAGGCACAGGCCACCTTGGGTCCTTTCTAAGGGGGAAAGGCGGGGTAAAAATAAAATAAAAAGGGAGTCCTCCCTGAGCCAAACTCTTTGTCTTCTTCTTCCTCGATAATAAGTTCAGGAAAGTGTAGCTGCATTAGGGAAGGGGATATATTTTTGTATCTCAGGAGGATGCCTGGATCGGGAAAAATCGTATTGCAACATCCTTCCTGGTCTGTATCGCTTTCGAGAAGGGACCGAGGAGACAGGAAGAAGCTGCTTCTGTTGACCAGAAGAGGTTCCAGTTCTTCTTTTAAACGGCCATTTAGGTTGTAACCCCCCAAAACCCGACACAATCATGTCAGATGGCACCCACAAAGCAGAACCAAGAGCCTCCATCCTTCTGTCTTGCCTATAAGAAGTCACAAGAGTGGTGTCACAGCTCTTATATAGCCTCCCCCCCTGGTCTGACTAATCCCGCCTCCTCTAGGCCCCGCCCCTTAAAGGGGAGACCCTTAAAGGGACAGATCACTAATGAGCAGTGCCACCCTCTTGTGAAACTGTGGTGATGATGGAGACACAAAGGATGCTGAAAAAGTCCTAAGGTAGGGCTGGCATACTCTCAGGATTTTTTGCACAGGAGATGCTGGCTTCAGAGAGCGGTCCTTTGGGCTGGGTGTCAACTTCTCTCCCAAGTTAGACCAGGAATGGCTGAACAGGGAGTTCTGATTTTTGCTGGCCGGGCTCAGCTCATCTGGGTGTCTTGGCTGTTTCTTCCCAGGGTTCTCCTTCCCTCACCGGCAGAAACTCCGGATCCCCCGTTATTGAATGAGGCTGTAAGCGCTCCACTGCCAAATCTAACGCCGAGACATCAAGAACTCATCCCGACTCCTTGCGGTCCTGTAAGTACCAGAGTTTCCAAAAGGTCTCTTAACACAAGCATGCGCAAAGGGGTGCGGGAACGCTTATGCCAGTGCGGGTGGACAGACAGGCACACGCTCCCTCACTGCTTCGCGCATGCACCAGAGGCTCAGTCGGTCCGCGGTGCCAAAAACGTTGGGGACCGCAGCATTAAACCACAGAGAGCGACATGGGTGGAGCTTTCTGAGTCCCATGGGAACTGCAAGGCATTCGGGAACTGGTAGTCTCTCCATTCGTTAGGCTGTGTGCCTCTTAGGAAGCTACTGGCCCCAAATGCTTTGCAGTTCCCAGGGAATTTAGAAAACACTACCCACATCCTTTTCCATGGTTTAATAATTGTCATGGTAGAAAGAGAGACTGGGTAAAGAGCAGGCATGTATTTGAAACCTCTCAGAATTTTTCTTTTTTTGCTCAAGTTATTTATTAATTTCATTTTATTTCCTTCCTTTCCATCCTGCTTCCCCCCCACCCCCAGTTGTTGGTAATAAGGTGGACTGGTATGCAGACATGGCCTAAACCAGCCATATAGAACATATGATCCTCAGATGATTGATTCCAAACCTTGGGCTCCAAGACATTCTTGGACTGCAGCTCCCAGAAGCCCTTGCCAGCCCAGCTAGTGGTCAAGGCTTCTGGGAGTTTTAGTCCAAGAAAATCTGGAGGACCCAAGGTTGAGAACTACTGCTCTAAGGTACTGTTAGTTCCCATAATCCCATTGGATTTATTGGGTGCTTAAATCTAGCAACATTTGGAAAGCCTTAGATTGCTCACCCCAGTATTTATTTATTTTATTTATTACATTTATAGTCCTCTCTCTCTGCTCGTTACCTCCTCTCAAACGTCCCGATGAATTAGGCGCTGTAGTCGCCGTCCACCCCTCTTTTCCTACTTACTGGCAAAGCTGCTCAGAAACCGTGTGCATGCGTGTGCTCCCAATTACAGATCAAACCATGGGCAGAACTATCCGCTCCGGTCAAGATCTACTTCTGCATCACCCTTATCTCCCTGTTGAGCATCATTGGGCTCACGGTAGAGAACCTCGTCCAGCAGAAAGACGAAGACTTCCCCGTTTCTCTCATTCAGCTAATTGGAGTCGGTAAGGAAGAACCAAGACAGGTGGGAAAGAAAAAAATAAAATAAAATTGATGGTTGGGCAAAAGGTGTTCCTGGAAGAAAACCACACCCCCGTTGACATTTGGGAAAAGCTGTTCTGTTTGCGCCCTCCGTCAGTCTTGCGAGGGGGAAACCCCTTGTTTAGACTTAACAAAAAATAACTTTCTTTTTTTTATGGAGGAGGAGTGACTTGGACGTATTCCTAGCGATGAGACAAATGAGCATTTTATGCATCTGCTCTCCCCACCCCCACCCCCACCTCTATTCTGGAGTTTTTCTGTTTCTCTTGATATCACAATGTCACTTTAGCAAAGGAATCCTCGCATGGTGCAACTCTGGGTGGTTGGGCAACACTCAGCCCTTCGTCTTTTCTAATGTCAACAACCCATCAACCTTTAAAAAAATGAAAATGAAAACAGTGAGTTATTTCGCTGCCTGCCTGTTATATTTCACAAACTGCTTGTGGGCGGCCTTGGTCTGTTCATATTTCACAAGGGCTGCCCTTTAAATTGTTTGACTGTTGGACTCTTGGGCGGAGAAGCCGATGAGGTCAAACCATCAAAGGCTATCTGGACTTGGCAGAGATTTTCGGAGGGGCGAGACCGATGAGCTACCCAGGGTCCTTTAATCAAAGTCCCAACTCACTGGCAGAGGCTCCCGCCTTGCAGGGAGAAGATCCTCAGCAGTTTAAAAGGACCAGGGAGGAGATGATGGGAAGTACTCCTTAAGGTTGTGCTCTTTGGGGGTTCTTTTGGCACGGAGGGGGCTCCAGCTCCAGAATTCTCCAGTTCGAAATTCTGGGGGTTTCGGCCTGCAAAGACACAACTACAGAACTGGCCTTTCACTCACCTGAAACCAGGCCTACCTCCCAGGTCACATGACCCACTCAGGCTTTCACTTCCTGTTAAACCCAGGCCATGAGGTCCTTCTATCCATGCCTCCTTTAGCGATCTTGTAAGATAGATAGCAGCCTGTGCCAGCTAGCAGAAATGTGACTGGACGAAAGAGGAGTGGTCCGTGATCCCAGTTATTAACGGTTTAAGATATTGGCCCCTCAGATCTGCATACAGAGGGCATCCGGCTAGCTTGAATGTTGTGTCCTCCATCTTAGACCATCCTGCTAGACAATATTTACCTGCACCGTTTTGGTCCATATAGCCTCCCTAAATCTCTTCAGGATGTGAGGGTAATTTGGCTGTGACATCTGCCACCTGTCCCAGATAGGAGTGTACCATTCTTCGGTCAAGGGTGGTGTTAATGTTTAAAAAGAAAGAAAGAAAAAAGCAATCTTTTGCACTGTTCCTGGGCATTCTAGTTCTTCTGGAGGTGCCCTCCGTGGTGCCTACTGAGTCGTGGGACTGTGATTCCCAGGTCTTTCTTAAAGCAACACGCCATACTTTGAGGGCATGTGTGGTGGAATAATAATTCTTCCCCCCCCAAAAAACCAAAATCGTGCCAGCAAAAAACTGAATTCTGCCACCATGGTTTAGTGACTGAGCAAACAAGCAGTGATGGGCTCTGAACGGTAACGGTGCATTATCCATATTTAGTGAAATACAAAATGTATATAAATCATATAAAGAGGAGTGTAAAAAAGCAACAGCAATAGCATCCTTCTGGTTTTGGATGCCAGGCCTCACAGAATGACAGTTGGGACATGCTTCAGACCTACCTGTCTTGAGGGCTAGAACCTTAGTCTTTTTTAAAAGGCAGCAAACACATAGCTTCATTCTGCTCTTACCATCCTGATCGTGGCAACAGATCGTACCAATGAAACAGAAAAACGTCAGCCTCTCCGGGGGAGAACAGATCGCTCTTAAAAGTCGTGCCTGTTCCAGATTGCATAATGTTTTAAATAACCATCTGTCACCTTTTAGCACGATTATTAACATGATTGGACAGGGCATAAATTTGGGAGCGATTTTGTTTGGGCTCCAGCCATAAAAGATAAACATTCCTTATTCTTATTGCTAAATAAAGATGCTGGGCTTTGCGGGGAGGGGGTGGGTGGGTAAGGAGCTCGGCTGCTTCCAGAAAACAGAAGATAAAGGGGTTGCTTTGAAGTGTAAAATCTAGATTGCTTGGACAGACAAGCAGGATGGAGTCCATAAGCGATATGGTGGCCGGGCCCAAAGATTGGTACAACGTCTGGCCTTCCCGCTTGTCAAGTCTCCGGGCATATTCTGGCAGCCATCAAAGGCAGGCTTGTCACCCAAAACAGCCTTGTGCTTCCATCTTCTTACTACCATCTAACCGAAGGGGAGTTGAACCATTGAGTGCCTCCAAAGTTTGGCCAGACAGTCATTCTCACCAGTGAGAAAGGTTTTAAAGAGAGCCCTTTACATGTTTCTCCACTTATTGCCAGTGGTGAGACGGAGCAAACATCGGCCTTTCAGCCTCAGTTCAACTTGTAAGAAGGAGAGATCCTTATTCGGTTGGGTCTTGCTCCTTGCAATGTTGACTTATGGATGTTCCCTCACTGAGTGACCAAAGCTGTATCATGGATCACTCTGGGAAAAGTTACTTCTTTGGCCTGTGGTTTTCAAAATCCCCCTTAACCAATCCGGCATATTTTCCAATTCAAAAAAAGCAACATAGTTTGCATAATTATGTTGTAAACCACCCAGAGAGCTTTAAGCGCTATGGGGCAGTAAATAAGCCGTGTGTTTTGCTTTTTTGCTTTGAATTTTCGGTGGCCACGCTCCTGTTACTTTGGAGTAGGCCCATTGAATCAGTAGGGATGTGGTGGTCTGCTCCACCGTAAGTTCCACTGAGTCCAATGGTCCTACTCTGTTCAAGGCGTACTTCAGCTTCAAAATAGAGTAGGCCCATTTGACTCAGTAGAACCGACCGATGAGTTGACTCACCACGGCCCCACTGATTCAATGGGCCTGCGCTAGTGTGATTTATTATAAAACGCCACAGGATCTTGGCCAGGGTGCTTTGGCTCTGTTGAAGTGATCCTGGCTCAGTGTGTCTTCAGAGGCTGGAAAAGTTCCTTTTTTAAAAAATCAGCTTCTAGAATCTCCCAGCCAGTGTGAGCACTGTCCCCCCCCCCCAAAAAAAACCCACAAAAAAACCACACACACACACCAGGGACCTTCCGCTGGCTACTTCCTCTCAGCCTTTTCTTCCTGCCCTTAAATCAAAGAAAACTCCCAACTTTCCAGACATGTCCTAAGGAGGAGGAATGAGGGATGCTCCTTCTAGCCGGTGCCCAGGAGATAAACGAACGCCATCCGTCTAAGCAAATTTCAAATATAATACGTAACAGGGGAATAAATATCTGGGCTGACGTCAGAAAGGTCCAGCTTCCCATGCAAAGCTGGCAGTTTTTCATGCTCTGTGCTGGTCAGAGAAGAGTAAAGGGTTTCTTTCTCCTACCCGGCAGTTTTCTGCATTTACTACGTGAGCCGAGGGATCCTCCAGGAGAACCGCCAGGAGCTCAGCGTCTTTATCCTCTCCATCGTGCTGGTCGTACTGCGCTCCGTCGTCAACTTCACTGTGCTCCCTGCCAGGCAGAAGCCGAAGTTGCTTGTGAGTCCGTGAGCAGACATCTCCAGAGACCCCCACCTTGGATCCGCTCCATAATAATACTTTAAAAAAAAAGAATTGTATGTCAATTCAAGTCAATTCTGATTGATGGTGACCCTTTTTAGGGTTTTCCAGGTAGAGAAAACTCAGAAGGGGTTTCCCATTCCGTTCCTCCAGGGGGAGCCCTGGGACTGTGCAGCTGGCCCAAGGCCACCCAGGCTGGCTTTTCTCCCTGGAGGAGAATCGAACTCCCAATCTCTGGCTCCACAGGCCAGAGGCCTAACCCACTGAGCTATCCATGCCATGATATATTATCCTGGCAACCATGGACATTATAGTCTCAGACAGGAGAGGCGTCTGAATATATATGTCAGTTATTGTGATTTTTGTTCAATACTGAAACATTAACAAAGCATGTGAGACCAGAGAGGCCCGTTTGTGTAAATGGGAATAATTTCCAGATGCACCTAGTGAGAATAAGCTGTTCATTTTTTCTTGGTAGTCCCTGAAAAAGGAAACTTTTCCCAGCGTTGGCCCAGTTCTCGAATACTTCCCAGAAAATGTCATATAAAAAAATAAACCTCTTATTCCTATGTAGCAAGAAAACTGTGCCTTTATGTGAGACTCTGCTCTGAAACAAAATGGCCTTACTTGTTTTAGCAAAAAAAAAGAGAAGAAATGCTAATGATCAGCTTCCCCCCCCCAAAAAAAAACACGAAGTGCCTAGCAGCCCTTCGAGTCACTTGGAGGAGCTGGTACTGGCCAATACGTCCTGCCTCCCCAAGGCCCCCAGAGCTTGGCCAACTCTGCCCTCACAAAATGCCAAATTTTGGTGAGGCCACCAAGGAGAGACCCTTCTTGTTGTCCTTCTCAGACCCGTGTGTCCCATAGCTAAGACCCAGAGAAGGATCTCTTTCCCAGATTTTAGGGTGCAGAGAGCACCGGTCTCAGAGGTGATCCCCACGCCCTTCCACTCACACCGCTAGATCCCGACCCTTTGAGTGAGTTTCACCCACGTCCTTCTGTCCCGCTGTTCTCCCCCAGTGGATATGCCACGCCTGCCCTTGACCCCATCCCTTTCTCACCCAGCGGATGGAGTGTGACGGAGACCGCTCCGATGGAGGCGAGGGTGGGCCGCGGGGAGGGACGGCCCCTCCTGACTTAACGGGCTCCGTTTTTCTCCCTCCAGGCCCGCTTTGTCCTGATCCTGATCGTCGGGGCCTTTGACGTGATCTGCGCCGTCATCCTGATGCAGAGCGACAGCATGATGGCCTTCCGGGTGGGCGGGGCGTTGGAGAGCCTCCAGGCCCAGTACTTCATGCTGAACCTCTGCTTCTCCATGCTGACCTTCGACCTCCAGGCTCAGGTAGGGCTCGGGACAGAACCACACCGCCCCCTCAGCTCCCCCCTCTTTGCTGAACACTGTTGGGCTCGCCTCGATCAACTAACGAGGAATGCTGGCGTTTGTAATGACCAGAGATTTACTGGCCTGCCTTTCTGCAGAGACTTGGCCAATATAGGAAGCTGGCACAATAGAAGCAGATCAAGTGGCTGAATCCCCAGCAAGGGGGAAGAGTCCAGAAAAATAACTCCCTGGCTTTGCTCTTGTGTCACAAACTCTCCCGTCCTTTGGCATGGGATCCTTTTGGCAACCTTTGGTTGCTTTTACGAGATGTGGGTCCAAAGAGATCATCTGTGCAATGAGTCTTTTCAAACATGTGATCCATGAACCATCCAGCTAAAGATGCAGGGAGCAGGATATAGCCTCTCCTTGCTTCCTTCTCTCCTCCCCTCCCCTCTTTTGTAGAGTAGATCTTTGCTCTAGATGGGTGGGGTATAAATCTAATAAAATAAAAATAAATAAGATATAAATTCTGCTTCGCCAGCTCTGCTTGTGTGTTCTGCTTCTTATCTCGACCCGGGAGATCTCCTTTCTGCACAGCGTCCTCTTGACCGTTGGGATTCTTTGGGCTGGCTTGAAAGTCACATGCGGCATCATTGCGGTGAGTGTTTCCTGAAGCCGGGGGGGGGGTCCCGTTTCCTAAGGCCAGGGTCACCCATCTGGTAAGGAGCTGGTATGGGGAAGAAGCTGCCTTAGCTCTGTCCTTGATCCACTCACACAGGCTTGGATGCTCACCCTCTCCTCCTCTAAAAGAGGAGGAGCAAGTCTGCCCTCGATCCGGCGCACAGCGAAGGAGCTGCCCTGCCTCTGCCCTGTTAAATAGGATCACGTCAATGGGTCACACCAGAAACTTAGGAAGATCATAGGCTCCTTTCAATGGGAAGCCGAGACGGTCAGAGCTAACGGAGATGCAGAAGGTCCCCTCCCTGAAACCAATCATGTCGCCTGAAGTTATTCAATGCAATTCATGCTCTCTTTTCCCCAGATCTTAAAAGAATTAAAACCTCTCGCCTGGATTTTTCTGGTTCAAAATTTACCTGAAGTGGCTTATCTCGCCTACCTGCTCTACACGGTAAGTCCTACCAAGAAGAAACACGGATAATTCTTCCATCATGAAGTCGCTTACCCTCGGGACACCAGCAAAGCATCTCCCACCTTCGCTTGGGCTCCGGAGCAGAAGTTCCAACGGGAGAGGTTCCTTCTCAAACCTGCCCAGAACTGACCGACTCTCCCCTGAAGGCATCCGGACACCACCTTAACTATGTTTTTGCAAACTTTGAACTAAGGTGGGAGACCTCTTTCTGACTCCATGATTCTGGGATTCTGGGGGAATTCTAGAATGCTGGTTTCTCCCTCTCCGTTCTGTTGCCCATTACAATTGTACATTATGGGTGTGACAGGCGATTTTTCTCTTCCCCCCAAGGTGGTAACCGACTGGGGCCGAGGGAATTCGTACGCCCTGGAAGCTGCCGTGATCACCTGCTCCTGCATCTCTGTGGGCATCAAAGGCGTCCTTCTCTGGGCGCTGTTTCACGTCTACCGCAGCTTTGGGCAAGGACTGAGAGAAAGGAGTGAGTATTTTGGGCAGATCTGCTAGTGGGATACAAGGGGACTGGAGAAGAAGTCATTTTCGTGTTTTGCTCGTGGCTGGCACCCGAGTAGCTGGTCGGCTAGTGGCCAGTGGCCACTGTGTCCCGGCCAGAAAGTTCCAGTTAAACCACATCTTTATCCTGCCGTCAAGGGCTTGTGAGAGCTGTTGAAAATGGCAAGAGGTTGGCCATGGCTCTCTGATGGGTGGGAAAGTTGGCAGTCGGCAGTCAGGGCAAAACCCGCTGCGGCCGTTAAAGTCTCCCTGATAGGATGGGATGCGGGGCTCCCGACCATTCCTTCAGCCTGTTTCTGTCTTCCTTTTCAAAGAGAAATGAGCAAGATTCTGAACCCTCTCTTCCTCCCTCTCTGCGCAGTGTTTTCTTCCTATGGAAGGATCGATTCCTGAAAGGAACACGTCTCGCCACGATGCTCTTATAGAGCGAAAAGGGACTCCAGGAGGATCTGCTCCCTGACCTTCCCCAAATCCGGGCTTTGGGAAAGCCAGGCTGAGGTGGGTCTCACCCGCCCGGTTCCGTCAAAGAAGCAACATCTGGTGTCCATCACTGAGCCTCCGCTCATTGGGTTGTTCTCGTTGACCTGTGGGACTCCCAGCCTCATGGGTAATCAGTATTACTTCACTGTGTCCCATTTTTCAGAAACATGGAGTCGGAGGTATCACATAACGAGCTGTGGCGGCTCATGATCAATGGGGCAGCATTTCCCTTCGCTCCGATTCCCCATCTGAATTAATACAGGCTTGATTTTGCCTGAAAAGTTACGTTTCTGGACTACAGCCTCCAGCCATGTTGGCCAGGGGAGAGGGGGAAGCGGCTTCCATAGTTCAGAAAAGTAACTTACCAAAACTCTGATCTTCCTGGCTGCCACAGGCTAGGTAGATCCTTTACCCAGGCTAAAGTACCACACTTTTCTCCAGACCGGCCTCCCTCTGGACGTGTGGTCTTAACTCCCTCCCTGCTTCCCTGGGGAAAGGCAATTAGTTGCTTTGGGGCTGCCGAATGCCTTAGAGTCACTCTGGATTCGTCCGCAAACCCCAGACGCTCATCTAATCACAATCTGCTCAGCAAGGAGACGCAGGCTGTACGTTCCGAGCTGTACACACCTCCACAAAAATTGCAGATCCGGCCATTTAATGGATTGCCCTGTTTTGAAATCCCAAACGCGCCGTCACTTCTGGAAGTTCCCCCGCTAGCCTTTCGGCCAAAACTTCCAAGTCCTCCCGGCAAGCGCTTTGGCAGTTTGCTCGCGCCCGTTGTAGCTGTGTGGCTCGTTTCTTGCTAAACTGGTTTCACGATGGGGGGACAATGACACCGGAGCTGACCTGCCCTCAAATCTTTAATTTCGCTGCCTCCTTTCGGAATAATCGAGCACCTGCCATGAGGGCGCACCCTTGAATGTGCTATTTCACAGCAGAGTGGTGTTTGTTTTTTAAAAAAATGTTTATTACTGTCATTTCAAAGCTTTGTTATTTTGCTAAAAAGCATCAGGAACAGTAATTTATTAAAAGGTTTGTTACTAGCCTTGTATTTTCCAGTAAAGTGTGAATCTCACCTACTGGAGTTGTTGATTTTTTTTAAAACCACACTTATCCAGACAGAAAGCAATTTATTTTTTTAAAAAAATCCCTGAAATGTTCAAGTAACATATTTATAGTTAGTTAGTTAGGCATCCTTCAGTCTCGAAAGACTATGGTAGCGTGCTCTGTATGGAGGGCTTGGAACAGCGCCTAGTGTGGCTGAGAAGGCCAATTCGAGAGTGACAGTCCCTTCCACACTGAAGACAAACCCAGTCTGTCCCCTGTCCGGCTCCCTGGTTTTGCTGCTTATGTGACTTCCTCTTTGCCTCGGCCTGCTGGGCAAGAGTCTCTTCAAATTGGGAGAGGCCGTGATGCACTGCCTGCCTCCAGGCTGAACGGTCAGATGTCAGGGTTTCCCATCTGTTGAGGTCTATTCCTAAGGCCTTCAGATCTCGCTTGCAGATGTCCTTGTATCGCAGTTGTGGTCTCCCTCTGTGGCGCTTTCCCTGCACTAATTCTCCATAGAGGAGATCCTTTGGAATCCGACCATCAGCCATTCTCACGATGTGCCCAAGCCAACGTAGGCGTCGCTGTTTCAGTAATGTATTCATGCTGAAAATTCCAGCTTGTTCTAGGACTGCTCTGTTTGGAACTTTGTCCTGCCAGGTGATGCCAAAAATCCGTCGGAGGCAACGCATATGGAAGGTGTTCAGCTTCCTCTCCTGCCTTGCACAAAGGGTCCAGGACTCACTGCAGTACAAGAGTGTGCTTAGAACACAGGCTCTATAAACCTGAATCTTCGTATGTGTCGTCAGCTTCTTATTGAGCCATACTCTCTTTGTGAGTCTAGAGAACATGGTGGCTGCTTTGCCAATGCGTTTATCCAGCTCGACATCTAGAGAGAGGGTGTCAGAGATGGTTGAGCCGAGGTACACAAAGTCATGAACAACCTCCAATTCTTGTGTGGAGATGGTAATAGAGGGAGGTGAGTCCACGCCCTGGCCCATGACTTGTGTTTTCTTCAGGCTGATTGTTAGTCCAAAGTCTTGGCAGGCCTTGCTGAAATGATTCATGAGTTGTTGGAGGTCTTCAGCAGAGTGGGCAACAATGGCTGCATCATCTGCGAAGAGGAAGTCCCGCATGCATTTCAGTTGGACATATTTATAAATCTCACACCAAAGAGACAGCAGCCTCTGTATCTCCTAGCTTATGTCGGCAGTTCCTAATGGTTTACGAGGGCAAGCTGGCTGTTTCACCGTTTGCAGACGAAAGACTTATCTTTGCTTTCATAATGGCCTGCCCGGAATTACTTAATACCTGTTTGCTGCGCCTATTACTGCTGCTCGGGAGCTGGGTAGAGAAATTTCCACCCTGGAGGTCAGCAGGAAAGATTACACAACGTATTTACTCTTGAGGTACACTGCCAGATCATTTATTTTCTCTGCCATAACAGTTTCCCTTTTATGCACCCTCCCGCCTGGTGTTATATCAGCGATATGTCAAAACAGGTGCACATCACGATAGGCTTGTGATAAATGAATATCCAGAATGCTCTTTTAAGTGGACAGATGAGAAATATGGTGCATCTTTACAAGGACAGCCTCCCTGGTTAACGGTTTGCTTCCCATTTAATTTCTTAAAAAGGGTGAAGGTAGGAACCAAGGATCGAGAAATGGGAGCCACACACAGCTATGCACCTTCCCTCCGGCCACCGGGTAATCTAATCCCTGGGCACACACGGACACCCAACCACTGCGCCACGCAAACTTTGCAAAAAAAAAAAAAAGTTTATTGAAAAGATCTGGAAAATAGTTACGCTCTCAGCAATATTTAACAAGTTTTCAAAGCACTTAATAATATGAAACAATCAGCTTCCCCCCCCCCCATTTTAAAAAAATTCCAAATTCTGGGCAGGCAGGGTCTTTAATGTCCGTTTCACCTCTTTTGCGAAAAGTTGACTAGCAAAAACCGGTGATGCACCACCACCAGGCCTACAAAAATCTCTTATTCCTCCTGTCACCAGCTTTCCACCCGGCCCCTTTCCTCCAGCATCCGTCCCACGGGCTCTGTTTGAGGATGCTGGGAACAAGCCCTGAAGAGCTTGAGACCAGATTCATAGGAGAGAACTTCCCCTGCAAGACGGGGCAGCTGCCTTTTAGGAACCAGCTGGTTACGGGTCCTCTCTAGACGTTGACTTGACGTGTCATGCTCAAGATCATCCTTACACATCATGGCGTCATCGGACAGCCCCCCCCCCAAAAAAAAGCCTTCCAGACAGACTCTCAAACCAGTGTCTCTGGGAGCTGATCAGTAAACGATGGTTCCCTTTTTCCTTATTCCTTTACTGAAACATGGAGAAGTTCACATATCTTAACACCCAACGAAGCAAACGGGCCAATCTCCTTGGTGACCTCCAGGCTTTTAGACTCTTTGGTCGAAATAACAGGTCAGAGAGAGAGATTTTTCTGCTTAACTTGACGGCACAGTTAAGGAGGCAGAGAAAAAGTGGCTTCCCCATTTACGCCGTCCACTTTAAAAGTCTTCTGCTCTGTCTTATTTGTTTGTCTGAAATTATTTTGGTATAAAATACCCCAAGCAGAGCTTAAGTAGCATTCACAAATGACAGAAGGGGATGATGACCTTAGAAACAGATTAGGGACAAGGGTTAGGGTCAAGGCAACTCAAGAAAGGGTTTCTCTGGGCCGCCCTCTTGACACCCGAGATCTTCAGTCAGAGCCCAGGAATAAGGTTCCTTCCGCGAGGGCTGCTCAACTAACTGAAAACCACGCCAGGAATCTCAAAGCACCAGAGCCAAGGAGGTGGATGGGGTTCGGATCTCAGCGCCTCGCCCCGTGTGGGTTGCCATGATCTTCGACTCCGTTGTGCCAACCCTCTCTCCTCCCAAAATTGAAAAGCAAAGTCCAGCATCTGTTCCTGGTGCCTGATCCTGGAAACGGGTCTGGATGGATTGCAGGAAAACAATGAGATAATGTGGGGTTTTTTTGTATGAAAACAATGAGATTTGTGTAATTTTTTTGGGGGGGGGGGAGCAAAAGAAAACGGTTCTGTGTCAATATCATACTTTGAATGCCACCATAACTGTACTCGTACTGTCTGAAGAAGAGGTGAATGGAGGTGCCCAGGAAGGTTGTTTTTCCTGCCAGCTTCCCCAGACCCTTCACTGTCCTGAAAAAGCATGGCTGGAAAAAAAAAGGTATTTTCAAAACCAGAAATCACCTTCTGGTCATTTCCTGATTTGATTTTTTTCCCCCTCTATGCCCCTTTTTTGGGGAATCAATGTAGACCTCGGTGGTTCCTGGGGTAGGATATTAGCCGCTAGATGCCCAAAGTCTGTCTGTCTTCCCAGGTTAAAAGCTGTGCCTTCGAATGATCAGACAAGCCACTTCGATAGACCTGGCCCTCACGCCATACTGGCCACCTCTAAAGCTGAGAAAAGCCACTGAATCAGGAACATTGGCAACTGAAAAACTCTGGGTAATAAAGATTTTATCATCTGATGGAATTGGTCTGGAGACAGGATGTACACATAAATCAAGGGCATATTATATAAAATATTTAGGTTTTTTTTTTTAAAAAAAAAGCCATTTCTTCCATACACTAAAAAACATTGATAGATTCCCCCCCCCCACTTAAGTACTGAATTGTTTTACTTTCATTTTTGATCATTGTCTAAAAAGAAACTCCCAAGTCTCCTAAATAAGGCGCACTGCATTTTGGTAAAAATTCTCTGTACTTGAGGTGCTCTGGCTATGCTACTGATCTTTCTACAAACATTGCAGTAACTCATGCGGAATGCTATGAAGCACATTTACCCTGTTTCTGAATTATTGCATCAAAAGTAAAACAAGGAACCATTTAAAAAAAAAACTAGCCTGGTCACCACTGGTGATCAGAAACTGCATGCAGGTGAGTCAATAGGCTATTGGAGGAAAGAGGGTGTCTAATGTACTTTTTCTGTGCATTTGGAACAGAAACGAAGCAGGTCCCCTCCATGCTCAGCACAGAAACACAATTCAGACTTTACTCCGACAGTCTACAGTAAGATATTTTTGCACGCTAATAGTAACATTTGTGCAAATATATATACTCTCATTCAGACCAACTTTTAAAACTTATCTCAAGCAGATCTGGATCCCGATGTTCTATTAAGACAAAAACATTGCAAGAAAAGGTTGCTTTTTACACAAGTGCACGAACAGAGACACACTTGACGATGATGTCAAGCAGCTGACACTACTGTCAAGACAGAGATGTGCAAAAATAAGGGGTGAGGAACAGAGCAGAATGAAGAGCGATGTTCAAGTGACAAAGGAAGAGGGCAGCGGAAAGATATTTTAAATGCCCCCTTCCCTAAAGTTAAGAGAGCTACAAGCCCTGGACCGAAATCCGTTTTGATTATTTAAGGTACGCCAAAGACCTTCTCACAGGTCAGCTGGAGATGCTTCAGGATCATTGCTGAGGGGGGGAACAGGATGGGACAGGTAGCATCCAAATGTAAAACCTGAATATCAAAGGCCTGGTCTACTTTTGTGCGGCTGAACTGTATATTCAAGAACAGACAGAACTGTTCTACTTAAGAACAAAAGAGGAAATACCATACAGTATTTGAGCCTTCCCCCTTAGAAAAGAAACCCAAATCCACACCTTCATCCCAAACCTAGCCAACTTTTAATAGTAAAGATGGGCTACCCAGTTTTTTTCTGGTCCATCTCCAACTCGCAGGCTGTCTTCTAGCATCTCAAGCTGGGCAAATGTGATCTCCTAACCGTCTCCTTTAAGGTATTTCGCCCCCTCATTTCTCCGAGGACGGAGATCCAGCCGGAGTCTCAATGAAAACAAAAATAATGAAGTGCTTTGGGGTTTAATAAATACATTTTTTAAAAAAATCTGTGGAATCCATTCCTAGAGCAACATTCTGGGTAAAGCTATACGTATACAAAAGCTAGCCTTGTTTGTAACTTTTTCAGTCCTCCAGTAATTGCCTAACCTTGAACAGGCTCTGCTTTTTTGACAGCTTTCTCTTACCTTAATCAAAACCATGTGCAATTTAAAAAAAAATACATTTGCAACCAAGAAATAGAATGTTTCTCAAAAACAAATGCAGGAGGTATTTTAAAGGAACAAAAACCACCGTGTCCTGAAGGCACCAGAGGAAAATACGCCCGGAATGTCTTCTGATTAGACACTCATTATCGAAAGGACTCATTAAAAGCACCATCAACTTCACGGTAACCTGAATTCAGGAGGCATTTGAAGGATCCTTCCCCTCAAAAACGCTCGCCAGCCAGAGTTTGCCGGTGCCAACCCAAACGGGAGTCACCGATATGTGCCTGCTTGTGTGGACTTTTAACGGTACAGGAAAACATCCTTGCTTTTAAAAGCACACACGAACCAAGCGAGCCTATCGGGAGGATCTTCATGCCACGGATTCTCGGGGGGAGCCCCGTAGGATCGCTCAAACGACGGGAGCAAAGGGGGCAGCCGCACCTCGAGCTGGCAAGGAGGGGGTCCTCCAGGACAGAAAAATGGGAGGGGCAAACGTCTGTGATGCAGACGTCCTGCCTGGAAGTGGTCAGCAAAGCAGGCGCACGTGGGCAGCTGTGGAGGGGGGACACGGCCAAGGCTAGGAAGAGGGCAGCTTCTGCCTCCTCGTCACTGAACTTACCTCTGCCACTTAAAAAAAAAGATGCTCCCCCAAAGCTGGAGGAGTAACTCTTGTGGGAAAAACGGCTACAGCAGGAAACAGAAACCAGAACGCGAGATGTGTGTGTGAATTTGCTGCCCCATGCTTAAGAGTTTGGATGGAATTTCAGCATCCCGCCATCGTCCGATGGACCACCTCCGGGGCCCATGGTCGGCACAAGAGCTCTGCCGTGCCATTGCTTCATAATCACAACCCAGCTTCATGCAAATGAACTTTCCAGAGTCCACCAACAGAACCATTAGGACCAGCTCCAGCCCGTTTTTGCCTCCAAAGCACCGCTGCATCTTTCAGTTATCTGCTTGGGATGCTCTCCTTATCTCAGCGCTGCCGTCCGAGCCTCCAAACACATGTCCTACGAAGTCCCACCAGCACACACTTCCAGATGCAACTGGAAGGGAGGGAGGGAGGAAGGGAGGAAGGAAGGAAAGGAGGAAGGGAGGGAGGAACCTGCTAGTTCTGATCAACGTCAAGAAGGCATCATGAACTTAGTACAGACGTCTGTCAGCAATGATGGCCTGAAGTTACTTCAAGACTTGTCTGTACAAAAATAACAATAAAAGGGGAAGGAGACAAAAGGTGATCAAAACACATTTCTTGGAAGGCTGAAGACAGGGGAAAATGAGGGGTCAGCAGGAAGCCCAGCCCGGCTGTCCATTCTCCCTTTTCTAACAGCCAGGTCTGCTGTGAACGCACAGACCTGCCGAGGGCGCCAGCGTGAGTGGATCAAAGGTCTGCCTAATCCACACACACACAAAACATTAGAGCTGGTAGAAGAATCTGAAACTCGCCAAGCGTGGAAATTGTCCTTGGTTTCAATAAGGTGTCTGCAAAACTTTTTTTTTTGGTAGAAAACACATTGCTCGGAAAACATGTGACACATTTTACAGACAAAACATTTCGCCCGACAAACGCAACGTGACTCTCATCTCCAGCCCTTTCAACAGACAGAAACAACATGATATCTGGCCGTCAGCAGAACAGACTGATATGAGGTACATTGCTGTCTTTTAAAAAAATTGTAATATACATTATATATATCTATATATATATATAGATATATGTATATTAACTTTATATTGGTCTACTCCCCGAAGCTACAGGCTTAAAAATACATTTTTGTACAGAGGGGGAAAGTGCCGCTTGTTCTCGCCTCCCGCCAAGTCTCTGCCGGCACTCAAAACTCTTCCTCTTCGTCCACCACAAAGTTATTTTGCTTCTTCCGGACGTTCCAGTGCAGACATTCGGCCAGGCTCTCAAACCAGTCACTCACAGGGTCTTGGAAACAGATGGAAGGGAGGGGGTAGCAAGAGGTAGTGATGCTGATACTGCAAGAAAGAGAAGCATCGCCCTGAATTAGTATGGATCCCAGGGAGGGAGAAAGCTAAGGATGGCGAGAACCTGGGCTGGGATCTCATGACTGCTAACGGCAGCTGCAAACGCCTGCAAAGAAAGCATCCCTGATTTCAAGCAGGATCTAATTAGGCAGGGGTCGGCCACGGCAGTCCTCTCAGCCAGTTCCACCCAATCAATCTTAAGGAAGAGCATCACTGGAGCAGAGGTTCAACTGCAGTCCTGCAGCTGAGACTCCACTCACAGTCTTCGATCCCAGTAGATTCAGGTCACCGCCCAGGCTGGATATTGACTCAACCTTCCAACCCTTTTCTGGGGTCAGTAAACTGAGCCCCCCAGCTTGCCGAGGGGGTGGACGGCGGGGCAATGTGCAGCCTGCAGAATAAACTGCAAAGCACCCAGAGACAGCTCGAAGCATTACGGGATGGGAAGTGTGATGATGGATTGCTGCGGACGTTAGAAGCTAGTCTTTCTTTAGGTGCTTTAACGAAGTAAAAGTTTGCTCCGGACCGGGTCATTGTTAATTTATGTCTAACATCTGCGGACGGAGCTGCTCTCTCTTCTGAAGCCCAAAATGGTCCCAGGGGAGGGGAGGGGAGATCAGGGGCCTCACCTGTCCCCGTGGCAGATTTCCTGTCTCTTTCGCCCATCGAACGAAACCCAGGCAGTGTTCCTGGCATCCGGAGACAGCATAATCTGAGGAGAGGAAAAGAGAAGACCGGTGTGGTTCCCGAGACCTCAAATGGGAGCTGGTTACAGGAAAACAGAGAAAAGGCAACTCGTCTTGGTGCTGCTGGATCGTTTCCCACTACAAGTGTGCGGATTTGTGACTTTGGATAACAACTCTCAAAATCCCCCAGGCCACACATGCTTTCTGTTAAGAGAGGGACTTATGAACACCAATTGCTGGGGGAAAAGAAAGAATGGGAAGGAGCTTTGCGGTGCAGTGGTTAAACTGCAATACTGCAGTGAAGACTCTGCTCAGGAGCTGAGTTCGATCCCATTGGGCTCGGTTAGCCAGCTCAAGGTTGACTCAGCCTTCCATCCTTCCAAGGTTAGTAAACTGAGTACCCAGCTGGCTGAGGGACGGGGAAGGCAATGTATAACCTGAGTAGTTAAACTGTAAATTGCCCAGAGAGTGCTTTACAACACCGGAGAAGGAAAGGTCTTTCTTCAAGATTATGTTCTTAAACATATGAAAAGGTCCTCTGGATGCCGCTGGACTACAACTCCCGTCAGCCTTAGGCCACATGAAAACATGAACTCCCAGCAGAAATGGCCGTACTTCCCCACCTCCATACTAAGGTGTTTCATTTCTTCCCAGGTTTCCAGTTCTAACGGAAATGCAGATCTAGCGAAATTGCCCAAGCACAGTTGTGATGATGGAATTCCACATCTCACAAGCTGGCTTGCTAGTGGCTTTTAATCTGGGAGTTGCCCAAATCTGGGCATGTAAGATTTCCCGCCCTTTAAAGCAGCCCATTTGTCTTAAGCCTGAGGAGGGGAGGGGAAACAGAAGCTTTTTAACCCATGACCCAACGGGTCGGCTTCTTTTCAAGAGCAGGATTGGGGTGTGAAACATACGGATCAGAAGGGAGCCCTCCCCCATCCCTTTGAACAGGTGGAGAAAAAGAGAGGGAGCAGAAGTCTCTAAAGAAACTGGCGGGTCCCTGCAGGAGGTGTGGAGGAAGCGGTTCCTGTGAGAACCGAGTCTGCTGGCCGACACCTTCTAGAGAAGACCGTGTGTAGGAGGCCCTTTCCATAAAACCAGTCTCCCAGGAAAACAAAAAGGCCATCACTTTTCAAAACAAATAACACTGCTAAACACTTTCCTAGAAACCTCTCCCAGGGATTTAAGCATGTTTTGGCACATCACTTTAAAAAAAGCGGTAATCCTTCTGTCTATTTGAACAGGAGGGGAGGGCGAGACGACAGAGAAGCAATCTGTACTTCTAATGCTTTGTTTGGCTGGACGTTACAGAAAATAGGCAGAGCAAGCGCCCTGCGGTGCGCCCGCCGGGGTGGGATTTTTAATTCTCATTGTCAGGAAGCCGAAGGAGAACGTACCTTCAGCTCTACTCCAGCAGGAACGACGATGGGCCGGAAAGACAGCGAGTGGGGGCAGATGGGGGTGATCATGATCGCTGGGACGTTTGGGTGGATCATGGAAGCCCCCGCCGCAGCTGCGTAGGCTGTGCTGCCCGTCGGGGTGGAGACGATGACACCTGAAAGGGAGAACAAGGAACAGGTGACCTCTGCAGCCTCTCCCGACCCTCGCATGCTCAGGACCCAAAACATTTATGATTTCTTCATCACTTCTATATCTCACTTTCCAGCTGATGGGCTCAAGACAGCAGGGGTGGTTTTCTGACTCCCTACTTTATCCCCCCCAAACCAATCCTGCAAGGTAGACCAGGTTGAAAGAGCATGGCCACTGAATGAGTTCCAGGGCTCAGATGAGACTTGAGCCCCCTTCTTCAAGTCTGTCTGGCGCTCCAGACCGCTACACCCCTGAGAAAATGGAGACCAGCCTCACCGTCCCCCTGCACTGTGGTTATTAGATGCCCATCTAAGAAGACATCCACGTTGGAAAGATAGGACGAAGGGCCTCGATCCACAACAACTTCATTCAGGACCTGCCAGATAGAATAAACTCAACATTATATTCAACGTTTTCACTAAAAAAAAAATGTGTAGATTTATTAAGTAATGATGATGATGTGCTGTCAAGTCAATTCTGACTTGTGGCTAACTTTTACAGGGTTTTCTGGGTAGAAAAGACTCAGAAGTGGTTCAGCATTCCCTCCTTCTGGGGAGGGATCCCTGGGACGGTGCAGCCGGCCCAAGGCCACCCAGGCTGGCTCACGGCCATGGCAGGGAATCAAACTCACAAACTCTGGCTCTGCAGCCAGAGACCTAAACTATTCAGGCATCATCTTAGGTCTTGGAAGTTTTTTTTTTTAATGGGGGGGGAGCTGTTTACACCCCCAAGCTGGATTTTAATATCTACAGGTCCATACAGTCATTTGTGAGACAATTCCACCCACCAGCCCAGGAGCAGAACTGGGGAGGATGCCAACGTGTTTTCAAGAGGCATATTCCGAAAGCTTCGTCCAGATCCATGCAAGAGAAAGAAGCCAAACACTTGGGAAGAAATGTAACTTGGGGAAGAAAGCAGAGAGCTCTCTCTTTGCTCCCCTTTACCCATCTGCAGTGAGAACACATCATCAAGCACGTTTGGGTTGGGGAGAGCAGCGACGTGCAGCCCAGTTACCTGATACTGAATCGCCTGCTTGAACCCTTCCTTGTTCATTTCTAGAGTCGGAGACATGACTCCGTTCTCTTCGATGCCATTCTGGATCCTTGTTTTCTTCTCCCGGTGCTCCTTGACGACTTTCACTTTAAGCCTGCTTCGGAGGACCAGCGCTGCGTTGCCTGCAAAAGGGGGATATTTTTCTTATTAGGAATATAGACATTTACAGAAAGTTTCTTTAAAAAAATGTAGGAGCGGCCTATGCCAGAACCACGTTTCATAAAATCACAGAATCATGGAGTTGGAAGGGGCCTAGAAGGTTGAACTCCCTGCTCAAGGCAGGAATCTAAATCAAAGCAGATTGGGCAGAGGGTGGCCCCATTTTCTCTAGAAGGCCTCCAGGGTTGGAGCGCTCACCCCCTCCCGAGGTCATGGGTTCTGTTGTCGTACTGCTCTAACAGTTAGGAAGTTTTTCCTGATATTCACCCAAAATCTGGCTTCCTGTCGCTCGAGCGCATTCTTAGGTGTCCTGAACTCCAGGAGGATCAAAAACAGATCCCGCCACCTCCTCTGTATCTCCTATCTCCCCTCCGTCTTCTTTTCTTAAGGCTAAACCTGCCCAGCTGTTTCCGTCTTTCTTCCTAGGGCTCGTTTTACAGCCTCCCCCGATCATCCTGACTTATGTTTTACTGAATCATTTGTAAAAGAAGTCATGAGTGTCCTGCATTCACCAAGATAGGATAAGAAATATAACAGAGGTAAGACAGTCGCTAACAAATAAATAAGACACAGAGGCAGGGCCGTGTAGTGGTTAACAATACTTGACTAAGGAACTACAGTGGTGCCTCGCTAGACGGTTACCCCGCATGACAGTTTTTCCGCTAGATATTGACTTTTTGCGATCACTATAGCGATTCGCAAAACAATGATTCCTATGGGGGAATTTCACTGGACAATGTTTGATCCCTGCTTCGCAAACCGATTTTCGCTAGACGACGGTTTTGACAGCTCCCTAGGCGCTCGCAAAATGGGTGTTTTCGGGATCTAAGCTTCGCAAGACAGCTATTTAAACAGCTGATCGGCAGTTCGCAAAGTGGCTTTCCTATGGCCGATCTTCGCTAGACAATGACGATTCTTCCCCATTGGAACACATTAAACAGGTTTCAATGCATTCCAATGGGGAAATGCTTTTTGCTAGACGATGATTTCGCTAAACAGCGATTTCAGTGGAACGGATTATTATTGTCTAACGATGCACCACTGTAAGTTTAAAAATGCAGGATCGGGGGGGAATTTGTTAAAATCTGCTCTGCTTCCTCCAGGGAAGTGCTAGCATTACCCATGAAACTCAACTTTTGCGGGCGCTAGATCAGACCAGATAGGCGGGGTATAAATCAAATCAATCAATCAATCAATCAATCAATCAATCAATCAATCAATCAATCAATCAATCAATCAATCAATCAATCAATCAATCAATCAATCTTTTACCTTCTATAACCTGAGTGACTTTGGACTGAAAGTTCTCGAAATTGAAGGGGGTGAGGAATCCCAGTGATCCTAAATGGAAAGCCATAACTGGAGGCACGCTTCCCTGTTGGGGAGAAAAGGGCAATGTTCATAGAACACTCGTACAGTACAGCGGGGAGGGGGGACTTCCAGGAGGGCTCAAGGCATGATCCCTTTAAAAGCTGTTCACGAAATATATAAGTTGTATAAAGTGGGATCATGCAGATAAACATAAAAATAATTTTTTTAAAAAATCATACACCACCTGCTTACACATACCTATATTTGCAACTGTGCCCTAAAAAGAAATTGGCGTGGCTTCCCTGCATAACTGAATACTTCTATTTTGTCAAAGGGGTGTAAGCTATTGCGAAGCGTGAGTTAGATGTAGCTGCTCGTATTTAATTCTAAGCAGGTCTTTCTCCCCTTTGATAAAAGGTTAATCTTTACATTTGTAATAATAATTTTAGAACCACTGGATGGGACCCAACGGACGATGGGAGTCCGGCCCCTGCCAAGGAGGCCCAGTGGGGGAATCGAAGTCCCAACCACTGGCTCCACAGCCAGAGCTTTAAACCACTGAGCTAATTTAACTGAGCTTTCTTTTTAAAAAAAAAAAAAAAATCATGTACTTAAAAAAAAACCAACTTTATATTCAAACTCATCCATCCGCTTCTAGTGTTTGGAAAGCAGAAGCAAATAAATAAATCCTGTGTGGATGTGTGCGGAAAAGGATAAAGAATAAAGGCAGTACAGAAATACATACTAAGAACATCCCAAGCTGAAATCAAATTAAAAAGGAGGATCGGATCACAAGGTGCCGGGCAAAGAGACCATGCAGACTATAAGCTCACCGGGAAAAGCGAAGAAGCATAAAGTAAGGTCCCATCTCCTCCCAGGCAGATGATGAAGTCTATCTGGTTGGAGATATCATCATAATCTAAGGAAGGGAAGAAAAAAAGACAAAGAATCTGCTTTTAATTCCAGTGCTAGCCATTTAATAAGTACAAACACAGAAACATAATCAGAATAATAAAAAAAGATTGACCGCCAAAACATTTTCTCAATCCTGTCTTCCACCCATGCCCGCATAGCATCATCCTTTCCCTATCTGTCCAAACCAGCTCTCTTCAAGGCAGTAAGACCATATAATATGATTGTTCTGAGATGAGGATCTCTTCTGTATACATGTACAGGGGTTTCTTTGCACCACGGCTCAGCACAATAAACCAAGAGCCAACAGCGCAAATCGATTTGAAATCAGCAAGAAACAGGATTTCTCCATGGGCCACAGCCGGACTCTCGGTGGAGTCTAATCTACGGACACCTCCCACAAAAAAAAAGCAGCAAGATTTTAGACACAAGCACGTGGAGTACCTTCTCTGAACGTGCAAAATTTTTTCTTCACTGGTCCAAAACTATCATCGTTCACGATGGTCGGGTCTTCCAGCACTTTCTTCTCAACGTATACAATCATGTTGTTCACCTGAAGAAGAAAAGGCACCAAGGTATGCTTAAAGATGTCTTTCCACCATGAGTGGACAGGGACGGTTGCCACGTTCAGCGATCCTGCCGACAACGTCCTCGCCCATCCCTCCTATGTTCATCAACACAAAAGCAAAAGCAAGGGCTCGCTTTATCCCTTGTTAAGGGGAAGCCCTATGCCAAATTCTCCCGAAAAAAAAATGGTGGGGAAGGAAGCACAGCCGGGGTCCGTGCACACTTTCGTGGGGGGGGGTGGTTGGTTCCCAAGGCTCTCCCAGGCCCCTATCCAAAAATCTAGAATGCCAGATCATCCACGCGCCAAGCCTTCCGCACAACGGGGGCGGCTGTCAGGAATCAACCCTCTGAAGGGACCCTTCTAAAAAAATATGAAAAGGGTACGAACCTTACAGGTGGGTGTGGCAGAGAGAGAGAGGACAGAAAGCCCAGCCCCACAACAGTCCGACCACAGAGTGGGGAGAAGGTGGTGTCCCTCCTCTGGCCTCCCACGCTCCTAGTCCCTATCCGGAGGTCCCTGATGGCCACCCATCCGAGCAGGAATGAGGCTTAACTCCATTTCATTTCTGGAACTAGAGGAAGCCTTAGAAGGAATCGGGCCAACGCAGGCCCACCCACGCCAGATTTCGGCAATTCTTTGTCCTCCTGATGGTCTGGATTCCAGTTCTCGCTTCCCTAGCCTCTCGCTGCTTTGGCCGAGGCTGATGGGAACTGGTGGCAGCAATTCTGAAAAGCACGATCCTTTTTCTAGCCCTATCCTGGAGAAGCTTCAGGCTTCACGGAAAACAGAGGCTCTAACACTAAGCTAGAGTTCCTTGCCAGATTGGAAGCCAAAATGGGAACACTTATGGAGAAGGGACTAGAACTGGTGGATAGCTCAGTGGTTGAGATCTGCGGCTGCAGAGCCAGAGGTTGGGAGTTTGATTCTCCCCCAGGGCCTCCCTGACTGACAGGGGCTGGACTAGATGACCCACAGGGTCCCTTTCCAACTCTGCCGTTCGAAGATGCCCGAGAGAGCTCGGAAGAAACATACCAGGGAACCTGCACCTGCTTGGGCTCTCTTGCAATATTCGGAACAGCAGAAAGGAAGGGGGTGTTTTGGGGACAGGAACCAGTTGAACAAGCTGGCATTTCATTCAAGGAATGAAAGCCATTCCGAGTCTTATCCGTGATCCCTAACAAAGGCCATCGCAGGCCAACAAAGCAGAAAAAGGCTGTGTTTTGATAGCACGGTGCCCTCCGAAGCAGGAATTCCGCTCAGACGTCCCTGCCGTGCCAACACTAACATCCTCTTGCAGAGAAAGAAGTTATTTAGCATTTGCAGCTGCTCCTTACTTTGTTAAACACACATTTATTACCAAAAAATAATAATAATTCCAACCACCCCAGGACACAACAGTCATTTCTGCTGCACCACTGTTTTGATTCCAACAGCCGAGAGCACCCAATGGCCATTTCTAACATGAGTTCCATTTTTTAAATTTTGCATATTCTTGGAAAGGTGAAGAAGGGACTCGATGACACATGACAGCACAGCAAACCCTAATCCACATGGATCTGAGGTTTCAAGACTCTTGAAATGTCACTGACATTTTTTTCCTATGTTTTCCTCACAGGGTGGAGGAAACTTTCTTTCTCTACAATGTAGTTTTACGATATCCTGTTTTATGACTGCATTTGATAACTTTATGCTTGTGAGACACCAACAGAACCTGGGAGATAAATACCCTCGAGAGAGGCCTCCCATCTAGGTTTCAATAGGACTGCAAAGGGGGGGGGGGTGGAATGGAAGACTGGGCGTACGTGATGCAAGCAATAAGGGGACTTTGTAACTCATCTGGAACCCAATTTCTGCTGCAATGTGAGTCATGCGCCCAGTATAAGGCATGCAAATCAAATAAATATGTACAGTTCCTTGAATTTGCATTGTTTATTTGACTTCGGTACGTGACTGGAAGAGGCAAGGATCCAGGAAGGTTGCAGAAGCAATACTGTGTGTATTTCTAGGACTATCCCTACCATTGTAAGACCCTTGGTTAAAAAACAGAAACAAGAAGGTAATGCCTGAATCTAGCTGGCAGCCCCCAGCTAGGGGGAAACCTACTGAATCTATGGGACTCTTGTAAGTGTTAATTAACCGTTCAGCAATCAATCCTCCGGATTTGAGCCAAAGATCCTTAGGAAAATCTGGGCTTTAGCTTCTTAAGAAACATCTCAACTTACCTCCGTAAGATAGATGCAGAGGTCTTTAAAGGGCTGCAGGAGGCTGGCGTCCCGAATTTTTTTAATCACAAGCACACTCTTGGGTGGTTTGTTCCATGTCAACCGCTGGCTTGCTGGGTCCTGAATGTGCCTGCAATATTTCCCCACCACCCACCGCCCCAAAAAGAGGTTACAAGTTTGGAAACGACCAATTTAATATTCAGCTGTTAAGAACTGCAGGCCAATTTTGACGGAGAATCGAGAGCTCATGGTTTGTTTGATTGCTTTCCTGGAGGGAATCCATTCAGCTACTGATGGCAGGTTGCATGGGTTTTAAAATACAGGAAGACCGCGGTATCCATGGGGGATTGGTTCTAAGCCCTCTCTATGCAGATACCAGAGAGCGCGGATATAGAAATGCTGCATAAAGCATAGCTTCTGGTTCCCCCTAGTGACCAGTTCTGGTAATACACCTTGGAACCATGTATTTCTGGGATTTTTTAATTTAATATTTTCAGACTGCGGATAAGTGAAACCATGGGGACTGATCTGCAGACATGGCGGACCTACCGGATCACCATGACACACCTCTTAAAAAAATGACGCCCAAAACACCTGGAATGATGGAAGACACACCCATTTCCGTCTACTTTCTCTCTACAAGGAAATGATTTCCCAGGGGAATCTGAGCAAGACGCAAGTCCCTGCCCTCCAGCCCACAGTGATTCATGCCAGGATAACCTTTTATAAACTCGAGGCTGCTCTAGAGCCAAAAGCAGAACTAATAAAACAAATTCTTTGGATCAATGAGCTTAACAGTGGTGTTAAAAAAATTCCAATAGGACTGCAAGATGTTTGCTTTCCTCTTTCTCTCTCTCCCCCCACCGGTCCCTTCTGTTGTAACTGGGGAAGTTCCCAGCGTCATAAACCTGTTCTTGATTCCTGGTTTCCTGAAAACAGAAGTATTCAGTGAGCACCAGTGTGACCGTAACTCTAGCAATGAGATGCGGTCTGTGTTTCAAGAGCTTCTTTGCCTGGGAGCAATGGCTTTTTTAAAATTTGGGGTCCTCGAGAAACTGTCTGCACTGTCCAGATCAGAGGAGCTGAAGCTGACTTCTCAGTGTTCCTGCAGGGCGGGCCAGCATGGCTTAAGAAGCCACACACACACCCAATTTCTTCTCCAAAATTTAAGATTAACAGCAGTGGACAAACCCTGTTCCAGGGAAGGAGGTCACTCCGTAGAAGCCTTGCCATCAGAGAAACCTGGATGGTTCAAAACTGTGGCTGCAGCGGGGCCCAGGAGATCTGAGTTCAAATCCCAGCTCGGCTGCAGAAACTCCTTGGCGGGTGGCGACAACAACCCACATCTTGAACATCTCACAGCCCATCGAAAACCCTAAGCTTAGGATCGCTGTTAAGTAACCACAGCAATTCCAAGCAACAGCAAGAGCAGGAAAAAGATAGTGGGAGAGGAATCCACTGTACCCTTCCAGTGCTCCACCTTCCCACAATATAAAATTTTTCTCAATGTTTTTCTTTCTGGTGACGTTTTCACTATCAGGATTAACCAGGAGAGAATACTTTCTAGAAAGCCATGTCGAGATGGGAAATGCAAGAAGGGGGCGAATGTTCTAAACAGATGAATTGAAAGCCAGGTACAAAATAACAAAAGACACTCAACAAAGGCCAGGAGCCCCAAAATAAAAACAGCAGTATTTATGCCGTCCCTGAAACTTGAGGACAATCCAGGCTAGGGTTTGCACAAGCAAATGTATTTGTAACAGCCGTCTAAACATGGCCGGTCTAATTTCCGAGGCAAAAGGTATCTCGCAGAGCGTCCGCCTCCATGCCCTGCGCAGAGCCTCCGGCCGAAATCTCGGGAATGGCCGGAGCCACAGAAGGGCTGCTCCTGGTGACTGAGTGGAAACCACACGGGAGGAGACCGACTCTAGGAAAACCAGGTCATCGGTTGTTAAGGACTTCATCAACCAACAAGAAAACCTTGAGCATGGCCCGGCATCATCAGTCCTGGACTGCTAGATCAATGGTTCCCCACCGTGGGTCCTCCAGATGTTCTTGGACTGCAACTCCCAGAAGCCTTCACTCACGAGATGTGCTGGACAGGATTTCTGGGGGGGTTGCAGTCTAGGAATATCTGGGGACCCAAAGTTGGGAGGCCCTGGTCAAGATCACCCGCCACCTCCGTTCCACCCAGAGATGGCAGGACGGGCGGTTCAGCCTTGCCACAGTCTGAGCTTGGTACGATCGTGCAGACACACGCAATACCACCTGCCAGTTCACCGCGGCCTGCCCACTCGGCGGGCACACCTGTGCGCCGCTGCAGACTGCAAGCCGAAACAGACCGATTCCTCGCCCTTGGGCAGCGCTTACCTGTTTGGCTGGCTTGCTGGGCCTGAACAGGTGCTTTTTCCCCCCACAAATGCACCTTGGATGTAGCCCTTAGAAATCCAGCTGAACTATTTGGAAATGTCCTAGGGTTATTCTCCACTTGGGGATCTCATCCTTAATCAGTCACCACATATTCCCGTTTAATCTTAAACTGGGAAAGTTACTTATCTGGATGAGAATTCCCAGCCTGACAGCTGCTGGCAAGTGGAGGAGCCAGAATCCCAAAATATAATTTTTCTGCAGGTTGTTATTCAAAAAAATAATGCACTTGAGCTTCTACTACAGCAATGGGGTCTCCCCTTCTGGGTACTGCAGAGGAGTTGTATATAACATGTGTAAACATAATGCCATTTGCAACAAGGCCAAACTAAGGAGGCCTGTTTTCATTTTGCTTCCTCTCTCACCCCACCCTTGTTTGCTATCTTTTGAGTTCATGCAAGCTTTTGATGGCACTTATTCCAGCAAAAGAATCCCACTCATTCATTCCACCCAAAGAACGGCTGAAGAGCGGAACAGTCTGGGTGGATGGTATTGAAAGAGAGGCTGAGTGGGAGACCCTGGCAGTGGTTCCCAACCTCGGCTCCCCAGAGGTTCTTGGACTACAACTCCCAGAAATCCCGGCCAGTACAGCTCGTGGTGAAGGATTCTGGGAGTTGTAGTCCAAGAACATCTGGAGGACCCAAGGTTCAAAAGCACTGGGCCAGATGACTTCCATGATACCTTCTAAATGGAAAAAGGTGTGATTTGCCTGTACACACACACACACACACACACACACACACACACACACACAGAGACAGACAGACAGACAGACAGACAGACAGACAGACAGGAAGGAAGGAAGGAAGGAAGGAAGGAAGGAAGGAAGGAAGGAAGGAAGGAAGGAAGGAAGGAAGGAAGGAAGAAAGAAAGAAAGAAAGAAAGAAAGAAAGAAAGAAAGAAAGAAAGAAAGAAAGAAAGAAAGAAAGAAAGAAAGCTATTCTTATGATGGAGTCGCTGGAATAGAGAAATCATGCAGTGTAGTTTTATGGCATACGGTCTGGAAAAATTAATACGGGATTCAATTTATTCCTACTTCCTGAGAAAACAACTGTGATGGAGATCTAAGCTTGGGACCCCAATTCAATCACTGGATTAAATACTATGGTAGATTTGCAGGAATGTAATCACAACGATGTAAATGCTAGCAGTGAATTGCCACCAACTGAAGTGTTACAGTTTGCGCTCCCCGAGAACTGCCACCAATTAATGAGTTGCCGCCTGCAATCCTAGTCATGTGCCAAGTCACACAATGAGGAATGCAAGTGTGACTCCTTAATTAGTGGCAATTCACCATCATGTTTTATGCCATTATACTTACGCCAGCAGAAATCTACAATACAGTTTAATGTACCTCATTGGGTTGTTGTGAAAATTTTAAAAAGGAAGCATCAATATAATCATCGTCTTAGAATGACAGAGCTGGAAGGGACCCTATGGATCATTAAGTCCAGCCCTGTCAGGGAGGCCCAGTGGGGAATCGAACTCCCATGGGCGGTATAAAAATCAAATACAAATAAATAAATAAAATAGTATTGCTATCATTAAAATATTCTCCAGAGTTCAGCTGGGCTTTCTTCAATCTAATATCCTCACTGGGGATGATGCTGTTATTCTTCAATACAAAGCTTGAAAAATTTACAGTCATTTTAGCCCACGAATTCTAGTAATTGTAGTTCCACAACTTTTCTGAGATCCGGTACAGCCCCTCCATAGGGCATGAACTTGGGGTGATATCTGATATAAAGAAAATGATGATGGGTGAGACAAAAGAGGTAAGTAGTTCACCCTCCTGTTTCTCCCAGTGGCCAACCAGAAGCGTCTGGGAAGCTGATCAGACTTCGAGACTATCATCATAGAGCTGAAAATCAAAGTCCATAGTTCAACTATGTATGGGGTTTGATGTGCTGGAAAACTAACCACTCAAATGCTACCGGATGACCACCGACTCGTCGTCAGGGACCAAATCCTGCAAATGAGCCATGAATCCAATATTTCATCAGGTGCATCCGATGAAAGAAGCTACAGCCTAGAAAAGCTTATGCTAATTAAAACTTGTTAATCTTTAAACTCACCACTTTTAACACACTTGTTATTTTGCTTGATTTATGCTCTCACTTCCTTCTCTTAAAATAACAGACGCAACTAGGGAAGAATCTGAGTTTCCCAAACAGAGAACAGAAAGCACATGGTTTACGAAATCATTCATACTTCTAGAAACCTTACTGCCCATTTTTAAACATTATATGCATTGCAATTAAAAAAAAAAACCAACCCACAATCACCCAACAGTAAATTAATCTGATATGGTAAGTAAGCATAAGCATAAAAACTTGAGGGTGATAAAATGCATGCCTGGCTGTTCTGATAAGAGTTAAGGCTTTACAAACAACGGAATTTTATTTCACCAATATTTGATTAGCAAAGAGTTCAACTCTGGGTTCACCTCAATCCCTGAAAACAAAAATCGTGGGCTGAATGTGGACAGCTCTCCACTTTTACGAGAACCTTTTAAGTGTTCGTTTCTGATGTGTGAAGACACAAGGTAGATCTACAACCAGCGTCAGCTGAATTTGACAGGATGGCCTTAAGGGTTAGACAAAAACGCCTTAACAATATTTCTGTAGAGGAAAGGTGGGATGTGATATGGCAGGGGTGATAATGACAGCACTTTTCAAATATCTGAAAGGCTGTCCTACAGAGGAGGGGCAGGATCCGTTCTCGATCATCCCAGAGTGCAGGACGCTCAGCGATGGGGCTCAAGTTAAAGGAAGCCAGATTTTGGCTGAATATCAGGAAAAACTTCCTAACTGTTAGAGCAGTACGACCTCGGGAGTTGGGGAGAGCTCCAACCCTGGAGGCATTCAAGAAAAACACAGATAATCACCTGGCAGATATGCTTTGATTTGTATTCCTGCATCGAGCAGGGGGTTGGACTGGATGGCCTTGCAAGGCCCCTTCTAACTTCACTTTTCTATGATTTCTATGATGTGAAAGTAAGAGAATACAAAAAGATGCGGAAAAATGAATATTAAAGGGTATATAATTCTTCCTTGAATCCAGAACATGTATTTTCCTAGGCTGTGTCGAATCCCTGACAGCTCACAACACAGGTGAAGGGTTACGCGCATATTAAGAAATCTTGAAAGGAAGATTTAACTCTTAAAATATACAGATCAGCAGCAAGAAACTGAAGAGTGTCACACCAGCAGTGATATTCTTTTGGAGAATAATTGTTGCTCACTAAAAGAAAGGAAGATAATACTTAAAAGAAAGGTAGGTAAGATACTTACACGTGACCACAAAACAGATTCCAAAATACTGTAGATATAATTTCCTCCCTCCTATATATGATTTCAACACACTCAGCCCAGCTTTGGGGGTGAGTTTTCAGAACTTCAGCTTATTCAACGCATCCCCTTCACGAGATCCAAAACCATCATCTAAGCGAACACAAAGTTCACTTTTAACCCAAAAAAGCATCCAGGTGAGCTTCCTTTAAGTTTACTCACCACTTCCAAACAGCAGTGCTGAACGAACGGTCGTTAATATGCTGGATCTTCATGGCTTCGTTTGCTGGTCAGAAAGCAATCACAAAATTGGAAGGGGATTTTTTAAAAAAAAAAAAAAACCTTGTTCAAGCAAAAGGCTACCTCAGGCAACACATTGCACCTGCAAGTTTAAAAGTGTCTCTCTCGATTTGCTCAGATGAACTGACCAAGCCATGACAAGGAGACACAGATCATGGAAGAAAAAAGCAGTCCAAAAGTTTCTTACTCAATAATCCCGAAATGATCTACTCAGTAAAATAGGAGGAGCAGTGCAGGAGCCCGTTGGTTAAATATTACTATTGTTTCTGCGGGCCCTTCGTTCGAGGAGCGGCTGACAAGGACCTTTTATCGACTCCAGATTTCTTGGTGTGCCTTCATGTAACAAGCCGTTGCCGTTTCCAAGTTTAATCGTGGAGTTTCTTATAAACTCCTCTTATCAAAAGGCGAGAGGAAGAGAGAGCCAGCAGCCTTCGACTATTTATTTGAACTTGCAGCTTTTGGTTTACGGGAAAGAGAGAAAAGAAAAGAATCTGGAGATGCCTGTAGCCTTTTAAGAAAAAATAAGGGGTGGGGGAAGTCGTCAAACAAGGTGGTAGCTCTCTTGGGAAATCTGAACCCTCAGGTGTCTTCGCTCGCGGAGAGATGAAAAGGTCGCCTCTCTCTGCGCTGGTGATTCTAGACACTGGGTTACGTCGTCGGCAGCCTATCTGAGCAATTGGGGAGTTCTTAAGTGCCTCCCGGAACGCCTCTGGCCAGGACTGAGCTCCACGCGGCTGTCATTATATTTGTACACGATCCCAGCTCGGCCCAGAGGGAGGAGCCACGGACCGCAGAAGCTCAGCTGCCAGGATCCCGATGGTAAAAAAGGCATGATGTAAGCTCGGAGTTGAATAAGCAGTCATCATCCGCCTTTAACCCATGGGTTCCCAGGCTGCAGGAACAGCCATCCTTCATTCGGAGCAGCAGCAGCAGCAACTCTGGAGGGGTTCCTCGGGAGCAGCAGGGTGGAAAAAGCTGTCTAATTCCACCTTAGTCCTCGTCTTCCTTTCTTGCCATGACAGTGCAGTGAAACTCTTTAATCACTCCCTAAACCAATAATCATCAATGTGCTGTCAAGTCAATTTTGACGGATGGCGACCCTTTTTAGGTTTTTCCATCTAGAGAGGACTCAGAAGGGGCTTACCATTCTTTGTCCTGGAGACCTTCAGGGACGACGGTTCAGCTTGCCCAGGGCTACCCAGGCTGGCTTTTCTCCCAGGAGGTCCAATGGGGACTTGAGTTCCCAACCTCTGGCTCAGCAGCCGGAGACCTCAACCGAATGGTCTACGTGCCATGTCCATTCCGCGCTACATGTCCACACGGCTGTATACCTGATTCTCCGCTCGGAATAAACATGTGGCTTTCCAGGCCCTTTCAAACCAAGACGGGGAGCAGATGATGTCTAATCCGCCACTTAGCAAGGGCATTTTCTCTTGGACAGAAGAACACGACCAAAAGAAAAAAAGAGCTGGAAAAAGAAAGAAAGCCACTTCTCGCCTTTCTGAGTCATGGCTTTCAAAGCAAGACAGCTCAGAAGCCTTGCTACCCCTCGCTCTCTCAATCCTCATTTAGCCAGATGGGGCAATTTCACTGCCTAGCCACCTGCTATGACGCTCCACGTAAACTACCGTGCTCCCAATTTCACGGCCTCGTGCCAGCCAGCCTCGCTCGCTTCTTGGCAGCATCCTCCAAGCTGGGCTCCCTCTTTGCTGCAACCCACCCGTCCGCTCTACGCAGCTCCGACAAGCGCGCAGGAACCAGAATAGCTCCCTGTGGTTTACCCACTGAACCTGGCAGCTAGCTTGTGCCGGGTGAGGAGGTGGTGGAAGGAAAAGGGAAGGCAAACCACGCGGAGGGAGGAAGGGCTGATTTCTGTGGAACGATGGCCTCCCACCACGCAAGAGAAGCAATGGGCAAGAGAGGGGGGGGGCGACCTGACATTCCATCCCAGTTTCTTTTGGAAAGTTTCCGCACCCCGAACACGGAGGAGCAGAAAGAGGGCATCAATGCGCTGAGAAGGAACTCAAGAAGGAAATTTGCTTTATCCAGAAGGCATCTTCTTACACAAAAATTATCACAATGCATTGATGGCATGGCTCAAGGTGCTTCTTATTCATTACGATTATATTCTGCACTTCTCTTCACTTTGGTTACATGGGAGGGAGGGGGCCTTTGCCTTCTGGGAGTCAGTGCAGGCAAATAACATTTCCCAAAACGATCTCAGACAAGACTGGGCTCAAATCGGTCCAGCGTGGAGGCTGGTAGACCCGGAGGAACCGTTTCAAGGTTCCAGCAAAGAGAGAAGAGGGACCTAGCATCAGTGTTGCAGGGACCAGCGTCTAGGAAGACCACAGACGCTCAGTCCAGGTACGTGTGTCGGGTACCAGAATCGAAACCTGCACAGTTTCCTTTTCCATATAAGCTACTTCTGTTTCCCATCAAGGTGTCTTAAACTTCAGCAGCTTGATCTGCCAGGGAGCGGAAAAACTTTTATTTAATTCTTCTTTTTAGCCCCTGGAAGGGGTAGCGTCATTTTCCAGTACAGTTTGGGAGGGGCACAGTCTGTTTTTCAGATGGATATATCCACATCCTCCTACCTTTCCAAGACTGCATAAATTCACAACTGGATCAACATCTTGACCCACGATCGCAACCTGTGAGGGATTTTTCAAGCCAAGCGAACCAAGCTCAACACCTCGGAAGCCATAGGCTCAGCAAAGAGCATCCTTCGAAACCCCTGCGTTATCGCACAGCCACACCTGTTTCCTTTTGACAGAGGGACACCCTCCACCGGTTCAGAACCTGATGTTCCTAAAAAGCTTGCAAACCTGACTGTGTCCATACTGGGAAATGCGCTGTGCTGATCCCAAGACAGGCAAGCTTTGCTAACCCTGCACCGTTGACAGGGCTGCTAAGATTCTATGCAACAGATGAATGTAAATTTCAGCCATACGGCATTTTAGGGCAAAAAATGACAAAAGCCATTAAACAACAAATCGTGCAAACGAGCACACAGGCTTAACCCATTTTTAATGAAACACAGAGTATCATTATCAGTGCACTGCTGAAGTTACTTATGAATGCATTCAACTGAATGGGTTGAAAAGTGATATATACGTTTTTTTGGAATGGATGGCTTTTGTGCTTCAAGAGCAGACCAGCAGAACAGGAGGATTTCCCCCACTTACATGATAGTTTTGGGATTCTGCAGCATGCAGGCTTTTGGTCCGAAGGTGGTCACCGGGCATGGTCCGTGCAAGGAGCGCGTCCTCCTGAAACAGAAAGCGTACAACTAAGTTCCTGTTTCATCTTATGCTTTTCCTGTAAATGCTTTTTGAAAAGTGCATTATTTTTAAAAGGGTAGAAATTTAGCACATTGCTCAACATACAAGTATTATTATCAACAACACCACACAAAAGAGGGGCATGATTTGGTTCTAAATCGAGCAGTTTTACGCGGATTTGAGTACCACGAGAATCAAACCTACGTACAGTAGCTGCATTATAGTGGCCCGGAAATGTATATCCCGGTCATGAGCGAATCTGGGGTTTATCAGAGATACACCTTTGCTTTCATCAGATCTGCAAAACCCATCAACCAGAGCCCAGCACAGAAACATACACCGAGAAGAACAGGGTGTCTCTGAGCATATTTCGAATCTAAGACTTTGTTTTCAGTGCCAACTCATAGATTTTTCACAGAGGCCTCCCACATCTGGTTATTGCAAACCATCCCAGCAGCGTAACTTAGGTGGAAAGCAGCAGGAAAAGAGAAAAACCAAACACAAGAGGGACTGACTTCCTAAAGGAAGCCACAGGCTTGAGTTTGTAAGAACTGATCAGGGCAATTGAAGAAAGGACAATTTTGGAGGTCACTCAATTCATAGGATCGCTGCAAATCAGAAGAGACTTGATGGTACGTAACGACTCAAGTGACAAAAATCATCTTATCATTATTGTTAAGAAAATGGGAATCAGGTCATATGGAAGATGAGATGCAAATTATCCAGAGATCAATGAGTACGGTACATCTCACACTACCTTCCAACTATCTGTAGTCTATTTATTCCCCATAGATCCTCGAGGCCAGCCCCTGTCAAGGAGGCCCGGGGGGGGATCGAACTCCCAACCTCTGGCTCCATGGCCAGAGGCCTCAACCACAGAGCTAGCCAACATCTGGCTCTGTGCAAAAATTCTGGCTGTGCAAGTAAGCCTTCTCTCTAGCTACTGACAATAAATGATAAATGCAGCACAATAAGAAAGGAAGGAATTAGGAGACAAAATGAAATTAGGATGCAAGTCGCTGTCATAGAAGAGGGGCAAATCACATCACATATCAGGTTCAATCGTTAAAAGTTTCTTGATTGGAGAATTTCTCCATTTAACAGATACAGTATGCAGTTGCCCTACAGTTACAACCCAACTGATGCCCTTTGCTGGTGCGGGATCACGGCTAAAGCTCCTGCCGTGGCTTTAGGGAGAGTATTCCTATTGCACCACTAAGCAGTCTTTACAAACCATCACAAGTGATTCACACAAGAATATTAAAGCTACATAACGCAGACTATAATTTGGATGACTAACTGGCACACTTCTTATTAACTATTCTGGATTCTCCTACCATAAATTAATCATCTCTCTCTCTCTCTCTCTCTCTCTCTCTCTCTCTCACACACACACACACACACACACACACGAGTTCACCTGTACAGCTAGTTATGTCATTAGTTTGGTAGACACCATGAATATGAAGCAGGCGGTGTGTTCTCTGAAGTTAGTTTGTTTAAGCATTCAGACAATCGAAATTCTGAGCCATGCCTGCATAAAAATCATTATGGCTTGCACCCTATACCAAATCTACCTGCTTATTTTGAGTAACGGATCCTGTATCATTTATTTGCGGGCAGAGGCAATGAATAATATAACTGAAAATATGTGGTAGGAGGGCCAGAAAAACAAGGGAAGTAGCAGGACTGTATCAGATTCACGGACGTTGTACGTACGCCAGAGAACGCAGGGTCTGGCAAGTGGTGTAGTAGATTGAAGTGGTGGTGGTGGTACCTCTTGTCCCCTCAACCCCACCCCATGATTATCGAGGGCAGGGATTCCCAACCTTGGATCCCCACATGTTCTTGGACCATCTCCTAGACATCATGGCCAGCACAGCTCATGGTGAAACCTTCTGGGAGTTTTAGTCCAAGAACATCTGGAGGACCCAGGGTTGGGAACCACTGAGCTAGGGCATCAAGGGCAGAAGACCCATCTGGTTCTAAACCCTGAATTCTGACTCAAGAACAATTTGAAAATGGAGGGAGGGATGTATGGATGGGTGGATGTATGGATGGGTGGGTGGATGGATGGATGAAGGAAGAGAGAGAGATGGATGGGTGGGTGGGTGGGTGGAGGGGGGGGTGGACGGACGGATGGATGGGTGGATGGATGGATGGAGGAAGAGAGAGATAGGTGGGTGGATGGATGGATAGATGGAGGGAGGAAGGGAGGAAGAGAGATGGATGGATGAATGGTCTGTCATATTTCTTAAAAGAGCACATTCCACAGAGAAAACAAAGCAAACGGTATTTCATACAATTAAAAGCTCTTCCTGCAGGTGGTATTAGATATCCTTCCAGACCCCACAGCTGGTAGCCCAGGTCTACCCCACCCGACACTTCCAGAGGAATGACAGGTTTCATCCCTGGCCAAGAGGGAAAGCGAAGACAGCAGACCTTTTGTCTTGCCATGTGTTTGAAGTAGATAAGGGCGCCCTGTGTTACCAAGGAAGAAGAGGAATGTCTTCACGTGCAAGCGTGTGCCCACGCTTGTGCAGGGAGAGAAAGACCAATATGTTAAAGTTTATTGCTTACAAAGGCTGAAGAGGCAAAAGCAAGCTTGGCTTATATTTACAGAGCTGATGCTACTCTTCTCTTTCCTGCTCCCTCCTTGCCCAGACGTCTGGCATGCTTAGGTACTAAGGGCTGCCGTATGTCAGAATAGACCTCACGGCGCATGACGATGATCTGAACCAAAAAAGTCTGGAAAGAATGGGTGACAAAATAAAAGGCAGAGTTGATCAACACCTACTTCGTCTTCTCCCAAAAGGACAAAGATCCTAAAACAGAATTAAAGATGAATTGAATAGATTACTGCCCAAGACAGGTAAAGAAATAATAACAGAAACACTTTACTACTCTAAATAATTTCAATAATTCCCAGGGCCAGATGAACTGCATTCAAGGAAACTGAATCTGTAAACTCAGAGCCTCTGTATATCATTCTCAAGAATTTTTGGAAAGCAGGCTAGGTTCCCGATGACTGGAAGTAGGCAAATCTTCAATAAAGGGCGAAGAAAGAAGATCCAGGCAACGACCCAATGGTCAGCTTAACAGCAACAGAAATCACAGTGTTTAGAACAAGAGCATTAAACAATCAGTTTGAGAACATTTAAAAATGCACACTGTGATTTCTAAGAGCTGGTGTGGATTTCTCAGAAACAACTTGTATCAGAATCTAATCTTATCTCATTTTTTTAAAAAAACATACAGTTACAAGCTTGCTAGATTGGGAGAATTCTAGGAATAGAAGGTATCTTGGCTCCAGCAAGGCTTCTGACAAGGTTTCTCATGATGTTCTCACAGACATGAGGGCAAAATGTGGGCCAACCTTAGTTAGGCATCCTTCAGTCTCGAAAGACTATGGTAACATGCTCTGTATGGAGGACTTGGAACAGTGTCTAGTGTGGCTGAGGAGGCCGATTCGAGAGTGACAGTCTCTTCCACACTGAAGACAAATCCAATCTGCCTCCTGTCCAGCTCCCTGACTTTGCTGCATTTGTAACTCCCTCTTGGCCTCGGCCTGCTGGACAAGGGTCTCCTCAAATTGGGAGAGGCCGTGATGCAACGCCTGCCTCCAGGCTGAACGCTCAGAGGTCAAGGTTTCCCATCTGTTGAGGTCTATTTCTAAGGCCTTCAGATCCTGCTTGCAGATGTCCTTGTATCGAAGCTGGGGTCTCCCTCTGGGGCAATTTCCCTGCACTAATTCTCCATACAGGAGATCCTTTGGAATCCGACCATCAGCCATTCTCACGACATGCCCAAGCCAACGTAGACGTTGCTGTTTCAGTAATGTATACATGCTAAAAATTCCAGCTCATTCTAGGACTACTCTATTTGGAACTTTGTCCTGCCAGGTGATACCAAAAATCTGTCGAAGGCAACACATATGGAAGGTGTTCAGCTTCCTCTCCTGCCGTGCACAAAGGGTCCAGAACTCACTGCAGTACAGGAGTGTGCTCAGGACACAGGGTCTATAGACCTGTATCTTGGTATGTGTCGTCAGCTTCTTATTGAGCCATACTCTCTTTGTGAGTCTAGAGAACGTGGTAGCTGCTTTGCCAATTTGTTTGGATGTGAATTTTTACTTGACTGATGGATCCTCTCCAGAGTGCTCACCAGTGAGGCTTTGTCATACTACAGAGAACTGAGATGATACTGGCTTATAAATGACTAAGTGGCGGGATTAGAGGAAATAGTCATCAAATTTTGGAGTCACATCTAACTAGGAGGGGTGGCTAAGACTTCGGAAGTCAGAATCAGGATTTAAGACAGCAAAAAACCAAACAGATTTCATCAGGGGCAAATGCAGAGTCTTACAGTTCGGAAGTAAAAGAATTAAATGAGCAAATGTAGAGCAGGTGAGATCTAAGCAACATAACATTTGAAAAGGGTCTGAAGGTGTTATGACAAACTAAACGTGAGCCTGATGCAGAGATGAAAGAGAAAGCTAATGTAACATTAGGCTGCATCAATAGAAGTACAGGATCCTGACCAACGGACATACACTAGTGGTATCATTCCATCCCACTTTGGTCAGATCTCATCTGGAGTGTTGCGTCCCATTCATCATTTAAGAAGGATAGGAACAAGGTAGACCATGTCTAGAGCAGGGCTACAAAGATGGCACAAGGTCTGGAAGCCAAGCCCAATGAGGAAAAGTTGAGAGATCAACGCATGCTTAGCCTGAAGAAGGGGAAACAGAGAGGGGATAATGACAGCCCTTCAAATATCTGAAGACTTGTTGTATGGAAGGGGAAGCGAGGTTGTGTTCTTGGTGCCGAAGGGGGTCGGTTCTCATTCTCTGGATTTGTTTAAGCAGAGGATGATTGGCCATCTTGCTGGGAATGTGAATTCCTGTACTGGCAGATGACCCTTGGGGCTCCTTCCAACTCTATCGTTCTACGAATCTGTGGCTCTGATCCTGTGATTCAAATCCTGGACTAATTTTCCCTGGGCCACCTGGAGCCTAAACCTTGATGACCCATCAGGTCCTTTCCAACTCCTCCAGCAGTTCTACGAGGACGGTGATGCACTTGTACACCTTCTTTCCACAAATGGGATGCGGACCAACATTAAACAGTCAGACTTTTCCCCACCGTTTCAGTGGATGGGTTGTTGTTGTTGTTTGAGGGGCAGGAGAGAACAACTTCAAAGTGGATATGAGAAAGGTGCTGGATCTCAAGGTCCAACAACATGTATCCAAGAACGTCAACACAGAAGGCTATTCGGGATCAATCAAGAGTGGTTATGTAAGTAACATCTCTTGTGGACGACTGAATGACATGGGGATTAAAATTCTTTCCACATGAATCTATGAACACCAGAAGGGCTACGCACTGGATCACCTCTATATTGCCAATGGCCAACAGATAATCTTCTGTACTGTAGATAAGACTAAGAGCACTTGCCTGTAATCAAACATGTGAGGAAGCTCCCTTATATCAAGGATCCAATTCTTGGTCTACCGGGCCATACTGACCAACAGCAGTCTTTGAGGGTCTCAGGCAGATAAGTTGCTCATTGCCCATGACCTGATGCTTTTAAATGGTTAAATAATGAAGAATGAACTTGGAATTAAACCAAGCATAGACTCTACCCCAAACTATCTTGATGGTTTCTCAACCATTGATCTTGATATCAGATCAACCACAAAAGTAACAAGGTTCATTTACCAATAAGCGTCTTTCCACCTTCCGCAATTAGAATGGTCCATGTTAAGGTTTCCTATCTTTTTATTTCCTATCAAGGACTCTTTAATCTCCTACCAAGGAATAAAGAAGAGCTGCTCAAGGACTGAAGGACACCGCTGTTGCAATCTCACTAAAGTGGATGCATTTCCTACAGAAAAATGAAAAAAAAAACTAGCCAACCAATGTCTCTATTGTAGTTGCATCAATAATGGCCTGAAGCTGAGAGAGAGAAGAAGGTCATGATTAAATGCAGCAATGATCACCATAGGTGACAAAGAATTCCAGGAAGGGAAGAGGATGGATTAACATCATATCCTCTTCATACTGGGCGAGCAACTTTTTCTCTACTGAAAGCAGCGTTCTCCTGGGGTGTAACCTCTCAGGGGCTGCACACGAGCAGGAGAAGTCATAAAAGTATTGAAACCCATCTCCCTGGCATGCTCTTGCTCCAGTCTCTCCCTTCCCACCTAAGAGAGGGTTGGAAGAACTGCTGTGATTTGGCCCATTCTCTTGCAGTGGATGGCACTGGCCGTTGGCAGAAGGCGGCGCTTCCAGTTCGGCCAAAGGGCTGCCCATCTTCAGCCGGAGGGGCCAGGGCTTGCCCACCTTCTGGCTTAGCAGGTTGTATTTCCACCTAGCTGCCCATGACGGCGCTTCACAGCAGCTGCAGACAAACAGGCGTCCTCTGTTTTTATGGGCCACGCAGTAATGCAGGTTCCTAGCCACCTAAGGGGCTAGTCAAACAGGTGTATGCTAGTCACTTTGGTAGGCTTATTGGCAAGGATGTCTTAGAGCCAATTTTTAAATTTCTAAAATCCTAAAGCCTTCTCTCCCTCCCCTCCCCTTCTCTTTTTGGCTGGCTGGCTGCCACTTCCAAGCTTTTTTCCAAACAAAAGCTTTGATTCTTCAGATTCCTCCCTCCACACTACTTCTGGACCGTCCATAGTTTCACCAAACAGGCACAGTTTCATGAGATGGCAAGAGGAGCAGTAATCCTTCCCTCGTGGATGAGAGCGGTATCAGAACTGCTCCTGTCATCCCCTGATGCAGATCATCAGAGAAGGATCCCTTAAGCAACAGGATGACACAATTATGCCTATAAATATTCGTAATTGCCATCCGCTTCAGTACCGTGACAGTGACTAAATCACCCGAGGAATTTCAGCAACTCCCTCCCTCATCCCCGAGGCTTATCAAGGAACAGAATCACAAGCAAGGTGGGAAGAAACAGAGGATATTTTTTTTTTTGTGAATTTGAAAGGCTGCATGCTTTGGCGGATGGGAAGACAATGGTGGAGGGAAGGAAGAGAATTCTGATCTGCCCTTGCTAAAAATAAAAAAGGCTCCCAATCTCACTTTCTTGGCTACAAATCCTTTCATCTGTCTGCTTGCCCCAGTGACACCTCTTGACTGTTTACCTTCTGGGTTGGCAATCTGTCATTCTCAGTCTAGAAGCAAGCCTCCCCAGGGCAGTTGGGTAACCTGCCAACTTGTGGTACCCCATGACATATCGGAGGAGACCATTTCATGGCCAAAAAGAAAAAAAAAGACCCCCCCCCCAAAAAAAGGAATAAAACTGTTTTGGTTGCAAAAGGACAGCTGGGAGAATTAATCTGTACTTAATATGCCTTGGGAGGCTGCTAGGTTGGATGAAATGAATAATTGCAGCGTAAGAATGATTTTAGAACTGCAAAGCTGGAAGGGATCCTATGGATCAGCGAGTCCAGCCCCTGTCGAGGACACCCAGTGGGGAATCAAATTCCCAACCTCTGGCTCCACAGCCAGAGACCGAAATCACGGAGCGATCCAGCAGATCTGGTTTGAGGGAGAAAAATCGGATCCATCTTACTTGCCTGGGGAAATGTTCTGAGGCCCCTGTGGCATGCAGGCACGCACGCCCTGGCCAGACAACCACGGAACCACCTGCCATGCTTTTAGGAGCCGGTTCAGAGAAAAAGCAGCATTTTGTAAGTTGCAGATAAAAACAGATACCGGTCTTGATACCCACCCACCCTGTCCTGTAGTCTCAAGGCTGCAACGCTAAATAAACTTACCAAAGAGAACATGCCATTGAGAGCGCTCCTTGTGAGCAAACCTGTTCCAGGTTGTCCGGCAAGGCGCTTTCTTGTCTCCTCATCAGCTGCCCTCCTACAGCATCTGCCGCGCCCATGGATTAAATGGTTCCCTTTCACCTGCCTCGACCCACGTGCTCCGCTCTCCCTTCGCTGTTTCAGCTTCTCTCTTCCTTTCCAAAAGGGCAGGACGGAGGGGTCAGGGAAGGCTGACCCTTGGAAACTGAGGAAGAAGGGGGGGTGCGACACGCAGATGGCTGGAACTGAACAGCAACGGCTGCTTTAAAAAGTCGAACAACCTTCACTGGTTGATCCAGATCACAGGGAGGTGGCACAGACATGCCAGCCTCCTCACGAACACCGGACTTTGAGCGGGTAACTAGAGTGTACTCGGGCGATGTTTGGGCATGCATGCGTGTAGGTGTGGGCAAGGTTCTTGCAGAACGCACCGCCTCCTCTTTCTTTTCTTTTCCACTGGGGTTGGGCCATTTATTTATTTATTTAAAATATTGATTCTCCCCCCTCTTTTTTTAAAAAAGGACCCAAGGTGGTTTACCTTATGAAAAAAATGCAACATTAAAAGCAAAAAAGCATTCAATTGGATGAATATTTAAAAAAAAAAAAAAAAGAATGAACAACACCGATCAGGTAAAAAGTGTGGCTCAAAGCAGAGTGAGAAGCAACAAAATACACAAACCATCCCAGTTTAAAACCTCTCCTGGGCAGAGTCCGTCACAACAGTCAGCCGTCTTTTGTACGACGGACTGCCATCTCATTTGGAAAGACCACCGAGAGCAACCAACTTGGATTACTGGCAAGCGGGAGGCTGCCCAGCTGGCAGGGATGAAAATGGACCGGGGGGGGGGGGCGCTGAGAGAATCAGAGAAGCAGACAGGAGAGGGAGAAGGAAGGGGGGGGGCTGAGATGGGATGGCATGAAGGGAGAGGAGAGGTGAGAAGCAAAAGAGCCAAGGATTAGGGGAAGAAGGCTGAAGGCGGAGGGGATATTGAGTGAGACAAGACACAGCCCCATGGACCTCTGGCTCTAACCACCAACTCTACCGACTCACCATGGAATGCCACTCTGGAGGGAAGAAAAAAGGTTCTCCCAGCTTTGGATCAAAGGGGCATCAAGACTTGTTTGGGAAAGAAGAAATTTGGAGGGAAAAAAAGAAGAAAAGGAGAAGAGAGGGAAGAGAAAAGCGGGTTTGCTCAAAATAAGGTTAAAGTCTGCAAGATGGAACACGGCTTCCAGGGTTGAGAAAGCGGAAGGTTTCTGCCCCGGGAAGATCCACATTTCAACTTGCTCTCAGTCACACTCTGCGTCCCACGGTTCAGCCACCAGTCTACCGGTCTACATGAGATCTTACCGAAACCTGTCAGGCAGCTCCATAATCTCCTCGGGGGCGGCATGGAGTTTGCCAATCAGGCATGCCTTCTTTCCAAAAGGGCACTTAGGCATGGAACGCAATGATATCTCTCTCTCTCTCTCTCTCTCTCCTCGTTTGCCCTCTGTCCGCTCTGGAGACCCAGATGACCAACTTTCACCACCATTAAGCTTCGGATTCAAATGCAAAAATGAGCAGCCCCTTCCCTGTTGTGGAGCAACTCAATCTCTTAGACCTTTGTACCTCCATTAGTCAGCGGAAATCAAAACAGGTTTGATCTCAAAACACTGGCGGATCTCATTTACTTAGGGCAAACTCAAACACTGGCATTAAAAGCTGAAGGAAGGCAAAAGTAAAGTGACTCAAACTCAGCCCTGTTAACCCTGTGCTTCTCCCTAGAATATGTATGTCTCCTCTCTGTGCAAATTCAGACTGTAAAATCCTAGGGAGAGGGGCTTAACTTTGGTTTTCTCATTCGGTAAGGGCTCGTATGAGCTGAGGATGCCCACGATAACAATACGGCCAACTTCCGGCTAAAAAGAGGAAAATTCTGAAGGTGAATAAGTGATGATGCTCAAGGTATGTAGCATAAATGAGCCTGTTTGGGGATTTTAACTGCTGTCCTGAATTAATTTTGCTCCCATAGGTCAAAGAAAAAAAAAACTACCATGTATACACAGATCACTGACATGTCTCTCTGGAAACCTTCAGCAGCGCTTGCCTTTTGCCAGCATGCTTGAAAGTCGTTATTTAAAAATAAAATAATACAAAACTTATGAACGCCAAGCTGACATTTTTTCAGAACGCTGAAGTCCGTCCTTGCAACAGGCCTGATGCGTGCACTGAAGTGTGCAAACAGAAAAGGACAAAGCGAGTGTACACAGTAAGAAAGAGCTTCTTTCAACACAAGTATACGCCTTCAAACTTTCAAAAGATTATTACCAGGAATTGTTTCGTATTGTCACCCAGTTCAAAAAACTGATAAGGTGGAAAAGGCCGGGTCTAAATGCTAGCAGAGGTCAACAGGAAACTCTGGACAATTACATCTTGGTTTAATAAGACAAGGTATGGCCAGGCCTTTTGATTACACATGTATGCTCTGCTCTGGTAGGATCAAACACAGCAAAAAAGGGCTGGAACTAATCAGGATAGTGAAGCGGCTTCAAACCATGATGAAGTATCTTGGTTTGTTCTAACCAGAATTTCCCAGCTTGGCTGTAACAGCTAACCATGATTTGCTGAACACTTCCCTCTTTGATATTTGCTTGTTTACTTGTGGGGAATCTCAGACCCTGGGGCCAAATCCAGCCCTTCTGAGTCCTGCCCTCTAAAGTTCCTCTGATGTCCCCATCTCTTTCCCCATAATACTGTTAGCTTGGTGGCTTCTCAGTTTGGGGGGGCGGGGGCTTTTTTCTCTATTCTAAATGGTTGAAACAACTCTCCTGAGGCATGCTGACTAGCAGCAAGGCCTTGTTCCAGAAGATATGGATATTTTTGACCACACCCTTTTACTCGTGTGTCTACCGACCACTGAAATGTACACACTTATGAACACAGAAATCTTGTGAACTTGGGCTCCACCCTCAGCCTGAAAGAGGCTTCGTCCGTCTATCCCTACGCAAAGAGTTGAACGGATCGGAGTGTAGGGTCTCGGGTCTCAGCATCACGGATTGTTCAGGCAAGGTACGATCATCATAACAGAGTTATCCAGCGACACAATCTCACGCCACGCCTTTTATAGTCCACACCTGAATTCTCTGGCGCTGCCCAAGGCTGGAGACGCCGACAAGCTGCGTGACTTCGACCGGCCCCGCATGGAGTTGGCGCAACTGCGATCCTCGTCCGCCCGGCAGGTAGGGCACTGGTAGCAGGTAGTCTCCGGATTCGTTTCTTCTCCAGCAGGGCTAAAAGCATCTGGCTCCAGCTCCATTTTGACAAATTAACTTCCTTGGGAGAAGAAGAAAAAAGGGGGAGGAAGGTAAATTCTAAAATTACATAAAGACTCTGAATTCTGTGAAAGACAAGTGTTCCACTTGCTCCAGTATTTCTCCCCCCTGCTCCGCTGATAGCTCCACCACAACACTGCAAGTCAAAACACAGCAAGTTAAAACAATAACGCGGCAAGCTGAAACGAGGATCGATTTTTCAAAATAATTTAGCCACAGGAATCAGCCCAACAGGGCAGCCACAGGAGACCAAAACCCCCAGAGAGGGGAAAGTAAAAAGAAAGCACACCCCTAAGAGCCATTAAAGGGATGCAGTGGCGCTGCAGGTTAAACCGCAGAAGCCTCTGTGCTGCAAGGTCGGAAGACCAGCTGTCGTAAGATCGAATCCACACGATGGAAGGAGCTCCCATTGCTTGTCCCAGCTCTTGCCAACCGAGCCATTCGAGAGCATGTAAAAATGTGAGTAGATAAATAGGGACCACCTCGGTGGGAAGGTCACGGCGTTCCGTGTCTAGTCGCGCTGGCCTTGTGACCACGGAAACGGTCTTCGGACAAACGCTGGCTCTACAGCTTGGAGATGGGGATGAGCACCTCTCCCTAGGGTCGGATACGACTGGAATAAATGTCAAGGGGAACCTTTACCTTTGCCAAGAGCCATTACTTAAACAATTAAAACTTTAGAAAGTGAACCATGATTTCTAGTCCAGAAACACTTCCTCCAGAAGAAGGTTCTACGTATGCACTGAAAAGTCTTTAGAGTCAAAGACGCCTGCCTCAGGAAGAAATGCCAGCACACTGCATCATCATCACCACTACCATCATCTGCTGTCAAGTCAATTCTGATTTATGGTGACCTCTTTCAGGGTTTCCAGGGTAGAGAGTACTCAGAAGTTGTTTCTGATTCCCTTCTTCCGGGGGAAGCCCTGGGACGGTGCAGCCGGCCCAAGGCTACCCAGGCTGGCTCCTCTCCCTTGGAGGCACAGCAGGGAACTGAACTCCCAACCTCTGGCTCCACAGCCAGGTATCTAAACCACTGAGCTATCCAGCCAGCTAGTACATAGCATAGCTACCAGAAAAGGCTCTTCCCTTTTCCTAGGCATATTTCTATGGTTGACAAGACATATAGTTTTCTAATGAAACTCTCCGAATTTTGGCAGATTTGTGTGGAACACAGCTACGCTGGCCCACCTGTCCCCAAACACAACAAGAAAAACAGCTATAGTTGCACGATAAAATGAATCCTTTTATAAAAGGAATGCAAAATATAAAATAGTCTCACATGCTTTCTGGATGTATGCTATGCCAAAGAAAGCACATAATGGCATAAAACTGTGAAACGTTCAGAGGACCATGTAATATTTCAAATAAATGCATTTTCTTTTCTTTTTTTCTGGTGGCATATGGACAGCCTCAATGTTTGCAGACACAGAGAATTAACCACTGCTAACTTTTTAGAAACTCACGAAATGTTTTTCTAGTGGTTCACCTGGGAGGTGATTTCTACTCGCCATAGGCAACCAATCAAGATGGAATCTGCAGGTGCTGAGAGTGGGAAGAGGAAGTAGCCTCTCCTTGCTTGGGATTTACCTTTTTTAATAGCAGCTGCTTCTTTTCAGGGAAAGGCTGGATCCAATGGGCGCAGGCAGGGTAAACTACCTAACTTTCAGATATACTGTATATACTCGGGACCGAACCTTGGAAGCCAGTCATTGTCTATGTCGGCTGCAGCCTTATCTATCAGCTGGGGGGGGGAGAGAGTGCTTCCCGGTTGGTAACTATTTTACAGACCAGTAGTTGTCTTGCCAGCTTAAGGTTTCTGATTTATGAGCCATTCCGTGACAGTTTGAGGGTTGAACAGGGAGATAGAACTGCATGCGACAAACAAGAAAACCCTCATCTTTAAAATGGCATTGCTGTCAGTCACGGATTTGGGCTTCAGCTGAGTGTGTAACTGAACAAACACACATGTGTGCTGCACTCCATGGAGACTGTCAGCCCTGGAGTGTCTAAAGCAGGTAGGGGTGGTTTATGGTCCTTCCGTGTTTGCCAGATCACAAGCCCCATCACCCCCACAGTATTGTTGCAACACAAATTCTTGGGGCGGCGGCATTTCCTCACCATCCCAGTTTCCAAGCATGTCTGGAGTGTTAGATCTAACCAATTATTTTGTTCTAATCCAGTCGTTTCCAACCTCAGGTTTCCAGATGTTCATGGACTGCAACTCCCAGAAGCCTTCGCCACACTAGCGGTCCTGGCCAGGATTTTTTTTGTAGTCCACGAACATCTGGAGACCCTTGTTCTAACCGAGCCACCTCCAGGTAACTACATCATGAATTTTGAAGAAGGGGCTCAAAAGAAGGGGTGAGAGACCTCACTGAACTGCTGATGAAACAAAGTCTCTAACGGAGCCTCGTGGCACAGGGGTTAAACTGCAGTGCTGCAGTGAAGACTCTGCTCATGGCCTGAATTCGATTCCATTGGGCTCGGTTAGCCAGCTCAAGGTTGAGTTAGCCTCCCATCCTTCCGAGGTTGGTAAACGGAGTACCCAGCTCACTGGGGAGGGGGGGGGCAATGTATAGATGTCTATAATTAAATGGTAAACCATCCACAGAGAGCTTTAAGCGCTATGGGGTGGGATATAAGCAGCCCACTTGGCTTTTGCTGGGCTTTAGTTCAGATATTTACTCACTTCTCCTCACCCCTGAAAGGATGGTGCTTCCTTCCCGCTCACACTAATGTTTCTGCAAGAGGCTACTGTATCTCTTCCTCTTAATTTCATGCATGAAATGTTTCACTATTACTGTATGTGCCTGCTGAAAACAAGGAAGAGACCTTCTGCTTTATCTTTTGCAAGATCTATGATATAAAGCTGACTCTTTTTGAAGCGACAACCGAGTGGTAGGACGAGCGAGACACGACTTACATTACGACTGTCTTTGGCAGGACCTTGTATTGGGACCAGGTACTGGGAGAAAAAAGGTACAGCAATTATAAAAATGAATAAATTCAGTTCAGCTCACTTTGTTTGGATCCAGTAAAACCCAAACAAAAGGGATAAGTAAAAATAGATCCAGGTCTCCTTCCTCAGTCAATTTCTTCGATTAACAATGATGCTGAGCACCCTCCACGGGGCAATGTGATTGTGGTGTCTAAATGCTGGGCTGAGACGGCTAAGTTTCTGCAGAGCGGACTGCCACTCCCCCCCCCCCGTCATGCAACCTGTGGATTACTTGAATGTTTTCTACCATCTGCTCATGTCATCATGAATTGGCTAGAAGAGCTAGATTTACGCACCAAGACACCAGCCTATGAATTACACAATTAAGAACTGGCTACAATCCTCAGAAGAGGACAGTGGAATATTCAGAAAGGGAGAAGAAGCCGGCTCTTCATCTCCCTTGTAATCTCAGTTTACAAAATGAAATGCTTTATTCAACATCTCGTACAAGTAGGAATAAAGGCAGCAGCATTTTCTATGACACCATTCAGCCCAAGCATTTGGCTATCCAGTATACAGAACACAATGCAAGTGCTAGTCAAAACACAGGGTGCCGGTGATTGTTTTAGATTCATCTACCCAGTTCTCTGTCGAATTTAAAGCACTTTAAAGACATCACTGTACTTCTGCTGGCAGCGATTCAGCCACAATCATCCCCATTCTACTAAGATGAGACACAGTTGCTATCCAGTAGGACTCCCTTATCTGCGGGATCGGGATCCTGCTGACTGACCTATCCACAGAAAATGTTTAAAATATTAAAATCCTAGAAAATTATATTCCCGAAGTTACCAGAACTGGCCACTACTACGAGCCGGGGACTGTGCTATGTTTGCTATAATCCACATTTTTTTCCAACATCCATGGGGCCTTGGAATTGATCCCCTGTGGATACAGAGGTCCTGTTGGATTCATACACAACAATAAACGAATCTCTCGGTCTGCATGTAGCCCATTCACTCCCAATTCCCCTCCTCTTTACAGGGTGGAATAGGGAAGGAAGCAGGCCCTTTCTGATGCCTAACCCTACAAAGCAGAATCCTGGATTTGTTTGTCAACAAAACAATCTCTGTCCTACTTAGTTTAGCCCATGCAAAGATCTGTGTTCCCCGGCACACAAACCGTCTATTCTGGAAGATCAAGGCATAAATTCACAGCTTCCGTGATACACGGACAAGACAATGTCAGAGATTTAACCAAGACCAAGGACTTACACTACAGCAAAGGCAGGATTGAAATTTAAATCCTGGACACAAACATGTTCACTAGTCCTAGAATAACTGCGCAGCCAAAGTTCTGGAGGCTCAGAATTTCCTCTCCTAATTGCTAGTTACATCATTTTTAGTTTAGTTCATTGTTTTGACATATAGGGAAGCAAAAAAACAAAACAGGAAACGCTGCTGTCGAAAGTCCCAACCACGAAAGACCGGAGTTTCACTCGTCTCCTTCTCCAAATTACACAAGTTCCCAGCACCCTCATTTCACACTTTTCTTATCCCCTTTTTCCTTTTGCTGTTTTGAAAAACAAACTGACTGCCGGAATGGAGAGCGCTCGGACTTCCAAACAGACTTGATTAGGGCAGTTTTACAAACCTCAGGGGTCTGTGGATGGCAAAAAGGATACAAAGCTAGGCTTGAATCTCAACGAAGAGAACCAGGATGATAGAGACACTTCGGAACATTTTCAGTGACTGTAGTGCAACGGTTCCCAACCGGGGGGTCCTCCCTGATGTTGTTGGACTCCCAGAAGCCTTCACCACAAGCTGTGCTGGCCAGGATTTCTGGGAGTTGTAGTCCAAGAACATCTGGGGACCCTAAGGTTGGGAACGGCTGATTGAGTGGCTACAGTTAATGGGGCATATAAACCACATCAGGTGGGGTATGGTCACTCTTCCCTGCTTCACTGCAAGGGTGGGAACCTCTGTTTCCTCCTGCTGAGTGCTCTATATTCTGGGGGGGAGGGTTAATCTGTAAGAGTGGGACCCCTTCCCCCCTCTCTTTCGGCAAACTGCCAGAAGGGGAAAACGTATTCGCCCTAGACATCTGCACTGACTGCACACACAGATGTTTGAAATTCAGCCAGGAGCTGCGAGTCGTCATCCTTGAGGGTTAAGGGTTAACTTGCATTAAGGGGTACCAAAGGATCTGCTGGCTCTAAATCCAAACAAAGTCTGGAGTAATCAAGTAATAAAAACAGGAAGGGCCACAGTGCCATTTCGGTAGGTAGGCAGGCGGCTGTTAGCATAGGAGGCCCGCTAGCCTGATGGAAGTCAAAAGCAGAGAAGTTGCTACTGTACAAACCATGGTTTGAATTAACAAGCATAGCAACAGCAAATCATGGTTCAGATCCCTCCACTTTCTATGCTATTGCAACACCCAGGGATGGAATGATGGCTGTGGATGTGGCTTGATGAATTCAGTCATCATACCAAAGCATAGCCCAAACCATATAGACGGATCAAAACTATCACTTATCACTACGAGAGGTCTCACACTAAGCTGTCAATTACCTTTCTTAACCACAGCTTAGTTTCGTGTCCAAACAGTGCCACTGTATCTCATTCTGTTTAGTTTTTAAAAACTTATATCGAAGGTTATTTTAAGACTTTCTATTTATATCAGCTTCACAGAGTTCACTCCCTAAAGATGGCGATGAGTTGTCAATATTACAAAACTCTCCATGTGTGATTAAAAACCAGAGTTTAGAAATATAAGCTCCCGCCTCTCTTCCTACATAACTAAGAATAAATATAATGTTCCCCAATTCCAGGCCTGTCATTTCTTATGAAGCAGAAATCACAGTTTAAAACAAAACCTGGTGTGTGGTGTTTTTTTTTTAACAACTGTGCAAAACATGAAGAAGCTGAGGGTAGCGTATGTGTGTCGTCCCCTGCCTCTTCATGACAACCCGGTAAGCTGAGATACAATGGTGGTTGTTGGTTTGTTCAGCAATTGAAAAACTTTGTTTTTAAACTATCATTCCCATTTCAAGTGCAGGAACTAATGAAATGGAGTAAGAGTTTAGTCTTGGCCCTAGAAATGCAGCCGGAGCAAGTAGAGGGAAAGATAACCCGGCTTGCAGAACATGTTCCTGCAATGATAACTGTAAAATGGAAACATAGCCAAAGTGTCTAGACTGGTCCCATTTTAGTACAGTATTTGGAAAATGATGTTCTTAAATGATATGCATTCAAAAAATATTTTCCCTGTGTTGAATCAGATAGGCGTGGACCCTCTGTAATGTACATAGTTAATCATTAAAATGTTAGCTTGCTTTTCTGTGAAATGCGGGCAATAAAAAGAAAAAAAGAAAATTCTTACACCAAGTGACTTCCTTAATATTTTAGGCAATCGTGGCTTCAAGAAAAAAGCAACTGCTGTTCTCAAATTAGCAGAACGAGATGTACATCATGAGAACTGAAGCTGGCAGGTCTTGCTCTCTCTACCATTCTTATGCATTTTTTTCCAGATTAGGAAACTGTCAGACTCTCATCCTTGAAGACAAGATGAACTACAGTCTGTGTTAACCATCAATGTTTAATATGTGGATTACACAGCAGATGGCGAAAAAAAAGTGGGTTATCTTCCAATTTTTTTTTTATTTCACTTCTCTTATTTCTTTGATCAGCTGTTTTCAGTCTGGGGAGAGACATCACGGGCAAAGTACAGCTGCCAGTTCAAACATCCCAACAAACCATGGTTTGAACAAGCCCAAGTTTCTGAACCAACCACAAACCATGGTTCCGATTGCAGCTGCTTAAGAAACCACTGCCTATTAGCAGAGAGGAACTTGGCACATTACAGCGATATGGATACTGGCAGTAAACCCTATTATGGCGTATTATGATGATGAAATACGGTCATTAATTATTTGGAAGGACAGGAAAGTTTGTGCTTGGTCATTTTAAAATACTGCCTTCTTATTTGCTAATGGCTCAATTCAACAAGATTCCGGATTAAAGAACCACTTCGTCCCTGTGGAATCCAACTGACTAGCAATATTCCTTTATACTGGAGAGAGGCTGATTCTTCTTTTATTAAGAACTACACTCAGCAGGAACCACAAAACTGCAATATCTTGCTGTGTTATGATTTCATCTACATGAAAGGGTCACTAAATCCTTCTTATCTTCAATACAGATTAAGAGTAACTCTCCCTGGGGGGCCCTCTGTAAAATTATTTCTCTTTGTACTGCATAATTTACTCTGTTTGCATTGAATGTTATTGTCCTGTGACCCTAATAAATTATCATCCTCTTCACTCCTTCTCTAACCCTTCCACCGTACAAAAAAAAGGAGAACGTAATTGTTTGGCCCTCTAGAGACAAACTCTGTTTTCAGCCATGAAAACTGACTTTCTTTGTTGGTTTTGCTAGGGAATTAGGACAGCAGCAGTTCCATGATCAAACCCAGCATATGGTAGGGAAAAAAAGGGATTAGAACCAACTCTGTCAGACTTCCTGTGGCACAAACATTAAGGAACAGAAAACCCTAGATAAGTGCCGCTAGCACGGCTCCTTTCCATTTTTTATAGAGTTGTGTATAACTCTGAAAAATCCAGTTGGTTATAACAAAAGTTAAAAATAGACAAAACTCAAGTAGATTCAACCTCCAAGCATGTCCACAGATGGTTTCTCAAACTTTCTGTAACACCCAATTTACACCCACCTCACAGCCCAAGATCTCATCTCATCTGCCTTCCATCATGCACTTTATTGTACTTTTCCAGCCTCCCCGCTCCCCCATTTCACTCCTTTTTGCCTAAATTTGGACCCTGGACTTCCCTTGTCAACTACGTTTTTGTTCCTTTAAACCTACTAGGTTTCTCTCCAAGGAGGAAGCCTTGGCAACCTACAATCACAAAAGAGAAGAACCCTTTCACACTTTTGACATGAAATTCCATGAACATCGGCTTACTTCTACAGATGGGCAAGCTGCATTTGTCCCAGGGGTGCCCCCCCCCCCAGAAGAAGGGAATGGGAGACCACTTCTGAGTATTCTTGACCTAGAAAGCCCTCACAGAAATGATGCCATCACTCAGAATTGACTTGATGGCACACACATGCCTGGAACATAATCCAATCCAATAAAAAATAAATAAACAAACGTAACATTCAGGCTACAGACTTACATACATATTGATCTGGTTCTTGAGGGTGGGTCAGAAAATGAGATGATAGAAAACAACAATGTGATGATGTACGCAAGTCACAAACTTTCAAACCACCGGTTATTCTAAGCATCCCGGCAGAAGTGAGATTAATTATCTTCCAAGGTGTCAAAGCAATGGGTTTTACCTACCGGAGAGTGTCTGCTTTATTTGAAGAAGGCAAAATGATTTATGACACTTCCCTCTGCTTCTCTGGGTGGGAGATCAGCCCAACCTAAACAGATTACTCAACGGCAACCAACAGACTTTGCGACACAGAAACTGACATAGCAACCAGACCCTGTAGCAAACAAAACTTCCCCAACATCCGCACAAGAAAACATCCAGAAAGGACCAAACGGTATAATCCACAATATGAGGGGTCTGAATTCCTGATGGTCTTCTCTTGCAACAGATGCCCTCAGTTTGCCAGCAGTGCCCTTACACAGCACGGTAGGAGAAACAGGCCAATGCAAAAGGATAAAATCCATATAAAGCCAATAGAGGAAAACAGCAGCACCCTGAAAGCGGTCTCTGGGCTGGCCAAAAGATATCCAAAGAGAGGTCCCAAAGGGAAACAACTGAATAAGTATAAATATAAATATTTAAACAAATAAGAATACAGCAAGAAGTTCACATCTACTGTTGCTGGCTTAAACAAAGATAAGGGCTTTTTATCTGACTGTATATATACTGATCAGCCCAGCTACACAGGTTTGTAGGTGTTGTCACCTTACTATATACATACCATGTTGTTTCTCCTTTCATCAGAAAGACACTCTACAGCAGTGGTCCCCAACCTTGGGCCTCCAGAGGTTCTTGAACTACAACTCCCAGAAGCCTTTGCCACCACCTCTGCTGCCCAGGATTTCTGGGAGTTGAAGTCCAAGAACATCTGGAGGCCCAAGGTTGGGGACCACTGCTCTACAGTAAACAGCTGCGCCCACCATGTTCCCTCTGCCCCCATCTATCCGCAATCCTCCCTCTTATTTATTGGCCACCCCTTACCCCTCTGTGCCTCTTACCCCTTCCCCTTCCTCTTACCAAGCGCCAGGGTGATGCAGCCACAGAAAGCGTTGGGACTGCAATTTGGGGGGAGCTGGGTTCGAATCTCTACTTGGCCATGAAACTCATGTCTCTCTCTCCCTACCTCGCAGGGTTGTTCTGAGGAGAAGGGATAGGCTGGGCAGAAGAGCCATGGGCAATATAAATATAAATTCTGCCCCAAAACCTATAAACCAGCCCCCCCACTTTGTGCCTCTTAAACCCCCCCCAACAACTATTAAACCTTTCACCCCTTTCCTTCCTTTCTCTCTCACCCTGCCAAGCTACTCCTTTCCCCGCCGGGGCCACGCCCCCGTCGCCTGACGTCACTCACCGGCCAGCTCTCCCTGCGCATGCGCCTTGGCCGCCGCCTCTTCTTTTCTTCTCCTCTCCCTTCCCCCCGCCCGCTCCCTCGCCGGGGGTGTGAGGAGGTGTCGCCGCCGCCTTTCTCTCCTCCCTTTCCCGGCTTCAAAGGCCTCCCACCAGCCGGCGACTCCTCCAGACCGGCAGGCGAAGCCGAGAAGGGCGCCCGGGCCGGCCACACGCCTCCTCCTCCATTTTCTCCGCCTCTGAGGGAAAAGACCGGCTAGGACGGGGGGAGGGGAGAGGGAGGAAAGGATCCCGCGGCTCCTCCTGCGCATGCGCGCCTTACCTCATTGGCTGGCCGCCGGGGAGGAGGAGGAGAGGAGGCAAAAAAAATAAAGTGAGGTGTTTGGAAGAGTCCCCGAAGGCTGAGGCGCGCGCATGCGCAGTTGGGGCGCTTAACTCTGGACTCGGAAGGGGCGAGGAGTTCGTAGAGTTAGACAAGGTTAGACTAGCACATTAAGGGGAGTTTCCGGGCTTTGTATGCCAAGACAACGTGCATGAAGAAAAAAGTAATATATTAGCACTTTAGCTAAAATCGTTTGGCCTTCAGGTGCTACCATATTTTAGGGTTTTTCCCCCCTCTCACCCCCCTTTCGCCAGCAGTAAAGACAGATACACCCTGAGGGTGGGGTGGCGGGAGAGGAAAAAAATAGAAATTCTTGATTTTAGCTGCTCCTTTATTTGTCTATCCTATGAAATTCATTCATTCATTCAGCCTTTCTCCTTAAAACCTGAGCTAGCTTTCCTTAGATGTTTTCAGAATAAATATATACAGTATATAATTGTAAACACTTTTGTTGTTGTTGTGAAACCCATTAGCCCCAGCAACAAAGGGGGGCGCGCGCGATGGTCACTGTTATTGTTCAACGAAATAAATAAAATAATACAGCAACTGAGAAATCCAGGATCTTTCTTTCTCTAGAACGTTACTTTTCTCTTTTTAAAAAAAGTCTAGTTCTTATTTAGCAGCCATATGCCTTTCCAATTGTATAAGCTGGGGGGGAGGGGCAGGAAGGTTTTCCTTGGAATTTATTTACTTAATTATTTATTAGATTTTCATGCCACTCACCTAGCAAACCAGCTACCCAAGGCAGTTTACAACACTATAACTAGATAAATATACAGTATTATAAAATCAACCCATTATAAACAAATGCTGTAAGTACACTGTAACTATAGTAGGACCATGGTATCCGCAGGGGATTGGTTTCAAACAACCACGACCCCACGGATGCAAAAAAACGTGGAAATATCCAACACTATTTTGACCAAACTCCGCGAGGCAGTGGAAGACAGGAGGGCCTGGCGTACTCTGGTCCATGGGGTCACGAAGAGTCGGACATGACTAAATGACTAAACAACAATCCAACACTATATATTGCATGGTCTTTGGCTCCTAATGGGCAGTTTTAGTAAATACGCCTTTTTTATTTAGTATGTTCAGGCAGTGGATAAATGAATCAGCGGATACTGATCCTGCGGATAGGGGGTCCTACTGTCCTATGCAACAGAACAGGCAGCAGTAAATCGACTATAATGCTGCACATTGCATGGTCTCTGGCTCCTTCTAGTGGCCTGGTCTGGTAAATACACCCAGGAAATACATACAAATACTGTATGTTTTTATATTTCTGGGGTGTTTTTTAATTTAGGACTTTTTTATTTAGTAATTCCAAGCAGTAGATAAGTGAATCAATGGATGCCGATCCTGCGGATAGGGCGCCATATGGTACTGCATAGCAGAACAAGCAGCAGTACATTGACAATAAGACATTCTAAATTTTTATTCTTTCTTCAGCCCTCCCCTCTCCCATTAACTGAGGAGGGGCCTCCCCCAACGCTACTCTAAAACGTTCTGATTTACAGGAGCTTCTTCAAGATCAGGCGGGCGTGTGAGAAGACAACGTTGGAAGATGTGTGGATGTTTTTCAAACTCATTTGTTCATTTTATCATCATTGATTTTGTTCATCATTGATTTTGTTCATTTCATTCTGGATGGATCTGATTTTTATTTCCACTTGGAAACAGAAGTGCATCCGGAGGGCGAATCAAGGGAATGCAGGCTTTCTGCTGGACTTGACTGTAGCCGTTTTACGGACGGGTGCGTTTTTCTCCCTAAAAGACCCAGAGGATCCAGCCGAGAGCATTTTATGTCTTAGAAGTCACCCTGTCCTGCTGGCATAATACGCGAGGAAAAAAATGCAGGAGGGATGAGAACAAGAGACATTGTTTTGGTCCCAACCACAGATTAGAAACATTCTTTTGGAAATAGATTAAAGGTTTCCAGGCAAAGCTTAAAACAACACACCACAACTATTTTAAAAACGTTCCCAGTGCAAGAACCGATGCCAGAAGGGCTGCAACATTTACTCTGTGTTGTTATCCATCTATTTATTTATTTTCATTTCCTACACCATTCTTCTATCCAAAGACACAGTGAATGGTCCATATCGCTATAGTATTGCATATAGAACAAATGCAACAATCGAATAACAGAATGCTTAATGTAAATGATCATTTTTCATTATGTGCTGTCATGCTGCTTCCGGCCTTATGGAGATCCCCCAAGTTTTAAGAAAACACGGGGAGGAGAATCTGTTCCCTTTGTCTTTTTCAGGATTCCCAGACGTCCTGTAGAGTCGACGCTCTTTCTGGAATATTGCTTGGATGTTACAACCCAACCCAACCTGAGTCATTTGGGAGAATGATCACAACCTTTGTCTCTCTCTCTCTCTCTCCTACCCGAGGATGGGATCAACGTGGCCACAAAGGAAGAGAGAGTGGGTTCCAGTAGCCAGCTTCTGTCTGCTCTTTATTGATTTTTAAGGCAAGGACATGGTCCTCACTCAGTTTCCAGGAGAACACGTCATTTTGATTGTTTATTACCCGTGTGTGGACCACCATATGTCTTTGAGTTGGAGAAGTCCTTGATTTGACGAACACTTATCCTGATTGAGGGCGATTAGGCGGACAAGCTCAACAAACAGCGATCTCCTATTTTTAGACAGCTCAGGGGGGCTCTGGATTCTTGTCTCAGAGGGAGGAGACGACCTTGGCAATGAACTGCTGGGGGACTCACCTTTTGGGATCAGCCGAGGATCACCCACAACCTGTGGCGGTAATAAATAATACTGATTCAACCTCCCACCGGGTTGCACCCAGAAGCCGCCTTGTAGGGGTGTCGTCAGAAATCTGAGTGGGACCCTCACGCTAGGGGAGCATCTGTGCTCAGGTTCTTCTAAGCGGAATCGAAGGAGGGTTGGTTTCCTCCTTCAGAGATTGTGAAAACATCAGGTGTAGATAGTGGGAATGCTTATCTATTCTCCCTGCAAGGAAGAACAATCAAGGTAAATTATTGTCCTTGTGTTTTCTCGATGAACTTTCCTGGAGGGAAGCATCTTCTTTAAGGAAGTATCAAAAGTGTCCTTCAAAGTCATTAGGTGGGTTTGAGAGAGGAAGGGTGGTATAGTGATTAGTGGCTTGGAAGGTTCTAGTTCAAGTCTTTACTGAGTTATGAAACTCACCGGGTGACTTTGGGCCAGTCATGTTGCAGAGTTTAGAATTTATGGTAAAATTCTCCTTTTCGATACACAGCAGAAATACAGAGATCCACAGAGGAAGACAGCTTCAAGTTCCACAAAGTGTCCATTCCTTTCTCCTTAACTGGCACTTACAGTCTCAGCAACTCACTCTGAGACATTAGTAGTAGAAAGAGTAAAAATGTTTCATTATTTATGTTGCAAACAGATCAACAGCAAACAAATAACAACGGGCTTCAACAGATTAAAGAGAGGGAAAAGGAACACATAGCAAAGAGGTATGTGTGTGGGGTCTCCTTGAATTCAGAGGCTGGAAGGAACGATTGGTTAGTGCAGGATAGATTGACAGTCACCCCAGTCCCTCCCAGCCACACCTTCTACAAGCAGCATGCGAGGTTGTAGAAACTCCAAAAAGCCGCCCTCTCTTCCTTGAGATCTACCTTGCAGGGTTATTATGAGGAGAAAAGGCAAGGACCACGTATACCACCTGAGGCAGGGGGTTAAATGTAATAAAAGAGAAAAAAGGAACAGAAGTACTTCCAAATATTAAGTACGACAGAGAGATTTATAACCCCTTCTTCCTGAGCCAGGAAACAATGAATAATTTCTTCTACACCAAAGATGTTTGATAAGAAAACTGGCAATGAACTTTTCAGCCATGGTAAGTAGGGATTTAATTCTGAAGGGCACCTTCTAAAAAGGCAGTTTAAGCCGAGATTTGGCAGCTGGGCAAAGGTGGTGTAAAGCTGTTACATAGGGTGGGAAGGTGGGTGATGAAAAAGAAAGCTTGGAAGATATTTTCTCTAGGTTGCTCCTCCCTCAGGCTGAATGATGGGCCTGGGAGTCCTTTAAAAAAAAATCCACACCTACCAATTTCCTCGAGCGTGTCGTGTATTTCTGCCAATGACTGGCTCATGCCCCTGAAAGCATCTTCCAGCATGCTGCTAGTCCTCATGAGGTTCTAATTCCTCCTCCAAAAATCCTAGTGATAAGTGTCTCCCCGTTTTGAGGCAGCATCAGCCCAGCGATCTTGACTTTCCAGAAGTTTCTGGGCTTGAGCCCACTTCCCTCGCCCTCAAATCACTCTCAACTAATAGTAGCTTAATGCTGAAATCCTGCTACCCACTTTATGCAAAGAGGTACAAGTCCCATTTTTCAAGTCCTGTTTCACTGGGCTTTACTTCCACTGTTTCACTGTTCCCTGGCTGGACAAGCTCAGCGGGTTGAGGTCTCTGGTTGTGGAGGCAGAGGTTGGGAGTTCGATTCCCCCACTGTGCCTCCAGCGAGTAGGGCCAGCCTGGGTGGCCTTGGGCCAGCTGCACTGTCCCAGGGTGCCCCCTGGAGGAAGGTGATGGGAAAGCCCTTTTTGGTCCAGCTGTAGCTCTGCTACTTTGGGGGACCAGACTGTAGTGATTCTTGATGGATGGAAAAGATACTTGGAAGTATCTTTTCCATCCATCTTTCCCAGAATAATCAAAGATGACCCCTTTTCCACTGCCTAACCACCCCCTCTGGATCCAGCTCCATATTTAAAGACCTTCCCATAACAGAACAAACAAACAAAATCTAGCAATTAACAAGCAAACTGAACTGTAAGATATACTTTATATTACCGTGGCATCCTTATTGTCAAATACGACAAAGTGCTAAGCACCTGTGTGTGTCAGCCCTCAAATCCAGACACCTCTTCACGTCACCTCTCCCGTAACATCAAGTATCTCTCAAGACGAAAAGGGACAATAGGTGCCCATCATCAGTCTCCTCACAAAGCTTTAGAAAACACTCTGGATTGTCCAACGCACCCTTCCAGCAGCGTAAAAATAAAAAAATCCAATCAGCCTGCGGAACCTTCAGCCCCTAGAAATAAGTTTTCAAACACTGAAGTGGATCGGGAACGCTATAAATATTCCTTTGGGAGCTTAGAAATGAGAAACTTAACTTCTGTTTATGCAAAGCAGGGCTATTTTTCATCCCCCAGCTGTCAGAAAACACAGAACCGAGAGTGCGCCAATGGGAACCGGCCTTCATTGTTTCCCCTTCGATCCCCTTTCTCTTTTTCTCATGAATATTCTCTCCTGTTTGCACCTCTCTCTATACTGGTCAGCTTCCGATGGCGGAGAACACAGATGGGTCTGAAGTCCTGCCCCGCTTGACGTCCCCAAACTCAGAGGATCCCCTCTCTCCAGCCCAGAAAAAAAGCACCCCAAAGAATAAAAATGTACATTCAAAGACACTCTGGAAAGTCCTTACCTTTTACTGCCTCCAGGTTTCTAAAACGAGCAAAGCAGCTTGTGTCTGGCGGCTTAAAATCTGCTCCTTATGTAGGACCAACAGCAAAGGATTAGACGGTCCTGCTAAGTCCTGCCGGGGCATTCAAAAGACTCCGGGCGAAATGGTCGGCTGGAGGGACTCATCGTCAACCATCTCGGTGGGAGATCTGCCTGCTTTCTAATAACCACGGGCCATCATATCGATTCTGACTTACGGCAACCCTTTTTTCCCCTACCATCACCCACATTATTTCGAAATCCAAAAGAGGGAATTAAGACCCGTGAGCTTTACAAAAGACCCGACTCCTGATGAAAATGAAAACTAGAACCGATCTACTGGCATAGGTCGTTTCTGGACTCTTTTCTGAGGACCTGTTAAATCGTTTCTAAATTTGCGGATGGTGTCTTTGTTTAAAACAACAATTCCACGCACACGTCATTAACAGCCAGGAAACACTGTGGCTAGATCGTTTGACAAGTTGGATAGTACTAGCCTTGTAGGAGAAAAGCCAGCCTGGGTAGCCTTGGGCAAGCTGCACAGTCCCCCCAAAAAATAAAGGAATAGGACTTGACAGCTGGTAATTAGTGAATTAAAATTAAGCATAGCTGGGAATGCATTGTAAAAAGAATATATTACTGTACTTAAGTAATGTATAAGGAGGGGGAGACACTGGGAGAAAAAATTGCAGGACCAAGCTGTCAATGACAGCCGGGAGCCTGGATAAATCAGAGGAAAAGCGTTCAAGGGTCGCCCCCTAGTGGCTGAAGTTTATCTTAGCCACAGATGTCTTAAGAAAATGTTACCGTCTTCACTACAACTCCCATAATCCCTTCACTAGCAGGCTGGGGGATGCTGGGAACAGTAGTTCTCCCCCCAAATAACTCTTCCAAGAGGTGAGCATGAAGTATCCCTGAGTGACAGCTGCCCACAGATCTTGGGTCCGAATATCTGACCTGCTTCACTATGCCCCGGACTCTCTGCACGTGCTCTCTGTATAGAAGCCCCTTTCTCCTAACCTGCCGATTCTATTTATAAATAAATTGCAAGTTCATTTGATTTGAAACTTGGATGGGACAACGCTGGTCAATGGACATAGTTCCATCTGTTCAGTGCCACGAAGTCACTTCCAACTATTGGAACATTCTAGAAGAGGGAATTAAGACCCGTGAGCTTTCCCAAAAGACCTCCTGATGAAAATAAAAGTTATAATGTTTTATCAACAGCCACCCCTGTTCAGTTCCTGAAAAACCAGGACTGCAGTTGCTTTATTGAGTTGATCCATCTCATTGTTTGGTCTTCCTCTCTTCCTGCTGCTTTAATCTTTTCCTGGCATGACGGTCTTCTCCACGGATGCGCTGAAAGTACGGCATCCCTTCCCAGCCCCAGTCCAAGTCTTCTTCTGATTCCAAAACAGAACCCTTGAAAGGTGTCGAATCTCAGACAAATGAATCCCATTCACTGTGATGGGCCTCCTTTAACAATAATAATTGTGTGCCATCGTGTCAATTTGGCTGCCTTTGAAGACGGTCCGGTGACTGCAACTAGTCCAGAATCGAGCTGCGCGGCTGGTGAGTGGTGGGGCTGCTAGGGGACATATCTGTTTAAATTCTATCGGCTACCTATCGCTGCCCGGGCCCAATTCAAAGTGCTTGTTTTGACTTATACACAGCCCTAAACGGCTTGGGCCCTGGATCCCTGAAGGACCGCCTCCTTCCATAGGAACCTTCCCGGCCGTTAAGATCTAGCCCGGGGGGGGGGGGGCTTTTCAAAGAGCCGTTGATTTAGCCTAGCCGTTATATGATAATAAATAGGCAGGGGTTGGGAATGGGTGGTTTTTTCAAAACAACAGTTCCCACAATCCCCTAGCCTAGTGTGCTCCTTGGCTCCATGGCTGGGCCTTCTGGGAGATGTGGCCCTCTGTCTGTGCCGGAGACGTGCCAAGGTTCGCTGCGGGTTTTGCTCCCACCGAGAGGGGCCGGGTTCATGCCAGCTGCCTCGTTTTGAACCCCCCCCCTTGTCGTGATTCTGCCCCACCGAGTCGCTTCGGATTTACAGCCACCCTAGTAGGGTTGTTCGAGGACGGGTGATGTTCAAGGAGTGTTTTGTGTGTTTTTTTTTTAACCCAGCGGCTGTGTCCAAGTGACTACTGCTGGATGCCATCTGAGCAGCAGGTGGCGGCAGCGGCCGGCCGCTCCGGTTTGATCTCCGCCCCCACAGAGCAGTGCAGCCCGACGTGAACGCCACACCTTCTGCATTTGTAGCTGATGCGAGCAGCCCCCTCCCCGCCACCGCCTAGTTTTCTGTGCTGCTCAAGCAAGATCCTCTGCCGCGTGGATGACCTGAAATCAGGCCACCGACCGGCCGTGGGGTTCCCGACCTCTCTCTTGGCCCACGCAAGGTTTAGAACCACACCGAGACTGTCTCTTAAGGCAGGGATCAAAGCCCTGAAACCCCCCAACAAGAACATCAAGGGATTTATCGGCTGTAACAATGCATGGTAACAATGACACCAGCAACACACACACAAAACCAGGAGGGGAATGCTGTTTGGTCGCAAATCGTATCGAAGAGATCAGATTAAGTTTGCAGGATGGGGCGAAAAAAAAAGTCTATCTGGGGTGGAAGTCACGTACTTTGCCTGGAGCCCTCAAGGCCCTCTCGGAGACTCTCAAACTCTGAAAAAAATGTTTTTGATTTTGAAAAAAAAGAGAACAACTGAATAGCTATTAAAAGTTGCTGTAAATTTCACTCCAGCCACGCAAGGTTTCTGACGCACGGACTTTTCTCTTGTTGCTTTTGACTCCGTAAAACACCTCGATCGTAATTGGTTTCCCCAAAGATAACTTGGAGAAGTTATTTCCAGATACCACCGCGCTCAGAATCCTCTGCGCAATCACAAAGAAAGGCCACTTTTTGTGACCACAACTCCCAGAATCCACCAACCAGCCTGGCCACCAGGAATAGTTCCTTTCAGGGACTTCCAGAGCCCTCTATAGAGCCAGCCAAGGCTCAGGGCCATACAAAAAGGAACAAGGCTCACGGCCTACACAGGAACCTTTCTGAGGTACTGTGTTCGAAACCCGGGTGGGAAAGAGGTGCTAAATCCGCGTCTTATTTTTACAAAAACAACCTCCTCCTTCTTCTCCTGTCTGAGAGTTTGGTGCTGCCTGGCCATTCAAGCACACACACACACACACACACACACACACACACACACACACACACACACACACACACACACACACACACACACACACACACACACACACACACACACACACACACACACACACACACACAGAAAAAGCAACGCTCACCCACCGAGCCACACACACACACACACACACACACACACACACACACAGAAAAAGCAACGCTCACCCACCGAGCCACACACACACACACACACACACACACACACACACACACAGAAAAAGCAACGCTCACCCACCGAGCCACACACACACACACACACACAGTGAAAAAGCAACGCTCACCCACCGAGCCACGGCTGGTTGCTGCTCCCACAAAGCGGAGACTGGTCAGCCCACGGCGCTACCGTTCCCTCTTCTTGGTGTGGCAGGCCGGTGGCTTGTCTTTTTTGTATCCGAGGGCCACCTCCTGACCCTGGTTCGTCTGTTGGCCCATCCGGGGCCGTCTTCCGGACACCACAGAGTTTTGGCGCTTGTCTCTCCTCAACCTGGAGACGACAGGACACGAACCTGGAAACTGAGGCATACAAAACCGGGAGCTCTATCCGCGAGGGACTCGGTAATATTATTACCTTTTCTCAGATATTAGAAGCCTTTCTGGAGGCCTTTCTCTGAAGCCTCCATTGCCACAAGAGGGTTTCAATAATCATCAGAGCAATTCTTACTTAGGGTCACCCTTTTCCCAGGTTTTCTAGGCTAAAAAGACTCACAAGTGCTTTATCCTTCCCTTCTTCTGGGGCCGCCCTGGGATGGTGCAGGTTGCCCAAGGCTACCCAGGCTGGCTGTACTCGCAGGAGGCCCAGTGAGGAATTGAACTCCCCACCAGATACCGAAACCACTAAGTTATCCAGCCTACACCAGTCAACGCTTCATAGTACGTATGGGCCATCAAGCCAGTTCTGAGTGATGGCAAGCCTTCCCAGGGTTTTCCAGGTATAAAGTTGTTTCGAAGTGTCTCCCTCTGGTGGCCCTCTGGGAGCACTGCGTAGGCCACCCAAGGCCACACAAGTGGAAGGGCACCGGAAACCCCCCCCATCTGGTGGATGGACTCGCTCGGGGTGGTCTTGGGTGGCTCCTTTTCTGAGAGGCACCCCAGAGGTTCACCGCCCCAGCCAGGCAATCCAACCCACTGAGCTCCACCAGCCCTAATCCTGCTGTTTCTTTGGGGATTTTTATATGATGATGTTCATCTCCATGTTAAAGGGTGTGGACCCACGACAAAAGGTTATTCTGAGAACCTAAGCTTCGCAGCTCTGCCGTGGTTTGGCAGGTTCGGCAACCAGCTCATCCATCTCTAGAAGAAGGCCTCGGAAGGCCAATCACCTAGACTTGGACTACAACTCCCAGAATGCCATGCTGGCTAGGGGCATTGGGGGAGGAAGAGCGATCCAGACACCTAATATACCCAGAACACCACCTTCCAGTGCCTTCTTGTCAGTCCAATGAAGCTCGGAGCCGATCTGGAGCGTGGAAATGCTGCTTGTTGCACTAGGAATCTCACCGGACTGGGGGATTTTGGGAAGTGTAGTCCAACAAAAGTAACATTTGCAAGCTCTGGGTTTGCCATATTTGCAGAACAAATGCCCCTAACCCCCCCCCACCCGGCCACCTAACCAGCATAGGCGCAATGCTTGCAAAACACACACTGTGATTTAAATAATGCAGCCAAAGCCGCTTTCCATAGGCAAATGGGCAACTCGTTGGCATTCAAATGAAGGATCCTGGACTCCGGATCTCATCATGACCTCAGTGTTGTCTTCTGTTGCTTTTTTTCCAGTTGGCTTATTTTGCTATTCCTTCCCCCCCCCACCCTCCCCACCCCCGTCATAAAGAAATCAATCTTTCTGGAAACCAATTAAGGAACTGCAGTCGAACTCGGAGACAAGTTTGAATAAGAAAAACACATAATTCCATATTAAAGAAGGATGACTCACATCCATTAAAAAACAACACAATACCCGGACAGCCGCCCCTGCTGCTCTCTCTCTCTCTCTCTCAACCCCTCTTCTCTTCTGCTCAACTGTGATGCCTTTTGCCTTTTCCTGCTGGATTTCCCAAGAGGGGCAAACAGATGCCAACATCCAACCCTCAGGCAACCCCCCCCCCTTCAACAGACCCTCAGAACTAGCAAGGTTGCATTAAGCAGATGCCTGTTTACTAATAGCAGATCTGGCGGTAAACAAGCTCCTCAAAGCTTAGGTAAAAGCGGCTTTTACGCTCTTGGATCCGTGCAGAGCATAAGTCAGTGGCAGCTTTTGTACGACCTCAGATAACGGCCAGGATCTAAAATAGTTGTGATTGTTATGTTCTGGGGCGTCTTAAACTCAGCATTGCTTAGATCCCTCCATAATCCAGACCTGCTCTGTGATGTATGACTTTTAATAACAAGAATAACTGATGTGCTGGATAGCTCAGGGGTTTAGGCCTCTGGGTGCGGAACCAGAGGTTGCGAGTTTGATCCCCCACTGGGTCTCCTTGACAGGGGATGGAGTGGATGATCTATAAAGGTCCCTTCCAGCCCTGAGGTTCTAAGACAATTATAGCTTTCTCCTCTCCCAAACCAGAAAATTATAGGCATTAGCTTAACCAGGATGTTAAGCCAGCATTAAACAGTCAGGACGCTAAACCAACTTCAAACCTGGTTTATTTCAAGCCTGTTAATGAAGCATTTCCTAGATGGATGAAACAGCATCCATTCGGAGACCTCAACCAAAGGCTGCCACTGGCCCACTGAAGCTACTCATCAGGCCTCAGGTGATCACACCTGCTCCAGAATATGGTCTTCAAGAATTTCTGTGATAATGATTTCAGCTAAATTAAGAACAATCCAAATCAAGTTTAAAGATGGCATACTCTGTGAAAGGAGAGCAGGGGATAGCCTAGAAATTGCCCACAACTAACTTAGCAACATCAGGCGGTCATGTGGGTTTGCTTGGTTGCAGTCTTTCCAACTCAGATGAGCTGTTTATTTGCTATTTAAATTGTGTAATTTCAGTGTATAGAAATAGATTTGCATTATGTTTGCATCTGCCATGCCCCCCTTTTTTTAAAAAAGAGATGCATTTCCTCATTTTTTTTTTCAACCAAGCCTTAAACGGTCCTCAGAAGACCAACGCGGTAGTCCTAGCTAGAGTAGACCCATTCAATCAAGGATGAGTCAATAAGTTTTGGAAACCCCAGTGTTTTTAGTGGAGCGACTCTGCTTGCAAACCATCAACAGGAAATCATTTATGCACACGCCACCGGCCAGTGATTCCCTCCACCCTTGAGCAGGTTGTGGGGAAAGGGGAAATGGCTGGAAGAGGTTCTGCACCATATGGATCTCCAAAGGTTCGGGTCATGACAGAATCCATCCCCATTGTCGGTGAAGGCCAGCATCAGCTAGAGCAGTGGTCCCCAACCTTGGGCCTCCAGATGTTCTTGGACTACATCTCCCAGAAGCCTTCGCCACCACCTCTGCTGGCCAGGATTTCTGGGAGTTGAAGTCCAAGAACATCTGGAGGTCCAAGGTTGGGGACCGCTGAGCTAGAGAACCTAGGGTCGAGAACCACACTGCTCTAGAACAGTGCTTCCCAATCATGGGTCCCCAGATGTTCTTGGTAACTAGAACTTCCAGAAATCCTGGTCAGCACAGCTCAAGGTGAAGGTTTCTGGGAGTTTTAGCCCAAGCACCTCTGGGGACCTAAGACACTTCTCTAGATGTCCATTCATGACAAGCCTTGGCCCCATTTCTTTAAATAAAGTCTATAACCTTTGGATTCAACCCTCCACTTTGGCAGCGGTTGTCCAGTTTTCAAGGTGGAACAGGGAGGCATCACCTACCTGTCGTTGTGGCTCTTCAGATATTCCTCCGACCTTCTAAATGGAAATGCCAGAGGCTCAATGGAGCACCTTCCTCGGGAAACTCAGCCACTGACCTACAGCCATCACCATATGGAACCAGGAGGAGCAATCTAATACTAGGCCAGTGGTTCCCTCCCTTCAACCCCAGATGTTCTTGGACTGCAACTCCCAGACATCCTGGCCAGCACCACTCATGGCGAAGTTGTAGTCCAAGAATATCTTGGGAACCATTGCACTGGGTCAAACTATTTACCCACCCAGTCTAGGTTCTGTGTGGCAGAGACAACAGTTCCCAAAATTCCTGGGGGAAGATGATGTCAATTGTCATCCAATAGTGATTTTTTTCCCCAAAGACTGCTCACTCAAATGGGTGCTGGCTTCCTACAGCTGGGAAAAGTATCCCCCACCACTCATTCACTATAGACAGGTGTGTGCATCTTGAGTTTTCTGCTATGCTGTATTCATATGACCTATTTGCTTTTATTATATTCTGTAACTGTATTGTTGGCCTGTGGCTAGTCACCCAGACGGGTGTAAAAACCCTGTTGTATGTTTACAGATGGACATACGCAAGGTTTTAACGTGAATAGCCTGGTGAGAGAGACAAACATACAGTGGGGTCTCTACTTAAGGACTTAATCCATATTGGAAGGTGGTTCTCAAGTTGAAAAGTTCTTATGTTGAATCTGCATATCCCATAGGAATACATTGAAAACCATTTAATCCGTATCTGCTCTTTTCCGTCCATAGAAACTACAGTGGAACCTCTACTTAAGAACTTAATCTGTTTTGGAATGGTGTTCTTAAGTTGAAACGTTCTTAAGTTGAAGCAAAATGTCCCATAGGAATGGACTGAAAACCAATTAATCCGTTCTGGCTGTTTTTTTTGTTATGTAGAGGTGCGTTCGTACATTGAAGCATTAGTTCCCATAGGAACTAATGCAAAGCTGGTTAATACGTACTCTACCACTAGGGGGAGAATTTTTTTTTAACCTAAGATGACCTAAGGTTAAAAAAAGAGCAGGAAACGTTTTTTTTCCTGTTCTTATGTTAAATTTCTGTTCTCAAGTAGAAGCAAAATTTGGCAAATGGAGCTGTTCTTAAGTTGGATTGTTCTTAAGTAGAGACATTCTTAAGTAGAGACCCCACTGTACTCGATCTTACCCATCTTCAGGGGAGAAGCAAGGTCCGGCCCGGTTAGGACTTAGGTGGGGGATAAACAGCAAATCCCAGGAATCATCAGAAAGGATCCTGGTTCAAGCCAAGGAGCTGCCAGTCGGGTGTTGAGCAAGATGGAGCAAGGATACAACCGCGCATAAAGGTAGCTTTTCCACACCTGTGTCAATCCAATTGGTTTAACTGGTCTGGTCTGAGTGGGATTGGTTTTAGCCCCATTGCTTTTCCAAGGAGAAAAGTCAACATCGACCTTCATGGCTAGGAGTGGAGCAGAAAGCAGAGGAAAAGAGACAAGGGGAGCCTTGAGTCCATCATCCTAAAGAGGCAGCCCGTGGCCTCTCAGGTGGATGTTGCTATTTCGGGAGCCATACATCAGAACAGGCTTTCTTCGCCTGCTTTCCACTCCGGTTCTCCCACGGGGATCCCCCGTCTCAGGTCAGTGATGTCAAACGGCACTAATCTAAAGCAAACGCCGGATGAATAATTGAGCAAAGCAGAAAGCTGGGCTTTTGTAGTGACGTCTTCCTTTCCGCCCGTCCCAAAGCTCCTGGAGGGTGGTTTCATTTTGGCGTTTGATGGCATTAAAAAGCGAATATGCGGACACCTGCGCATGTATGCACCCCACCCCGCCATACTGTACCTTTGGTGGTCGGCAATGTTAGAAGAGGCCATTTCCGGCATTCTGAATGTTAAAAATCAGAGGAGTACAGTGAAATTTAGGGATGCAGTCAATCTGCTAATCAGCAAACAGATCCCAGCCTTTTGAGAGACCTCTAAGCACAAGCTTCTTTGAACACCACACACACATTTTGAATGCCAGTGACAATATTGTGTGGCCCTACTGCATTTTCTACAGGAAGTCTTCTCTCCTTGAGCTCTTATCAGGCCAGACCTCAAATTCTACAACATGGAATTGAGAATAATCATCTCCCCCCCACTTCTTTTCTGGACTACCCATAAATTGTCACGCAGGAGAAAGGGTGCAGACGGCTTGCAAAGTCCCCTAGGAAGGAAGGAAGAAAAGCCAGCGAAGAAAAACAGACAGGAAGTCTAGCCCTTCTTGGCAAAGGATTCCTGGAAAGCAGACTGAGAAAGCTTGGTTAAAAAAAACCACCACCACCTCTGAAACCCGCCCCCCCAAAGCTAAGAATGACGGGAATTATAACATTTGAATTCTATTCTTGCACTTAGTAGCATTTTGAGCTGACTCGGTTCCCATTTGGGGAGAGAAAAAGTGGACAGAAATCCAACCAAGGAACAACAAAAACCAAGTATTTTTGGTTTTGACAGCGAAACCATGCAGGAGCCTACGGGAAGCTGATCACTGTGCTATCAAATCTCTGGTGAGGCAGTCTAACCTTTGCTTTAAGGAAGGGAAGAAGTGCAGGAATGAGCACCAAGCGGTGGGTCACGCCAGTCCAGTGTGGTAGATGTCAGGGCCTTCTTTCCCATCTGTCATGCACGCTTAACGAAAAGCCCTAGTCTTCTATCACTAACTACCAAGGAACAGAGAAACCCACCACTCTTTGTCCACCGAGGACAAGTGTAGGAAACTGAGACCCTGGAGCTTAATCCATCCTTCTTAGACTCTCAATCTGGTCCTCTGGTGGAAACGGCTCCTCTTCGCTTCAGATCCTCAATATCAGTGGTTTGGAACGATCAGAGGAATAGGGTTCCTGGGTACGATTCAGAAACGGACGGTTGTCCTCCGAATGGATGGGTTCTCTGGCACTCATCAAAGCCAATGGTTTCTCACCCTTTCGGGGGGGATTTCATCAATCCCTTTGATGAAAGCCCCATGCCTCACCCTCTCCAGGAAAAAAAATGCAAATAGATGCACATTTTAAAAACGCAAGTTCCCAATTATAACCATTCCCCCCCCCACTGGACTCACAGAACCTGAGGCTCTTCCACAGACTTTCTCGGGGTTCCCAGTTGCTGGATAAGAACCCAAGATCCTGGATTGTCTACTTCAGTGGTCTTCAATCTTGGGTTCTCCAAAAGATTCTTGGGCAAAAACTCTCAGAGGTCTTTCAACATTAGATGTGCTGGCCAGAATTACACAATTAATACCTCGGGTTGTTAACAAGTAGGCAATAATAATTGTAGATCTCGAGATGAAAAAGTCCCCCACAAATCATGGTAGTAGAAGGTGGGCTGCCCACCTCTCTATAACTCCAGTTGTCTATGGATGTTCACAAAAGACCATTGAGCATGTTTTAGCTATTCTTCAACACCCCCAATTAGCTCGTACTCAGTAGCGACTGCGCTTAAATTCACACAACTATACTCAACCTAATCGTCTGCTGAGGTATAACGTACAATTTTGGAACTTGTACCTTTGGGTTAACAAGACCTGCAAACCTACTTTGAATTGAGTAATTGGATTGTAACCTCTGAATTGAGTCTCTCAATTTAGATATACTCTCCTAGAGAAAGGAAGTCATGAAAGATCTAAGAGCATATATTGAAGTCAACCACTTTGGGGTGGGGCAACAAGGCTAAAACGTGTCCTCGTCCTCAAAACGGGGCCCAAGCTCTCCAATAACCATGAATTAAGCCTTAACACAAAGCTGGTTTCAACAAGCTTCTCAATGACTGCCCCCCATAGGTGGATGCAGAATATGGAAATCTGCTTTTGAAAGGTAACAGGGCTCTCTGGAAAAGACAAGAAGGGCAGGAGGAAAAAGAAAAAGACCATGTACGAGATGGACCGACTCCCCAAAGGAAGCCACTGGCTTGAGTTTGCAAGAACTGATCAGGGCGGTTGAGGCAAGGACATTGTAGACATCACTTATTCATGGGGTCACCAAAAGTGACTTGACGGCACACGGCAACCACAACACTGATGTGATGTTCTTTTTGTGGGACGAATGGGCTGACCTAATAGGGAATGCAAGAACAAGGGGAGGTGATGTTCAGCATGGGGTCGGCTGCAAGGAGAGGGGTCTTAGTAGCCAGGCCTGTGGACGGCAGGCTCCCAAGACCCTAACGGCCCATCCCAGCCAACCCCTGAGGGCCAACGCACAGCCTTTGGCTTTAAAATCATCCCCACAGCTCCAGAGTCAATCTGCCCCCCACCCCTCCCAGCGTCAACTTCAAAGAACACCCAGGGGCCAGAGCTGATTCATGTCAAACTGCTTTATTACATCTTAAATAACAGTACATTTTAATATAGTATCTATCTTGCATCCAGCTTTCTTGAAGTACACTGACTTTAAAATTAAATACAAAAGTGAAGGATACAAGGATGCGGAGAAAGCTCTACGGAGAAGAATCCCATGAGGGGGAGGGAGGGTGGGTGGGTTTTTTTTTGGGGGGGGGGGGGAGTTTTTCTTTTAAATTTTCCAAAATGCCAATTCCAGGCCTAAAAACGCACAATTACAGCACATTTTTGTACAGGATCTTGCAAAGAGAGAGAGAGAGAGAGAATATATATATATCCCCAAATCCATTAAAAGCCATTGCCCGCAGCAAAGAAGACATTCTGATACGGCGGATAAAGGGGACCAAAGTTTTGACCCAATATGATTTGCCATCTTGAACGGTCTTAAGGGTTCATCTCCCCACCCCACCTGCCTTTTCAATTTCCAAAAGACAAAGCCAGGGAAGGCCTGTTGGGTTATGAAAAAAACAACAACTAATCTGTTTAGCATGGCTCATTGGATAACAAGCCAGCCGCCTACTGGGAATTTTCAAAGTGTTATTCCCCACCCCTTTCCCACTCCCATGGATCAAACCATCAATGTTTATTTGAACAGGCGGTTCCTTTTTTTTTGTCTTTCTCGAAAATTAAGGATAGCTTCTTTACAGCACTACTCCGAAATGTGCATAGCTTGGCAACTTTTCATTCCTCCTTGTTTTTTTTTTTTTCCTGGTTATGCACAGGGTAGCAACAATAAATGAGATTAGCAATGGTTACAGCTTTCTTTCGTTCTTTTTTTTTAAATGAAGAGGTTATTTCTTGAAAGAAAACACAGAGAAGGACGCATAAGTCTTATATGCACCTTAGCATTTCTACAGCATGCGATTCTAAAGAGTAATCCAACCCAGTATGGCAAACCAAAACAATTTTTCTCTTTCCATTGTTCATGTTTTTTTTTAACTTAGAAAGTTTGAAGATCATTATTTTCAAAAAAACATTGATTTTATACATTGTTTTTCATACACAAAGAATCGATGGAATAGCCAAGCGCTGGACAAGGGTCTCTTTTCCGACCTACCTCCACCCCCCACCCTCCCAAACCCCGAGAGAATCTTGCTTGTTGGTTGAGATTATGGGGTAGTGTTAGGCTATGAATGGCCCTCCATTGGGGCCATCAAAAATTCCAAACTATGCAAATAAATGGATCACAATTATTGTGAGGTGGGGTGGAGGGGGAGAAAAAAAACCTAAAGTTTGCATTTTGTTACCCATAAAAGGTGAAAGATTTTTTTTCTTAAACAAACATTCAATATCATGTACAGCGTGTGCTTGGTTATCTTACTTCCTAACATTATCCTATATATGCAATATTTGTGCAACCATTTGTGACACTAAGACTGAAATAATAATAATAATAATAATAATAATAATAATAAAAAGAATCTAGGGACTAAATTTACAGCATTAACAATCCCAGAGGTGACTGGGCTTGGACTCCCTTGTCTTGGCTCAACAATTGACTGAAAAAGCAAATTGCGTTTTTTAAAAAAAAAAGAATAGAAAAGAAAGAAAATAGAAATGGAAATATGGACAAAACGTAGCTATCAATCCTGCTACAAACACGACTTCGAAGTTTGAAAGTGAGATTAAAACAAGGCCCTCCCACCCCCAACTCATAAAGTCAGTAAAACCAGATCAATGGTTTGCAATTTTTAAACTACAGTGAAAGTTAAATGTTGTATGCTTCATAATGTTTTTTTTTTCTCTTTTGTTATTATTATTTTTTTGTCTGGACATGCTTACAACAAGTGTGGTTTTTTTCTTTAGTTTTCTAGACGAAAAGTGGTCCCAAAAGGATCGCACAATTTTAACTTCTTTTGCTATTTTTTTTGTATATAATGGCGGAATTTCTTCTTCTAGAGAAAATTGTGCTCTTCAGTTCGGCAACAGGAGACGTGAATGATCTCGCCCTTTGGTGGGTGGGTAGGAAGCGGGGTGGGGGGGAAGGAGAGGCGGGGATGTCCGAGTTAGTACAGTTGGATTCAATACATTATTTCAAACTTTCAATTGTTGGGAAAGTCTTCCAGTCAGTGTGGACTCCACTGCTATTCTAACACAGAAAACACACAGGAGGGTTTTGTTAAGCCTTAAGACCATTGTGATGCGCTGCCAACTTTTAATGCTCATTTCCCTCCTCCTTAGTTATGGCTAACCTGGGTAACAGTGGTCCTACTATGCCCTCCGCCCCCAATTCTCGAGATAGCAAATCCATCAGTCACTCCATTGCCTGTCAAAGATCAGTCTCAAGACAGGATGAGACTTGGTACTGCGACCTGAAATGCTCTCAAAGATCAATACAGGAGAAGCCTTGAGAAGCTCTCTGCAAGGAGATAGCGATGTGGAATGGCTGATGTGGATTAATTTTTTTAGGGTGGACACCGAGCTGGTGCTGCATCAAACACAAGAACCAAAGTATGTTAAAGGTGGGGGAGCAAGACAGGGCAAGGCCATCAGTGTGGCATGAATATTGAATGGTGTAAATTGTCCCACCCACTGAATCAACACAATGTGTGTTAATTGATCAGGCTCCACGGATGCGATCTATTCCGTTTGGGGCTACAACTGGGCTTAAGCCGAGGAACATGAATTGCAACCCTTCTGGATGAGATCTAAAACCTGATGGATCCATTTTGTCGACATCCTATTTTCTTGCATTGCCCCCCCAGAGGTGCCAAAAAGGTATACGGCCTCTGATGCTGGAGGATCTATATAACCAAGAGAACTAACATCCCTCAAGAGCCTTTAACCCTACATCCAAATCATGCAAGTTTACGGAGAGGCACTGGCTGTGGATGAGAGACCTCTGAACACCCAACCCCCACTATACAGGGATGCGGTTAAAAACAGTGTCCCCTTCACTGGCCCTCACTATTCCTGGCTAGGTGTCAATTTCCCTGTCCCGCTCCATGCCGTTGCTAACTAGGGTTTTTCTTTAATCAAGGGACACAGAAATACATGCACATCTTTCCACCCCACCCGCCTTTTTTATTTAAAAAAAAATACCTAGAGAGACTTTAGTTCCAGATCTTGAGGAAGCTATCCCAGGATCCTGTTGCCACTGCCATGCCATCATCAGTTACGCCTAAGCAACTGACGCGGTTATCATGGCCAGCGAGGACACCTAGAAATTGAAGAGGGAGAGAGGGAGAGAGAGATGGGAGAAACACAAACTTCAGATGTGACAGGTATCCAAGTATCATGATTGTGTGGCGTAAGAACCACAGTGTAAACCCAACTCTCGGCTTCGTGGGTTGTTGACTGGGCTTCTATAGTTTAGGTTCTTCTTTGGAAGTGATGCCATGGGATGCATATTTTAAGCAGGCTCCCTCCGTTGCTCTAAGGCTAGAAGTCCTTAAGCATTAAAGCGGCTCAATGAGTTTGCAACAAGCCTCCCCACGTGTACATGTTGGCGAGGGAAAGAGGCGTCCTTGCGGGAACAACTCTCGTTACTTATCAGACCTGTCCTGGATTATTTATTTATTCGATTTATAATGCAAGAGTTCTCCGACTGTGAAGCTCCAGAGATACATCCACGAGAGCCCTGGGCTGAACAAGCTCTGTGGTTTCAATCTCCAGCTGTGGAGCCAGAGGTTGGGAGTCTGATGTCCCACAAGGCCTCTTTGACAGGGACTGGATTTGATGATCCATTGGGTCCCTCTTCCAGATCTACAGGTCTAAGGTGATGATGATGAAACGGTGGCAGTCAGTCAACTATTAGGCACTGGACACATTGAATATCCAGCCAATTCAGCCATCCACATATGTTGTAGGAGGGTTGCATTGAGTAGGTTTAAAAATCTCAGCATGACTAGCAATCCTGTCTGGGCCAAACCTTTCAACAACATCACCTGAGACTTTCCATATGAAAATGCCTGTTGTGACTGAAATACTGCTTTGGTGAACAAGCTGCCAGAGCTATGCAAAGGTGAAGGAAGGTTCCAGGTTGAGTCCGCAGCACCTGGGCTGCAAGGAGAGATATTCCTGTACCACCTGAGGAGCTATCGAAGCCCAGAAGCCCAAGGAGCTGTTTAGTACCTCAGGACATTTCTGCTGGTGCCACAAAATCAAGTCCAATGATGTGGCAGGGTTTCTCTCCCCCCCCCCCGTACACATGAAGAGTCAATGGCTGATGTGTTTACAATGAATGAGAGGAAGAATACAGTGTTACCTTTGAACACGGTACGCTAACGCCTACTCAGGAAATCCTGGAGCTAGGAAATTATTAGTGACCAAAAGAGGTCTGGTTCTGGCGATATAGTGGGCAAGCCGTCAATTTTCTTTTCAACTCAGGACGACTCAAACTTAATCCACCTTCTGCAGCCGTCCTTGAATGGAATGCATGCGGCTGATTTTGTACAAGGAATGGCTTTTGCGTTCTGATTTAACAAAACAAGACTGCAATTGTGCACTTACTATCCCCTCCCCATGAAATGAGTTAAGAGGTTCATGAAGATGCCACCTCTGCTTTACCTGTTCGCAAGGATTTGGGGGGGGGGGGGAGAACTTGAATTGAAGGACTTGCGGTCAAGTCGGACTTAAGTCAAACCAGTGACTCCAACTTGGGTTTGTTTTTTTGCAATGACTCAGACCCCACCCGTCCCAGCTGTATTTTAATGTGAGCTTTTGCGGACACATCCACGAAAGCTCACATCAAAATATGGCAGTCAGTCTTTCGCGAATACATTGTCAAAACACTGTCGTTGTCTTTACTTTAGGCCATAAAATGAACAGCGACAAATTGTTGCTTAACATTTCCATAACAGCCCCTGGTGTAATGCCCAAAGAAATATAGACCAGGTTTAAGAATGTAGGTGCAGACTTTACGATGAGCTCCTTGCCTGAATCATCCTGAGGATATTTCACCTAATTAAGATTAAACAGGCAACCCAACTACATCTAAGTGGCCTGCCGTGGGTTGAAAACAGAACAGGCGAGCACAGGTAAATCGCTTCTCCAATAAAAAGATGGCAAACAAGTCTATCTAAGACTGGTCGCCAGGAAGAAGAAATAATGGAGCACTATACTATGCAAACACGGCTATGTACTGTAAGATATTGGTTCCTTATGCCCACCCTCTTAAAGAGTTAAAAGCACGCCCTTTTCCTTAACAGGAGTACGGCTGCTTTTCCATGCCCTCTCCCAAGATACGTAAGATATATTTAATCAAGGCCTGAAGTGCAACACCTCCACTCCCACGCTCAGTAACTGAAGCGCAGGCTAGAGAAATGAAAAATAACTTGAAAGCCAAGCTCAACCACTGGCCGAAATCACACAGTTGCAACTCTTCGGAGACTGTAACTCTTCATATGTCAGCTGGGGCTATCATGTTAAAAAAAAAACCTATCTAGCATCTAGATTTGTCTTTATGGGGCAAGTAACGTTTCAGAGAACAATATTAAAAAAAAACCAAGGAAGCAAAGAAAATGCAGCAGTAGTTTAAATTATGCAAAACTAACACCTGAAGTCCGTGTTTATTGCTGGTTGCTGCTCCCATGTGTAAGAGGTATACGTCCTTTTGAGACACAGCACATAGTACTATGGGTGCTGTGTATGTAGAAGGTGATGGGGGCAAGGTCTGATGAAAGCTGGAGAGAGCTGGGGATGCTGTTCCTGGACTTAAGGCCTCCGCCTTCCAAAATTCACACGCACACGCATAACAAGCTCTGCTTGTTGTGCTCCATCCTCCCTTTGAGCTCTTATTGTTTGCTTGCTTGGTGTGCACACACACGCACGTACTATTTTTAGCCCAAACGCTGCTAAAAGCGTACCTGCTCTGTCCGCTTTGAGTGTGTCCCACACATTGCAGTTGAAGTCGTCGTAGCCGGCGAGGAGGAGGCGCCCGCTCTTGGAGAAAGCTACAGAGGTGATGCCACAGATGATGTTGTCATGGGAATAAACCATCAGCTCCTGGTCGGCACGGAGATCAAAAAGCCGGCAGGTGGCATCATCGGAGCCGGTGGCAAAGGCATTGCCGTTGGGGAAGAACTGGAGGGAAACAACAAGCACACATACATGGGTGCTATCGCACAGAGAAAGACGGGACCCAGCCCACCACAGACCTCAAGGGCAACTGGGAAGCTATTTCCTTCTCTGGTGAGAAAATCATCTCTAGAACGGCCAGGCATCCTCCATGGTGGAGGAACACAGATTCATTCTTTTTTTAAAAAAAAACACCCCCGTCTCCCCACAAGAAGAGTTACGTACACAGATGGCATTGATGTCTGACTCGTGGCCGGTGAAGGTCTGCCGGCACATCCCTTCTCGAACGTCCCACAGCTTCGCAGAGGCATCACAGGCACCAGAAACAAAACACTTGGAATCGGGAGCAAGGGACAAGCTCATGACATCCCCGGTGTGGCCGGTAAAGGTGGTTGTTTGTTGGCCTGTTTCTATGTCCCAAAGGGCGCTGGCAGGAAAAGGGTGCAATTTAATTTTTTTAAACGAAAAATGACCAAAAACATTTGAGAAAGAAATCATGAGAAAAGAGAAGAGCGTTTATAAAACACCTGATGCCAGCGGTGGACAACCTGTAGACCCGCCCTAAGATGAGATCTAAACCTAATAAATTCACGGCAAAGGCAAAATTCAGAAAAATATTCCCATTTAACTTCTTGCTCACCAACTGTGGTACCCACTTCAGCCCTCCAGATAAACCCAAGGCAGACTGATATTCAAAACTGATCTTTATGCAAATTTCCAGTTTGTATTATTATAGCAAATCCGACTGATCTGGGATGGACACAGACAGATCTAGATTTGATGCTCTGTTTTAAGTTCTATTAGCATCACCTCCCTGGTTCAAACACCAGGAAGTTTTTTTAAAAAAATCTATGCCAAATCTCTCCTGTCTCCCTAGTTAAAGCTTATCCATTAACAGCCCAGAAATAATATGCTTATTTGCCGGAGTTGCATTTTACAAGAGAACAGCAGCAACTTCACGTACAATTGGCGATAAATGCACCTGTCATTATTATAATTAAGGTTGCAAGAATGTTCTGCCATCTCTTGGCTTCCGAGCCAATGCGCGGTCTTACGGCCAACTGGTGCATTACCTCAGTGAAAACGTCAACGGCAGACAGGAAAGCTAATACTTTGCTGCATACGATGAAGCGGACTCCAGATTGAGTCATAACAAACACCTTAATATTTATGAGGTCAGAAGACACTGTTGTTTTTCTTCCTTACACAAAACAGCAGCAGTCTTTTGAGGAGCAACACAATTTCCTTGTCATTAATCCTCTGTTTCACATTCAGACATGCAGATGAAAACAGTGTGGGTGGAAAGGAAAGGTTTGTGGGATTAAGGTCTCCAGTACGGTCCATTGCATCTTAAAGTTGATTCTGGATTTTCCTAAAGGGAAATACTGCAAAACCTGAGGACGCATCTAGACTAGAACCTCTCATTCCCCACTTGAAGGAAGCCCTACAGTATGATCGGTAAGCAGTCATATGTGGAAGAGTCTACGACTTCTGGAAGTACAGACCAAGCTTAGGTGCTCCTTAACCTTAGAAGTGCAGAGCTGGAAGGGACCTTGTGGATCATCAAGTTCAGCCCCTGACAAGGAGGCCTAGTGGGGAATCGAACTCCCAACCCCTGGTTCCACGACCAGATGCCTAAGCCACTGAGCTATCCAGCTGTTGAGACGGGAAATGCTGCAACCTCATTTAGCCACCAAGGAATACTCTTATGCACAGGATCTCACCCAACACAGATTTAGACAGTCACAACATTAGCAAAAAGATTTCCTTAATTCTATTTAAGAACAAGGTGCTGTCGCTCTGCTCCTTACCAAGTTGTATCTCCAGAGCTGGTCACGATTTGATTATCGTCCACAAAACGGCAACATGACAAATAGCCTATTGAAAGGAAGAGGAAGAAGAGAGAGACATAGGTCACACAATAGACTTTGTGAATACCTACAGTTCCATATTTACTTTCCATGCTTACAGTCTTCATTATCAACTGCTGTCTTCAACAGCTAGATGGGGTGGGGATGGGGGTAACTGGTGGCTTTCTCAATGCTTTCTGGACTTCCACTTCCAGCATTCCTCAGTGCTGATTCTGCTGGCAAGGGCTGATGGGACCTGCACAGGTGGGTCACCCCTAAGCTAGACGGAGGTGTAGACCAGACCAAAGGGATGTCCTCTGTCTCTGTACATTTCAGGAAATGTGCATTTGCAGACTATAATACCATAATCCTGCTTCAAAGTCATTTCACAATTTACGATACAGAATGAAGGCCACACGGCTTGGCTAAGGCAAACCAGCCCGTTCTTCCTCATTCCCAGCATTCTCAACCAGCTCCGTAGTCTATGGATATTGTAACAGACCGATTCACCAGCACCAGAGATTATGAGTTTAGCAGATGATGGTTCTGTTTGCTTTATAAAAGGTGTCCCCGGTGGGCCACACAGCTAACTTGTTCACCAGAAGCACAGATCTAGTTGCATCGCCCTCTATTTGCATCCATAAAGGCCAACCCCAAGATTTGCCTACCTAAGCAAGAATATTTTCCAAGAATCTTCTGAGTCACACCCCTCACAGTCTTTGTGGCAATGTCTTGCTAACTATCTCTTTCCAGCCTCTGTGCTATGCAAAGATGCAATGACCCTAGCAGGAAATTTACCTCGAATTGCTTCAAAAGAAACACCATCCCTCTACTAAAAAAAGAAAACAAAAAGACACACACAGCTCCACTTTTCTGCCTCATAAGGCAGAAAAGAACACTTTCCTTGTGGAACATCTCCCACCATTATGGCCACAAGAAAAGGTCAGTTTTAATGGAGCTTCAATACCTACAGGAGCATGCACTTCTTACGGGCTTGCTCAAAAGCCAGATTAGGTGTGGGTGCACACCCCCCCCCAAATGCACAACTCTGAAGGTGGCTTAACACATCTGCTCTTCATTACCTGGGAGTTATGAACATTTTCGACTTACTGGGCTATAAATAACTCTTCACTGCTGAGTAACCTCAGTTCCCCTCTGCGCGCCGTTCATAGAAGGCTCCCTTTAGTCTGTATCAGGGAGGCCTGGCAGCCGCGAGAGCCAGCACGACACAGGGCCCCCCTAAGGTCTCCTCTTAAGAATTGTTGAAAGGTTTTTCCGGAGCCAAGCTGGTCCCCTCTGGAGGAAGAGGTTTTCTGCACTTGGGCACACCTAGAAATCTGATCCTTTTACAGAAGCATAAAGACCCTGCCGAGGATGCAGCCTGGTTCTAGGGAGAAATGGGGCAACCTGGTGTAGCTCACTGGATATATTGCAACCCATCTCAGGAGCAAATGGGAGCTTTCAGAAGCTCTGAAGCCCACACGATGGTGCTCCCCTGTTGACAACGAGGGCGCCCTGAGGAACACAACGCCCCCCCCCGGCTACTTGCTCTCCAATCCGAGGGCTGTGCTAAGTCTTACATCAAGGCCAGTGGGCCCAACGAATCTGCAAGACCGGCTCATTTCCTTCATTCTTTGGTCTTTCAAGGTGATTCAACAACTGCTCCATTTTCTAGACACTTCTGGAAATCACAGGCCAGCTGTAGGACACAAATTTCTAGCAGATCCCTTTTTAGGCCCTCTCAACAAATTATGATTCTCACGACTCCTGGTGGGAAAGCCATGATTAAGCAAAGTAACTCTAGAGTGTGGATGCCGTAGAATTGGACCAGATTGTTCTATATGCACAACTCCTTAAAATCTATAGCAGCCTTAACCTTTGATGAGTGCTTCAGCAACTCTGATCAGATGAATCACATACTATTGATTTAAAAACTGGTAGAAGAAACACTCAGGTTTTCTGGCCAATTTTTTAAAAAAAGAACCACAATTTGATCATGTTATTGGCCTAAAAAGAAAAACCCCATGTTCACGCTTATGTTGATCTCATAACATTTACCTTTGATACAGCGAAGAATAGCCTAAGTTTTCTTCCACGCCCACTATGACACGCATACCAACAGAAAAACTGATGGACCACTTGTGTTCCTATGCAAATCATCTAGCATCAAAGGCTATTTGTATGCGTGCGATGGAACACCTGTGTTCCTGGACCAAACATCCCGAAACTTCCCCCCTCCCCAAGAAATCACAGAATGGGAGACGCCCTGTGCTTAATGGCACGAAACTGCACTCACCTGTGTGGCCGGCCAATTCGCGGCTAACACGCACGTTGCCTTCGCGTGTTTTCAGGTTGTAAATGGAGCAAATGTTATCCAGGCCACCACAGGCCACGTAGTTTCCAGAGGGAGCATATGCACAGGTCATGACCCAAGAGGAGCGCAGAGGAATGGCGTGGACCTAGAATCAGAAGGGAGGCTGGTCAGTGAGCCATTGTGTCCAGCTTCTGGCCTGAAACGGCCCTACTGTGGGGCCAACAGGGAGAGAAGAGGAATCGCGCAAACCCCTGATCTGCAGGGCCGCAAGCCATCATGGAGCGTCCATGTGTTTCTCCACACTGATGCATCAGACACTGCGTAGGGACTGAGACATCGGCAGCAATGAAAAGCTTTTCTACTTTCTTCTGCTTTCACTTGGGCAGCTCTCCGTAATATTTACCGACCAAAAACCACCTCCCCATTCGTGCCTGTATTCCATTTCTCCGTCTCTCACCCATTTACACAACTTCCAATTCTGAAACCGTGACTTTTAATTCCAAGAGGTGTTTTACACAGGTGGACGCTAAGCCCTTCTGCATGTTACACCCACCTCTTTAGAATCTGGATCTCTGTCATGTGCAAATACAGCCAAGATGCAAAGTCTTGTCTCAAGCTATGTATCTGGGCTAGTTTCTCACTACAGAAGTTCAAACCAGAAGCAAGACTTAGCCTCGCTCGGCTTTATGAGGGAAAAGAAAAAAAAACACCCAGCCAAATTTCAACCCCACCCTGTTCCTCCAAATGACACCCCTTGTAACAAAGCGAAAGAATACTGCATCCAAACAACTCTTTTATAAAGTTTCCCTTTTGCTGGTTTCCCCTCCCCAGCTCCTTCCAGCCAAGTTAGAATTAAGCAGCTGAACCCTCCTTATTGCCTTTACCTTGTTTGTGGTATAGCTGTCCCAGATGATCAACTTGCCGTCCTGTGATGCACTAACGAGAAGCCTGGAGGGAAGTGGCACAAAGGTGAACAACACGTCCATCAGAAATGCAGGAAGACAAATCCCAACCTTCAGCAAAGAGCTTCTGTTCTTCATCAGGAGCGGTTTGCACACTATAGCTTTGTTTGCGGAGCACACTAGGCGTGCAAAATGCTTCATTGCCTTTATCAGAATCTTGTCCACACAACCTTTTTAGCCTGCTCAGGTGTTAAGAGGTTATCAGGGAAGGCCATCTCTTGGTCCCACCACCTTCCCAGGTGCATTTGGTGGGGACACAAGAAAGAGCCTTCTGTATTGCTGCTCCTAGACTCTGGAACTCCCTCCCACTGGATGCCAGGCTGGTCCCCTTTGCTGTCCTTCCACAAGCAGGCAAAGACCTTTCTCTTCAAGCAGGCTTTCCCTGAGTGAATGGCTGCCTGAATAGGGTTTATAAATGGATTGTTATGCATTACCACTTGGACTGTGTTTTTAGTATTGCTTGTGTTTACTATTGCTCAGAGTGGTATTTGTTTGTTCCTTTTTAATATGTGTATATTAATCATGATTCGCTTTAATGTCTTTTAATGATGTAAGCTGTCTTTTTATACCCATTGTTTTTAGCTTCAAATATTGTTTTCCAACAATGTAAGCCGCCTTGGGTTGTTTTTAGGAAAAAGGCAGGAGTAAAAATATTTTCAACAAACTAACAAACAAATCCTGAGGGGAAACTGGGACAGTGATCTGCTCAAATCTGCCTATTTATCGAATGGTGTCAAGACCTCCATCCTCACAGACTGGATTTGGACAATCCTCTCATACGGAACTCCTTTCCTGTTCCAGCATCATGCAAATGATTTATTAAAAAAAAAAAACACAAGGAAACCAGTTATCCTAGCTTCCCACTCATTACATATGAAGTGGGAGCTACAGTAAACAGCTACCAAAAACACATGTATTTGCAAGGGAATTGTAAACCATGGGGCTGAGTGAGGAAATATAAAAACTGTGCAAAGACTAGCTTATTATATCAGGCAGGGATTGCCTGAACTGAGCTACTCAACTCTTCCAGAACAAGGAATACTGAAGGACTGTGCTCACCATAAACAAAATCCAACTGAAAATTAACTAACTTCCACTTTCAAACCGGACAGGGTCATCGAAGCTACCAACATGAATTTGACCAAATTCTGGGAGGCAGTGGAAGACAAAAGGGCCTGGTGGCCTCTGGTCCATGAGGTCACAAAGAGTTGGACATGACTTAACGACTAAGCAACAACAACTTTCACACCCTACCCTCCCAGATCTTTTCTATTCTGAATGATACAAATACTGTATTGAGGGTTCAGTAAAATGCTTAAGAGTACTGCAGATTATTTTACTTGCATAACCAAGCTCAACTGAATTAGTAAGATTGCCTTCATTAAAAGCATTCCCAACAGAGTTTGACTGATTCTATCACTATTTGCTCTGAGCAGGCAAATCAATAAAATTTAAATAAAAGGACGGGGGGGGGGGGGCCCAATATTTATATGAACTATTATGAGAAGACAAATTGTGGCAGCAAATGATAAATCTATATTCTCCCTGTTCACTAGAAAGTCTGCATCTTTGAGCAGCTAGAAGTGTTAGGGACTCAGAAAGGACATTTGAAAACAATTTCAGAAGAGTCACTAAATCTTTATTCTATCTTTAGTTCTCCTGAATTCCTGTAGGGCCACAACTGTATTTTTCCCCTCACAGAAGAATGGAACAATAATATTTTGAAGAACGCCTCCCAGTTCTGCTGCCAACAGAGGAGAACAAGGACTAACATTAGTTCTCAGTCTTGCACAATACTCTTGATGCTAGCTAGCGCAGGGTTCTGGAATTAGGAAACTTCCTATGAAGTAACTGAAAACTTGTTCTTCCCTTCACTCAGTAGAAGAAGAAAATAAATCTTTCCTCCATCAAAGAAAGTTAAGAGTACTTCCAAACCTTGTCTCTGGTCACACAAAGAAGTTAACCAGATACCAGGTATTGTCACATTTCTGCTACCTAGATCAGTGGTTCCCAACCTTGGGTCCCCAGATGTTCTTGGGCTGCAACTCACCGAAATATGGGCCAGCACAGCTGGTGGTAAAGGCTTCTAGGAGTTGCAGTCCAAGAACATCTGGGGACCCAAGGTTGGGAACCACTGACTTAGATTAAAAAACACTGATGTACACACACATGCACATTCACAAATGTGCGACATTTTCAATGAGGCTCCAGATAAATGTTGAGGATGTATCTCTGCTGGAAAGTAAAAGACAGCAGCCACTTGCATGCACTCCCCCAACTTGTGAATTGCAGCTACAACATCATAATTGATCATCATACTTTGTTACTGCTGCCTTACCCATTATTCTTTCCTTAGGTTCTTTTAACTCTCCCACCCTTCCATCTTTCAAGTTTATAAATTCCTTCAGACAAGCCTCTTCGTTTCTGCTCTTCTGTGATGTGCCACGTATATATCAAGGCAAACAGTAAACAGGTGGGCTGAAGGAAGAGCCAGAAGTAACGATTTGGCCACTAGCTGCATGAACCCAAAGTAGCAATCAAAATACAGGGGTTTTCTAGGTAGGCCCCTGTGTGTTCTTCTCTTTTCTTGGTCCCTCTTTCCAGCTTTGCTGGACTTTTTGGAAAAAGGAAAGATTCAAGATGTGGTCATCTAAAATGTCACACTTATTTACAGTAGAGGAAGATCTAATGAAACAGAATTAGAAGCTAAATGGTCTTGGTGTTGCAAGAAGACTCACCTGGAATCAGTTCCCCAGTGCATTGCGTAAATTTTAGCCAAGTGTCCCCGCAGTGTTCTTCTGGTGCGCATCTGAATACGGCCCACTGGATCAATGTTGGCTGTGATCTAAATGGGAGCACATTCTTTGTAAAGAGCAGCCACACGTGCCTTTGTTAAGAGGTTAAGTTCTTAAAAGAACTTGTCTGATGGCCAAAGGACAAAAGGAACACCCATCCCTACTGGGGCATTTCAGATCTGCTGCTCTATTGCACTGGCTTCATCAAGATGCCTTGCATAACTGCTCAGTCTGCAGATGCTCACTAGAGGGGTTTTTCCGCAGGAGCAATTTATTTATTTATTTATTAAATTTATACCCCACCCATCTAGACCGAAGTTGTCTACTCTGGCTGGCTAACAATAATAGGTAAAATGAAACAATATAATAAAATGAAAAACAACAGTAGTAATATAGCTCAAGAAGGGAAAAAATGATGACAGGAGGGAAACAGGAACAACCTCCCACCCTTCAAAGTTCTCATAATGAGAATCCACCACAAGACCAAGACCCATCTTGCAGAAACAGAACAAAATAAAATAATTGCAATAACAGAAAGGCCTGCATGTGGTGCGTCTAGTACTAAACTTTCATGGGAGGAGTGCTTCCTAGCTGTACCATTCAAAAGAGGGAAGAAAAGTTCACAGTTAGAAGAAGAAACTTGAAAACCATGCTTTTCTTCTGCAGCGAAGACTCTTTAGGGGTACTTTTTACCCAAGAAATTGCATCTCATGCAATACGCTTGCCCCTGAAAGCGACATAGGCTATGGAACAACGGAACGTCCAGGGGAAGGCAAGGGAACCCTATTCATATCAGCCGAGGGAGGCTGGGACTCATCAGCTACACCAACGACACCAGGGAGGAACGCAACAACAATAGGGTTGCGTTGTGACCCTTAAAGAGGTAGCAATATTAGTCTCTTGCAGCAAAACTAACCAAGTCTTGTGGCCCCTTTTCTTTCAAACTTAACCCACTAAACTAACTGCTTTGCGCTCGCTTGTGTATATTTTTAACTTAACTTTGATACCAAGGTCTCTTTATCAGTTGAGAATTAGCAATGGCCTATTTTAGTCTTTAGTTTTCTTTTTTCCTCACCACCTTTTAGTTTTCAGAACAAGATCTTTTGCTTTTATTTTAAATGCATTCCAATTTCCATTTTGTAACTTTCTGTATCGCTTGGCCTTCTGACTTCACTGTAGAAAACCACTTCCCGATTTCCCTTCTACGGACCCATGTAGTTCCGATATATGTTACGATTATCATTTCAGGTATTTCATGTATCTATTTAATGAAAGTGGCCTTTACCCTTGAAACTCCTGTGCTCTGAAACCCTTAAAAACATCCTTAAGGTGTTTCTGACCAAGGTTTTGACTAAACTAAGGATGCTTTCTAAGAAACTATTTTTGTGAGAGGTTTCAACATATTTTTCCAGATGTGGCCAAATATAAAGTCTGTTTTTATAGCAAAACGCAATAACATTCATGGAAGTTTATAGCACCCCTCTTTTAAAAAAAGAAGAATCTGCATATCTCCTGTCTCTATAAAACACAGTTAATTAAACAGCACAAATCATTCCTGCTTCCTAATGAAACCTGTCAAGGCAGCTAGGGGGGTACAGGCTGCTTTTCAGATTTAGAATTACCATCCCTCAATTACACATCAGATTCTTGAAATTCCTTTTCCACTCTCAGGGTCCAGACTCCTGGATACAGCACTGGTAGAAGACAGAAATTGTTCACTCACTGATTTTTTTTTTCTTTTTTTCGGCATTCAGTCAGTGTTTCTCAGAGGCTATGCTAAAAGGTGGTCTTGGAGACTGGCCAGGGGAGACAAAATATCTGAGACTACCTCATCAGCAACCAGTGTTTCTGAGACAATACACCGAACTCCAACTTGCTCTAGTACTACTTCACTTTAGCCTCTGGCAGAAGAGGATTCCATGGACAAGCAATGAACAACCAAAGTCAAAATGGAACAATAGGTCTTGGACTGCTGTAGTAAGAAGCGGAAAGACACTCTTTACGTCTTGCTCCCCAAAGTCTTGGGCTTATGTTCAAAAAAGTCAGAATATAAATACAAGAACTCAGACCTTTTCCAGATACTGCAAGACTCTTTCTTGTTTCTGCTGCAACAGAGTAACACTGCCATTCCCTAGATCAGTTTTGCTAAATGTGTCTCACAATGCCAGGGTGCGGAAGCATAAAACTTCAGATGCTCCCTCCAAGGTACAAAAGTTCGGACAGACCATTTCTATTCACCAAGCAAGCAAGTACAGTGGTGCCCCGCATAGCGACAATAATCCGTGCAGCAAAAATCATCGCTATATGGATTCGGCGCTATGCAAAAAAAAAAAAAAAAAGCCCATAGGAATGCACTAAAACCCGTTTAATGTGTTCCTATGGGCAAAAAACCTTAATGCGAAAATCCTCCATACGGCCGCCATTTTCGCTGCCCGATAAGTGAGGAATCCGGGCAAAAACACCGCGGGCAGCCATTTTATTTACCTGGTGGCCATTTTGGAACCGCCGATCAACTGTTCTAAAAACATTGCTATGCGAAAATCGGTAAGCAAAACAGCTTACCAGTCATCGCAAAGCGATATTTTACTATTTAAAACATTGCAATGCGATCGCAAAACAACCGCAAAAAATCGTTGCTATGCGGATTCGTTGTTAACCAAAGCGCTCGTTAAGCGAGGCACCACTGTACTGTATTATGGGACAGCACCAAGATTTATTTAAGTTCTTTAAGGAAATGGTGATAGCCTGCCCTACAGCCAAAAATCTCAGGGCAGGGTATAGGCAAGAAAAGAACAGCAAAGAATTTCTAATAGTTTAAAGCCACTGAAAATGAACTGAAATCATTAAATTGTTCAAGTAGCCCTTTCCACATGTGCCAAGACTCCCCCCCCCCAAGACCCACCTGGGCTCTGGCCCAGGTGGAGAGGCTCCTCCAGACAGAGCAACTTCCCACCCTTCATGCAGCTCAGTGTAATAGAGAAGGTGGGGCTCACTCAAATCCCTCAATGCTTCCTTAATGACTGAAGAAAGCTTGAGTGTGGGGCTTGATTGTGTTTAAGACCTGCACAGGAAGTAGTGATCCCATGCATCTCATCCCCATTTCCTTCCCCGTGGTTAAGATACTGCAAATATATGTGCATCAGCAAGCTGCATTTCAGAGTAACATGATACCCCTTTCTACTCAGGGGCAACGAAAGATGATTTAAGGAGGCTTTACTCCTGGGCAATTAGAGTAACAATAATAAGATTCTGGACTGAAGCTTTTCATTTACGCTAAAAATAATAATCTGTAGCTCTGCAATTCATAATAATAATAATCTTAGAATGGCAGATGTGGAAGGGACCCTATGGATCGTTAAGTCCAGCTCCTGTCAAGGAGGCATGGAGGGGAATTCAAACTCTGATGCCTAAACCACTGAGCTATCTAGCAGTTCGCCACAAAAATAACCCCAAAAGGCGACCCTACAAAGCTATCAGATGAATGAAACACTCCTACTAAAGAAGCTTAAACACTAACAACTGTATCTTTATGTAAGCGATTTTTCAAAAAGAAAATATTATTTGACAAGACGAAACCTACCTGGGCCAACGTAGCATCGGCACATGCTTTCCTAGCATCCTGGAAAAAGAAAGAACAAAGAGACAACACGTCAGAGAGAAGGAAGGTGGAGGGGGCAAGGCAGTTTTCGACAAAGGCTCCCGAACATAAAGAAGGTAGACTTCGTATCCTTAGATACGGGCTGCCAATGCTCAAAAGCAACGCTGAAGGGAAAGCATGTCCCCCGGACTGTTAAAACAAGTGGCATGCACCCTAAGGAGACAAATGATCAGCAACTACCATGCACCTGCAATACGGAACCCACGGCAAATTTTGGTTCATTCATCTGGGGATATGCCATTCAGATTTTTTGGGACTTCTGCATCCCAGAATTCCTCCACCTGATGGTGCCAATGAGGTGTGGCTCACCAGGAGAAAGGACTCCCTGGGAAGCTGCGCGGCCTTGGCTTCCTGTTCAAAAAAGCTTGCTGAGAAACTCCAAACGGCAAAACCTTGAAGCGCAACTCTTATTTCAGTTTCATCAAGTTGCTTGTGCTCTCTCAAAAGGAGAAATACAGATGACAAAACAGATCTAAGAGGCTCCCCTCATTCCCACGCACACTGAGTTTTCATGGGCAAACCGGTCCTAGGTCTCCTGACTTCTGGTCCAAGCTTTCTATCCACGGTCTCTTGTGGACTGTCATGAAGCTGTATTGCTCATATTAATACAACCATTATATAAATAACTGGCCTTCCAAAACTACACCTTGTTATTGTAAGTAGCTGGTCTGCCACTGGGGGACCTCTGTAGCTGAGTTCAGTGGTGCAAAGAAGATTTTAATCCAGTAATCTCCCTTAACCCACTAAGGGTCAGCCGGAATGCAAATGCATGCATTACGAGCAGTGGACAAGAGACCGAACCTCTGCATGAACAAGGACACATTAAGGCAATATGGAAGGGAATATAGAAAAAAAAACTATTTTAAGTAACCCAGCAGCACCAGAATACAAAATGACTGATAACACTCACTACATTCCCCTATAGAAAAATTCTGTATATTTTTTTAGATCTAGATGTCACAACTAGAGTGGGCCCATTTCAATCAATGACATGTATGGAGGAGTTGATTCGCCAAATGCCCGCTAAATCAGTAAGCCTAACCCAGTGGCATCTTACAACTGGTTTCAGCCATCATGCCCTTTTCTCCAGGCCAAGCTTTGAACCTAACTTATTTCCACATTCTTACAATGACGATGTCTGTCCGTATCTCCCCACCAGACATATTTAAAGCAAATGATTATCATCATCACCACCACCATCTACTACTTAGAAGGCATCTACAAAGTGTTACAAACGAGTCAGTCCTTGTCCCCAAGCATGTGGTTTTTGTATGAAAAAGCAAAACGGGTGTGGATGGGGTGGATGAAGAGAGAAGTGGGAAATGCCTAGTTTTAAAGTTAGAAAGAATAGAAACAGGTACTCATTTACAAAGTCAGAAAGAGGAGAAAGAGTTTGAAACACGGCCAAATGGCAGTCGGCTTCCCAGCGTACACTAATGAAGTGAGTCCCACTTTTTCCATGTCTCTATTGCAGCCAAAGAGAGGCACGCGGAACAGGCAGCTGGTCACAAAGACAGGCATCATGTGCCTGTTGTGAAAGGCACCTTTCTAAAGCCCAGCCGTGCATAGCCAGCGGGCGTGGGAGGAGCTACCTACACCAGGATATCTTCTCCCACTGCATGGGGAAAAAGGGGGGACAGTAATAGGAAGCTAATAGGAGAGGAATACAGGAGAAGGAGAAAGGATGAAAGAAGCTATATCTGGGATCATCATCTCAGAACTGCAGAGCTGGAAGACAGCATGGGAGTGAAGCACACTGGGGAACCGAACTCCCAACCTCTAACTCCACAACCAGTTGCCTAAGCCACTGAGATAGAAGGGGAACACAGGGAGAAGAAAAGGAAAAATATGACAGAAAATGAGCAAGAATACATTGAGAGGCATACTGGTCAGAGGAAAAGAAAATAAACCAAGCAACCTTCTCCACTTTGTCCAATCAGACCTGCAAATTCTGCAGGAAATGAACAGGCTTAAATACTACCAGAGGGAAAAGCTGAACTATGGAACTCCCTGTCACGAGGTAATCCCTGTGGCAAAGGAGGTAGTCATTTCCAAACAGGGATTAAGTGTGCATACAAAGTGGTATCAATAACTGGCAGCTAGTTGCGTCAAATTCTGCTTCCACCTGCTGCCATGTCATGATCGGCTCTCCCCTCCCCTGGCATTCGGTGCTGGCAAGGCCCAGCAACTCTCAGTTTTTCAAGACTCAGGAGGATGGAGAACCCTGGAGTGTGACAAGACTTCAATATGCCAGTAGTCCTAAACGTAACCTTCATGAAGCATGTGGGGCCATGTGGCGTAAATGGGAGGCAGACCAGGAGAACTGAGCAGTAGAAATGAAGAATAAATTCTTAATCAGGAAGGAGGCAAACTAAGCAAGACCACAAAGGCCCAAGACTCCTTACAGGCATTCAATGTCATGAACTACCCTTGCATCTATTCTACATTCAGCGTGGTGAGTACAGAAAAGGTTTATTCTGAATTACTGCAATGATCCAATGGCATATTTTCTGCCTGATCCCACTGCCTCCACCTAAACGGGCAGGCCTCTCTCCCTCTGGCGCCTGCCACACACCTTGAAAACAAGCTGTGGGGGACTAAGAAACCTTCTGGAATAGGCTCTTGCTACTGTAGTAGGCGGGGAAAGGGAGAAAGTCTCCATTTCACTGTTTCTGGAATAAACGGGAATAAACAACTGATGTCCTACGCCAACAGCAGTCCTTCCCAACCTTGAACCCTCAAATGTAGGTCTGTTACCACCATAATCTCTATGACAGCTGGCTATGGATAATGGGGTTTGTGGCCCAACTCCATCTGGGGACCTAAAGTTGAGAAAAGCTGGTCCACAGCTACATGAAATGCCTCTTCTCGGTTAAAACTGTGGGACGGGCAGAAACCTCTGGTCTGCTCTTTCTTCCTGAACACGTTTTAAACAGTGTGACGTTATTTGTTCTTACTTTAAACAGAGAGCCTCACAGGAAAGCGCATTACAGAAAGTATCCAGTCTCCAGAGCCAAAAACCTCCATTATGTTTAGAGAGAAATTTGGAATTAATGAAAGAGGGAGAAACGGTATTCATTTCTTCAACCAGCTATATATACAACAGCTAGATAAGTGTGTGAGATATCCTACAACAGTCATTTATATGAAGGGATTTCACATTACTGTACATTGTTTCTTCAGCTTGGCAAAGGGATGATATACGTAATAATTATGTAGGCTTCTTTTTGAGAAGGTCTAACTCGCATTTTGTAAAAACAAAGCATTATTCAGCACCTTCATTAAGAATGTGCAGGGTCATTAAAAACACACCACAACCTATAAATTTAAATTAAAACCAACATGAAAGAAGCTGTAATTGTCAAAAGCTCTTGGATTAGCGCTTTTGTATCCAGCGTTATGCATCTGACATTGTGTTGTGTTCTGAACTGTAACTTCCCACATGGCAAAATGTATGTACAAATTTGTGTGATTTAGCCAAGTTTTTTGAACACAAAACCTAGAATAACAAGTGCAGGATTCTAGATTCTTGCCCATGTTCTGGCAAGAACTCATTTTAGTTCTCTGTTAATGCAGACACTGAGGCTGTCCTACTTGGTTTGGGCACATCATGAGAAGGCAGAATTCGCTGGAGAAGACAATAATGTTGGGAAAGGTGGAAGGCAGCAGGAAAAAAGGAAGACCCAATACAAGATGGATTGACTCCCTAAAGGAAGCCACAGGCTTGAGTTTGCAAGAGCTGAGTAGGGCTCTTGAGAAGAGGACATTCTCGGAGATCACTCATTCATAGGGTCACCATGAGTAGGAGGTGGCACATAACAACAACCACCTCTGGGGGCAGGGGGTTACTTCAAAAGCACTAATAAATGAAGCATTCACCAAAACAGGTTTTAATAAAGAGGGACATTTTGTTCTGTCTTTAATAATTTGACAGAAAATTCAGCTGTACATAACCGGCATGTGGAACAAATTAGGGTGTAAACATGAACCCCGTGAAACAGAGTGGTCATAATGGCTTGAGAACTTAAAACACATAAGCACACACAAGGCTTTAAGTGGCCTTATGAAGCCACCTCCCTCTTTCCTGTTGTCCTCTTCCCATGTAATAGCAATACATGGAGTTCTAGCTAAGCTTCTTTTGCTACTTTCATTTTTCCTATTCCAAGGAAGATGATCTTCTCAGTGGCAGCTCAAGGCTCTGGGACTCCTTGTCTACTGTCCTGCTAGGAGCAGGTAATGTTTGAATTCCAGCAGGCTACTGGCCAAAAATGGGGTGCTTAAGGTAAGGGCTTCAACAGAATACTGCTGTGCTATTTGAATAGGCAATTTTAAAAACAGATTTTCATTCTATTGTGCTTTAATGCTACAATCTGACTGTAGCTTAATATAACCTTTGTGGGTTTTTACTTCTAACTGTTTTAGTCTTGTTGAAAGCTGTCTTGAATTTCAGTATAGGAAAAAAGCAGGATATAAAATACAATTACCAATCTAGAGTGTTGAAACATAATGCTTCAAGGCCTCTGAGTATTTTTGTTTACAGTTTCTTTGGGCTGATGTTCTATTTTATTTATGTGGCTACAATTGCCAACTGCCTTGTTTTGTTTAAAACCTTTACAAAATGAAACTACCTGGTCCTGAAATAAAGTTACCCCTTGAAATACAGATTTGTAAAATGGGTGATGCATTCAGAAGAAGAAAAAAGCAACACCACACAAAATGACATGCACAACTCAGCCAACATGAGCTTCAGTTTACTTTTTTCTGTGACCTATAATTTTAATGCCAGTTCAACAAGATGGCCTAGTTTCAGAGGCTGTGTAAACTTCTGACTAGAATGAAAGACATCAAACTTATTTACACTGCGCAAATTGCTATGATGTGCCGTGACAGCAGATAATGGGTTGAACTTAAGACTTAGAGAGGCTTATTAATATAACACTGAAACTGTGGTGGTAAACTATTTGACACTGATTGTCTGAATTGGATGCGATGTTTCAGAACATTCAATTGCTCAAGAGAAGCCATTCTCCAGTTCATCGCCTGCAGCATAATGTCAATTTGGCTGGAATAAAAACTATCTAGGGGTGGGTTTCTCAAGAAGTCCCAGAAGGCAGAGAAACTAAGGGGCAAGGATGCCAGAGAAAAGACAAGGCACAGCAGGTAAAAGACTAAGGAGCAAGTAAGAGACGGTGGCAAGGAAAAGAAGACATGGAATCTAAGTGTGCATGTGTGTATTTACCCATACTGAAAGAATATTTGAGCAAATACACATACTTGAAATACAGAAAGTGAACAAAACAGAGTTGAAGAAATGGGAAGTTAAAAGAAGGACACAGCAGGTTCTAGATGGCTGGGGTGGGGTGAGGATTAACTAACACACCATTCGCACTGTTAGATGAAATGAAAATGTTCACAAGAAAACGAACCATCAAAGGATAAAATGAAGAAGGCATGGCAGTGCTAGTTATAAATCTTAGAGCTGGAAGTGACCCTATTGGGTCAAGTCCCGTCCCTGTCAATAAGTCACAGAGGAAGAATCGAGACCAAAAAAAAAAAAAAAACCCCATTGAGCTACACAAAAAACTCAATCCTGACAGGGACTTTTTGCCAGCTGTGACTTCTGTCTCCATTGAATTCTTACCTGGCAATTGTAAGGGGGGAGAGTATTGTGGGCCAAGCAGCAGTGGTTGATGACTAACCTGAATGTCATTTCCCTGTCAATCCCAACCTCTCTGATGGACTTTGGTATTTTTAGAAAGCAGTAGCTGTTATCTGGAGGACTTTTGAACCAAACTCGTGGTGCACACCTTTCTCTTTTACACACAGTGAAGTCAGATTATAGCAGCCTTTTTAATAAATGCATTAGGCTATATACATCTTAAAGACTGTAAGTCACTGTTAACATCACCTGCAATTTCTCTTTCACAAAAAGCCAGCCATAGTTTACTTCCCAAAGTAAATTAGGACGGTAGATAGTAATTATTATGAAATAGCAACAGGGCAAATGCTGAATATGAGCTGCTGTTCAACAGTTGTTTTTCAACAAGTTTTCTTCCATTTTATTGTTATATGATACATCTAGATTCCTGTTTTATTAAATACAGATTTATTGGCTAGTTTGGAATTATTTTTTAATACATACTCTGATTTGATTTTTCAGTTGCTCCGCCTCCTGGCGTAACTGGTCAAGTTCACTCATCTTCCTGTACTAAAGGTGTGCCTCTCTGACACCTCTCAGTTGCTCAAAAATCTGGAAAAAAACAAATACATAAAACAGAGTCAAGACTTACACATGTCTATCCAGGCTTACTTAACAGTAAGCCCAAATATGTAATATAGTACTGCAGACATGATCTGTGATACTTCCAAGTTGCTTACGTAGTGTTTTGGTCAATACTTATATCTTTATGTATTTATTTAGAGTTATAATACATGCATCTACTCATACACTGTCTCACACACAAAGAGAGAGATTCCATTACAAGGCACTATAACAACTGAGCCAAGGAAAGCTTAGTTTTAAGTTCTATGTAAATAAAGAAAATTTGCCCACTTTCTCTACTGTGTCCAATTTATTGTGCTCCAGCTAATATTGGTGAAAAGTTTAAAAATTGGCAAATCTTCCAGCTTGAGATTTTAGATTTATACTTTGGTAAGTACATATGCATCAATACTATCCCATCCACACTGCTAAGGTACAAGGTGTGAAAAATATTTCAAACTCAGAGGAAATCTCAGTCCTACAATTTTCTTAATGTAAGACCTCAGTGCCTTTTTACATTTTGGGTAAGCAATTGCAGTCTCAGCAGCTTACATCTCTTTTGCAAAGATGATTGATTTAGTTAATTGATATTCTTCCTTTATCCCAAAATAGGGACACAAGGCAGCACACAAAATTAACTAAAAAGATCCAAGTAGAAACACCAGAACTGATTATATTAAAGCATGACCAAGTTAAAAACAATTTAAAGGAAGCATGAGAAAAGTATTTGACCCTGTATTCAGAAATTACATAGAAGTATCATGTTACAGGCGAAATCATTTGGCATCTTAAAAACTTAAAACACAACAGCGTTAATGGAAACATTTTAGGGTTCTTTAAATAGCTATCATCAAAGCAAAACAGCACTTAGTTCTTAATCCAACATTTGCAAAACAAATTCCTAATTCTTTGGAAGTCCAACTGCAGAACGCACACCGAGATACAAACACTTAGACATGATTTTTCAGCCCATTTCCTGATTCAAGAAAGCAGAGTGATAGTGTCACTTAAGACATCCAGTGCCACATGGGCACTTTTACATATTTATGGAACTGTCTCTCTACCAGCTCCTCGGTAATGAGGATGAGACATACTTCTCCCAGATAAAATTTGATCCATGACAAGGTCCAAGAGCAGACTTTTAAAATCCCCTAATGAACAAGGAAGAGCTTTCCTACGCATCCAAACCACATATGGCTCAGTCATGGTTTTACACCCGATACTCCTGCTGCTTCTTTGTTCTAAGGCATCTCAAGTTGTTTCTGCATTGCTTATTTGCAAAACAGCACCACAGATTCTTCATTGCAACTCAATGTTGTTTCTCTTCCTGCTTTTCCCCAAGCCAGGCTTCATAAAGACATGGTACCTCCTCTTGAGCTGCAACTATGCTGTCTGTGTGGGACTATGTTGGGTTAACTTTGCTTTCAACTTCTGCCATAGGTATAAGTCAACATCTAAGAACATCCACATCAAGCAACTGTCTGGTCTCACAGTATAAGGAACACTCCATAGTCAAATGCTGTCACTAGTACAGTATTACTAAAACGAACATCCAAGTGACTGGGCTTAGAAACAAATTACACTGATATAAGCCATTCATTCACGAAACTAGCCAAGATGAGCCATGTAATCCAGAGAATATCATGTTTGAACAACTTCATATTTTTAGTAACATCATGATTAGGTCACAAACATTACAAACTCCTAGATACCGCTCAAGTACTTCACATATTTACCGTATTTTTCGCTCCATAAGACGCACCTTTCCATAAGACGCACCAATTTTTTAGAAGAAAACAGGAAAGTATAATCTGTTTTCTTCGCTCCATAAGATGCACAGACTTTCCACACACACCCGTTTTGTGGGGGGAAAAGTGTGTCTTATGGTGTGAAAAATACGGTAACTGCCCATTCTCCTCTAGTGCCCAAAAGATACTCACCGCACCAAATCCTATGATTTCAGAAACTCCTGGTGAGATTTTCATGTGGAAATAAGTGGATCTGAACCGTCTGTGCTCTGAGTTGGAGTGTCACTGTTAAGTCTGTATAATCTCTCGTCTGAGCTTATCTACTCATTCAAATCCAGTTAAGGTGAAACCTGCATGGTGTCCTTTCAAAGACCCATTCTGGTCCCCTTGGACAACAGACTGTTTCACAACACCTTGCAATGAGGGTTGGGGAGAGAGGAAGCCATTGGCTGACCATCTGCGTACCATGTTTAACAGGTACACCATCCCAACAGGACATAGCATGCTACCAGAGCAAATACAAGCATCAGTTCTTTTTAATTTGCCATAGGCAGCTCTTCAGTGTTTAAAATTGAAAAAGGCAGCAGTAACCACTCACGTCCTAGTACAAGACCACCAAGGAGATATGACAGGAGCTGTCTCACCCAACCTCGAGGTAAGATGGCTGTGACAGCATATTTGTTACACTTTCAAGCTTAGAAAGTATTTCAATGCCAGTCTTTGCTTTGACAGTATCTCCTGGTATAGAAATGTCCACCAGTTTATTGAAGACAGTTATTCCAAAGGACAAGGAGATGTCAAATACAGGGAACAAGGAGAGTAGGCGAAGTACCCTGAACTAGCAGAGAAACCCATCAATGGCTGAGGAAAGACAAAAAGGAAGCAACTTAAAAGGAACGGATCATGATTTCCAATGTCTACTCGAAAGCAGAGAGCATGGGAACCAAAGAAGATGAGTATGCAGTCTTAACACAGGAAGACAAATATGATTTAATAGGCAGTGCCTAAATCTGAGGGACTGAAACTCATGACTGGAACCTACTGCACCAAGAGTTAAACTATGTCAGAACAGCCTTAAACAAGAGGTGGGAAGTAACTCTGCACTATAAAGGATGTGTGTACCTGGAGAGAGATCCACGACCTGGAGCATGGAATGCTAGTGGAAAATATTCAGGTTAAAAAAAAGTGGGGGAAGTAGGAAACAATTCTGCCAAGAAGATAAGGTTTAACAAATCCTTCTCACTAACAAGGTTAAGAATCTGGAAAAAAACAGGAACTTTTGATGGAAAGCCCTCACTGTCTGTTCAACAACGGAATGAACTCTCTCAGAAAGAGGTACACACTCTGTCAATGGACATTTTTAAATACAGGTTGCATAGCCATCTGTCCATGATACTTGAGCTTTAGGCCACCTGTTTTGGCCAGGAACTGGAGATCTTTGGACTCCCTCTGCAACTCTATTAAACTACAACTCTAAAAAGAAAAGGATCCTTACTCTACCATCCCTGCTAGAGATTCACCTTTACCACAAGTTCTTTAACAACGGCATATAAAACCACACTTATATTTCTTTCAAGAATGTTTGTAGCAAATCATATTACAACTAAAAGTCACTATTTGGCTAGATGAAGTTCACATGTTGAAAAAAAAAAAAGCAAAATTAAGATACCGTATTTCTCGCTCCATAAGGCGCACCTTTCCATAACACGCACCAATTTTTTAGGAGAAGAAAACAGGATAATATAATCTGTTTTCTTCGCTCCATAAGATGCACAGACTTTCCACCCCCCTGTTTTGTGGGGAAAAAGTGCGTCTTATAGTGTGAAAAATACGGTAATTGCAAATTAAAATGACCAATGTTTTAGTCTCTGAATTTTTCTGCCATCGTAACAGCAAAATTGGATAGTGAATGCCAACAGGATTAAAGCCCAAACAGAGTCCCTGACAAGAGATATCAAATGGACTACCAAGAAATGACAAAGGATGAGAGAATGCAGCAGAGCCTTGCATTTAGCAACATATTGAGTAGCCAAAAATAAGTGCAGAGAATCCCATGCAGGTGAGCTAGCAGAGATGGATTTTCCATCCTTATTTGCCGACACACAATGCCTGTGAGAGCAGCAGAACAATGAAAATCTTTTCCTCCAAAGTCAGCTCAGAAACACGGCTGGCCAACCATCCGTGTCACCCCATTGCTCCTCTACTACATCATCTGGAAGGAGACGACAACTTCATCTGGTAGAAACTCCCTCTTCTGCATCACGGACATCCTGAAGGTTAGCCTCCTGTCAGACTAGGATAAATATTGCTTAAAATCATCCGCAGACTAGTAACTACAGCTCGCTTATCTGGTTTGGCTTACTAGTATTTATTCATGTCCCACCTGCCTAAAAACTAATAATGCTAACACAATTTGATTTATTTGCAGGCTTTGATCTTTTCTACAAATCAAATCACAAAAAAAAGAAAATAAAGTGAGGGCAAAAGTTATGATGCTGACAACATGTTCATCTTACAACACCACAGAACTTTCCTGCTAGCAAAAAAGGCACCAGAATGGAATCCATCTTAGTCTTCAATGGCAGAGATTTCTAAAACCTGAGAGGAGCTGTCAAGAAAGCCCTCTGCCATTCCCAATGAAATATGTCTCTGATGCTGACAGGGTTGACAGAAAGGCTGTCCCCCGCAGACCTTAAGACTAGGCAGACTCCTATGGGGAAATATGGCCTTTTAGGGAGCCTAGGATCAAAGTATCCAGAGCTTCCTAGGTCAAAACCTACCCCAAGTTCCAAGGCTCTCTTGGTATTCCTTCTGTCTTGGGGAAGACGTCTGAGCTCCCAGAATGGGTGTGGGGTCTTTAATGTCTGAGAATGGCTGCTACCACTACCGATCAGCTGGGGGAGGGGGAGGAGAAGGGTACCAGAAACATTTTAATGCCCGCCCCCCAAAAAAACAGCTATACTTGATGACATCATCAGCCTGGCATGGTGTAAAGCTGTGCAAGGAGATTTAAACCTGTGTTGCAGAAGGCAAAAAAGGAAATGAAAAATAAGTATCAACCATCTACTCTTACAAAGTAGAAGGCGAACCTCCACTGTTTGTTATAAGAATGGGAATTTTGTTTGCAACTTCATTCAGTCGTGTGCCTGAAAACGTTATTCAACAGAATAATAATTTAGAGAATGGAAGACTCTGTAGTATCTATAACTTCATGCTTTTGCTTTATGTATTGACGGTTCTCATAATAATTTTTAAAATGACCAGTATGCTGGCGAACATACTAAGGGCTCTTCACTACAAGGTCACCTGATTAGAAGCCCATCTAATCTGCTGTCTGCTTTAAATCCTCTTAGTGAAACTAGTAAGTAGCCTATACCATTCGCAGTGGCACACAAAGAACAACCTGCTGTACAAACAAGGCAGTCTACTTTAGGTTTAGACGCACACACCCCTAAAGCAAGATCATGGGATAGGCAACCAAGGGACCAGTCTTTCCCGCTTCAGTATCATGAGACTGAGAAGCCGCAATTGTGAAAGGTGCGGACTTACACAAATCTGTTTTGTTTTAAAAAATTGGTGGTTGTTACGGGCCATCAAGCGGCTTCTCTCTATGAATGAGAGAGCTCCAAACAGCTCTATTGCTAACAGCACTGTTTGGTTCACCCCAACTGAAGGCTGTGGCTTCCTTTATCAAGTCAATCCATCTCTTACTGGGTCTTCTTTTCTCGTTGCCTTCAACTTCTCCCATCTCCCGACTTCTAAAATTTTTTCCAATGAGCCTTGTCTTCTCCTCTTAGGATGCCTCCAAAATACAACAGCCTGTTCATTCTCTTCATCTCGGTCTTCAGGGACGCATCCTTGAACAGCACGGTATTGTTCAGTTCCTTCACAGCTGCCCTTCTGTGTCTCAGTCTTCTTCTGGTGCTTGGCTGCAGTCTCTACTTGGACTGATGACTGAACCGTTGTACAGAAAATCTTTAACACAGTGCCTCATGGTCATGCAATTCTTCTCTAGCTGTGATTTTTATCTTCTCAATGTTCTACTCCAGTCTTGCTTTTGCACTTTCTTCTTTCACCATCACTTGTGTCAAGTAACTGCTGCTTTCTGTAGAAAATGATGTCATCTGCACACCTCAGAGAACTGGTATTTCTTCCACCAATTTCTACTCCTCCATCTGAATGTATTCCAGTTTTCCATAACATACATTTTGAATATAAATTGAACAGACAGGGATGCCAAATACACTCCCCACCCCCATCTCAACCGTTCTGTTTCTTCATATTCTGTTCTAACAAGTAGCTACCTCTCCAGAGTACAGGTGAGGCATTAGGATAATCAAAAGTTGAGGGAAAGCTATTTCTTTTGGAGCAATCCATGGCTTTCTCAGTCAAAGGCTTTGCTGTAATGTAGAAAAAAATTATCTTCTGAAATTCTTTGGTTTGCTCCAGTAGTCAAAGATATTTGCAACATCATCTCCAGTACTTTTAAATAATAATGTCTTTAGAAGATGTTTAGAGAGGCCTTGATTTTTCTATACCTTATCTTCACATCTTTTAATGTAATCATTGTGTATAGTGCCATAGTTCCCTTATGTTGTAAGTCGCCCCGAGTAGACATGGTCTAGAGGGGCGGGGTATAAATCTAATTAATTAATTAATTAATTGTGTTTTTCATTGGTTTTTATCTGCTTTTTCTTTCAAATCTTAATATTGATTTGTATAGCTTTATTCGTATTACTGCCACCTTGGGAATAGGAAACCTAGTGAAACAGTAAATAATAGATTATTATTATTATTATTATTATTATTATTGTTGTTGTTGTTGTTGTTGTTGTTGTTGTTGTTGTTGTTGTGTGTGTAGCACAATCCTAATTTTATTTTACCATAACAACATGTGGTCCAAAGTGGGTGTACAATGTATTCTCACTTCTGTCTCCCCCTCATGTTGTTTCATCCATACCCCCACCCCCATAGTAACTTTAACACACTTCCCTGTTGTGGGAAGATGATGGCGCTCCAGAAGCATATGGAGCCCTATGCAACTGCAATAAAAGTGGAAAGCATGAGTCACTTTGTGCATTCCACTCCTCCACCACATTGTAATATTTGAACAAGGCCCAGGATTTTGGTTTCTCATGGTACAAATACTGAAAAGCAAAAGTTTAACAAGAATGTGTTCTTCAGCAGGGTGAGATTTCAGGCAAACCCTTCATTACCGACAGCAGCCGCATTACTCAGTAAATCAATTCCTGGCACTGAGAAAGAGAGAGACTAAGAGTTTTCACGTGAGATGCAACAAAGAGACTCTTTTTAGAAGCAAAGCCCATGTCCAATTCTATTGCCAGTAACTTTAAAGCTTCTGCCATGTTGCAGTACGATTCAGTGCTCAAGGTTTTCCAAGTTACTTCCCCCCCCCCCCCCCGTTCTTGTAATGGAAAGCCAACTTCTGCACTCAAACATGTGACTACTGACAGAAAATCAAACCTGAATCAGTATTTAAAGGATTACTTGCAAAAGACTGAGCACAGGTTAATGTCTTCCTGGCTGTCAGATGGCATATTCTCTCCAAGTACACCACAATGTGCCTGTGCAGATTCAATAATAAGAACAGATACAGATAGACCTTCTACCTCTTCTCAGAAATAGAACACGGATATGGAATGCCAATTGGATTTAATAAAGCATACATATTTAAACTGATAGGTCACATAATGATTAAACATACAATGAACAGAATTAGTTGAGAGAAACCCATGCCAATTACCAAAATCCAAGTTATTTGTTAACAAAAATGAAATTAAGCCCTAATTATTTATCGCTAACAATCTTATGCAAATAAAAATGTAACCCATATTTGTGAAGCTAAGTAATGCTTCTTGGCTTTGATCCTAGAAATCCAAACAGTTATAAATTTTGTTTAAATGAAATTAAACAGACACCACAAACATTGCAATGAGAGGACAAAGGTTTTCAAGGCAGTTACGGCTTTAGTGCAAAGCATTGGGTGTCTGCTCCTGCCAAGAACAGGAATAAAGGAACTCTCATTCAAAAAACACAATGAAACTACCACATCTACAAGAACACTGATGACATCACAGAATACCTGATCAATAATTTCTAATACAAATGAACAATAAAAGATTTTCTACTATGGTTTTACTGTCCAGCCATCTTGTCTTCTGTCATCCCCTTCTCTTGCCTTCACACTTTCCCAATATCAGGGTCTTTTCCATGTAGTCTTCTCTTCTCATGAGATGGCCAAAGTATTGGAGCCTCAGCTGCAGGATCTGTCCTTCCAGTGAGCACTCAGGGTTTAGTTCCTTCAGAACGGATAGGTTTCATCTCCTTGCAGTCCAGGGGACTCTCAAGTCTCCTCCAGCACCACAATACTCAAAAGCATCAATTCTTTGGCAGTCACCCTTCTTTATGGTCCAGCTCTCACTTCCATACATTGCTACTGGAGAAACCATAGCTTTGACTATGCGGATTTTTGTCGGCAAGGTGAGGTCTCTGCTTTTTAAGATGCTGTCTAGGTTTGTCATCAGTTTCCTCCCAAGAAGCAGGAGTTGTGGCTGCTGTCCTCATCTGCAGTGATCATGGAGCCCAAGAAAGTAAAATCTGTCACTGCCTCCTTATCTTCCCCTTCTATTTGCCAGGAGGTGATAGGACCAGTGGCCATGATCTTAGTTTTTTTGATGTTGAGCTTCAGACCGTTTTTTGCACTCTCCTCTTTTACCCTCATTACAAGGTTCCTTAATTCCTCCTCACTTTCTGCCATCAGAGTGGTATCATCTGCATATCAGAGGTTCTTGATATTTCTTCCGGCAATCTTAATTCTGGCTTGGGATTCATCTAGTCCAGACTTTCGCATTCTGCATATAAGTTAAATAAGCAGGGAGACAGTATACAGCCTTGACGTACTCCTTTCCCAATTTTGAACCATATCCAGTTCTAACTGTTGCTTCCTGTCTCACATATAGATTTATTAGGAGATAGATAAGGTGGTCAGGCACTCCCATTTCTTTGAGGACTTGCCATAGTTTGCTGTAGTCTACACTGTCAAAGTCTTTTGTGTAGTCAATGAAGCGGAAGTAGATGTTTTTCTGGAACTCTCAGGCTTTCTCCATAATCCAGCACATGTTAGCAATTTGGTCTCTAGTTCCTCTGCCCCTTTGAAATCCAGCTTCTACTTCTGGGAGTTTTTGGTCCACATACTGCTGAAGCCAACTTTGGAGGATTCTGAGCATAATCTTGCTAGCGTGCGAAATGAATGCAATTGTACGGTGGTTGGAGCATTCTTTGGCACTGCCCTTCTTTAGGAATGGGATGTAGATTGATCTTTTCCAGTCCTCTGGCCACTGCTGAGTTTTCCAAACTTGCTGGCATATTGAGTGTAGCACCTTAACAGCATCATCTTTTAAGATCTTAAATAGTTCAACTGTAATGCCATCACCTCCACTGGCCTTGTTGTTAGCCATGCTTTCTAAGGCCCACTAGACTTCAACTCTCCAGGATGTCTGGCTCAAGGTCAGCAACCACACTGTCTAGGTTGTTCAGGACATCCAGATCTTTCTGGTATAATTCTTCTGTGTAGTCTTGCCACCTCTTCTATAACACAGGCTTTAAAAAACAGTTGCCCCCCCCAGGGCCAAATATTTCTCTTGAAAAAATATATCCCCCAAGAGAAGGAAGAAATGTTAAACACCCCTTTGAAACACTATCGCCGGAAGGAATAATTATCTAAGACTGCAGGACCATTTAGTTCTCCTAACAAAGAACCAGAAAGTCACAAAAGGCTCTAGTAATTATGTCTAGATGGATAATTACGCCTTCCCAAATATTCAGCTCTCAATAAGCTGCCTTGGGTGAAATTTAATACTGCTGTTCTACCATTTCTTCATCACCTTCGTTAGATACTAAGACAATAAGGTCCAACTTATTCCCCTTCTCTTCTAGCCACTTATTTCTGTCTGACCAAGAGGAAGTATTCTCAAAAGCTTGGACATTTTTTTGACATCTCCTTGATTGTCCTAAATAAAGGTGCCACCTCAACGTGCCTTTTGAAAAGTAGCATGCCTGAGCATGACGTGACCCCACTCCAAGAACAAAAAGTGAAAACTTCACTGTTTTCTTTAACATGTTTTAAGGAGAACACACACTTCCCTGTATTTACTAGGTTAATAAGTGGACTGCCTATATTAATCTAACTGAAACTATCCAACGGATTATTGAAAGATATTACAATCTTTACCTATGTGTTTGGCTCTAAACTTAGATCTGGAGACAACCAAGAAAAGAATACAGGAATGAAAAACCTCATGACGTCTCAACATTTTTTTCTTCATTCATTATCAACTATGAAACAAAAAATGGAGGAATTATCTAAGATATAACCAATATAATACTATTTTTCTGTGATACTGGAGAACGTTAGATCTGAAGTGTCACGTTTTCAGTATGAGAGGAGTGGAGCATCATCATTATTAGAAACTACTGTGGAGAGATGAGAACAAGGCTCAAATATTTATGTCCAAAAATATCACTCTGGATTTGCTTTTTTTTTTTTTAAGGGAAAGAGGAAAGGAGAGAAAGCTCTTAAAGAGACGCTTCTACTGGCAATGCATCAGCATGCTCTGTTCGGCTTTGGCTTTGTCATCTCACTTTCAGGAGGCGGAAGATTGAAGGATTTGAGGACTTTACTTACACCAATAGCCATCTGTACAACTGGCTGTCATCCAGGTATCTCCATAGCTTGGTTCAACGGATCAAATGGTGGATACTGCACAACCTCGATCTGCTTTGTTTTCCTCAATTTTTGGAGACTTTTCTGATCCTGTATTTAATCTTAAAACTGCAGAGTTTAAAGGGACCCTATGGATCATTGAGTCCAGTCCCTATCAGGGAGGCACAGTGGGGAATTGAACTCCCAACCTCTCGCTCCGCAGCCAGATGATGAAATCACTGAGCTAGCCAGCACTTTCGTGTGTGTGTGTCCTCCACTGGTTGCCTTTATTATTGCTGCTTGATTTAAACTTTGCTATCTACCTCAGGCTCCCTAAAGAAGATAATGTGGATTTTTATGAACACAAAGAAAACTCAGCTTTTAAACTGATTCTGGAAGCATTTGGTGCCGTCTGCTTAAGGGCGGGACTGATCCAATGAGCTGTATTTATTCTGAGGACTGAAGAAGTGGAAGTGGCTCCACGAAAACGCATGTTAAAAGAAATCTGCGAGGCTAGACTCCCATTGCTCTGTTTACATACCCCATTGTACTATCAGTAGCGCTTTCTGTCAGCACGGCCTCCTTGTGCAAGTTTAACCCCCCACCGAAAAGAGCAGGGTCAATCTCCTGTTTGTGCAGTGAGAGGTGGGGCATTTATGGTTTCCCGCTCTCAACAGGATATCGTTCTGAAGGTGCCACAAGAATTTCTATAGCGCTTTGTAGTAGTTAATGTGCCTCCAATAATGCTGCCTTACTAAGACTCTGAACAACTAATAAAGACAGTCAGCACATCGCTATACTGAAAAAATGAGAGACAGAGAGAGGAGGAGGAGGAGGAGAGACGTCCTAAGTACCCCTGAACACTCATGTGATGGAAGATCTGAAACAGGGCTTTTTTATTGTGGCACTTCTTTTTCTTACACCAGAACTGTTTCTCCTTTGGGAGGAGGCACCTTGAAAAATTCCATTCATTTTCACCCATATTTTCAAATATATGGCATGGCATATGTTCCCTGCACAAGTTTACTCCATTTAGTGATTTGTCTCCAACATGGCAGGAAGGTAGCTGGCTGCTCTGCTACACCACCAATCATGAGATTGAGGGCAAGGAGAATCAAGGCCCTCAATTGTGTTAGGTCACTGCCAAAACCAGGCAAAGACACAGCAGTGAAGAAATACTGTACAAATATTTCTGAAGAAACCAATCTTTTGTGAAATTTGACAGCATCGTTGCCAAAGCCAAATGCAAATGTTAGTACGACAACTGAGGAAGCCCCCAGGTTAAGCAACAAGACAACCACCGTGTGCTGTCGCTGAAGAAAAGCCAGAAAGCATAAATAATATACTTCTTCAAGGACTGATGCAAACAATGCCCCGGGCATTTTGAAGCTGTTCTGGTTGCCTGCAGCTAGACCTACCCTTACAGTCAGCTTGTAATTTTCACATTCCTTTCAAAAATATATTTTCTCTGTATATGAAAGTTGGAGCAGCAATAGAGGTCCTCAGATATTTGCATGTTTCCAGAGCAATTGAAGACACGATGTATTTATTGCAAAGAATCTCTAAAAATCAGTATAACACTGTGCCAGACGGTAGTTTTACCCTGTCTATGGCATATACTAAGACTCCTGGACTTTTTAGTTATAATACTTTACTCCTGATCTTCCTCTTACTTATTTCTTAGTTCTGACCCAACTATCATTGTAACAGTGACCACCATATGTTTTATTTACTTCTCATTATTCTAGGTGCTTTATATCACAGGAAAACAGCAACCCAAGGTGAAAGACATCAAGCCTCTTTTAGGTAGCTAGACCTGGAAACAAAAAGTGGTACCAATGAGAAAAAAAGGGGCTGAAAAACTACAGCACTGCTGCATGTCCCACTTCCTTGAATCAGATTTTTTCAGGAAGTTCACTGAGAAACGTGACAACTGCCCTTTCCTGAGCCTGCTGCACCTGGAGCCTATGATCCTGGACATCCCACGAAGCCACAAGGATCACCAATGGCCTTATCCTCCAGGAACTCATCGAATCCATGAACCCATCTAATAATGGTGGTTAGTGAACCCAACAGTTGAATTTGTACTCTATGGAGTGTTGTTGTTTTTCTTTTCTCTCTTGCACCCCTAGCGTTCAAGTACTTTTAGACTACCTGGAAGCCCCTACCCCCAATCATAGCTTATCATTAAGATGGAACTGCTGGATAGCTCTGTGGTTTTAGCATCTGGTTAGGGAGCCAGAGGATGGGAGTTCGACACCCCACTGGGCCTCCTTGATAGGGGCTGGACTGAATAATCTACACTAGGTTCCAGCTTTGCAGTTCTAAAATGACGACGAGAATTAGACATGAGATATTCATACAGTGGTGCCTCGCTTAGCGATTGCCTCGTTTAACGATGTATTCGCTTAACGATGAGGTTTTTGGAGCGATCTTGCGCTCCGTTTAGCGATGTTTCCTATGGGGAAATTTCTCATAGCGATGTTCGGGACCTTGCTTCGCTTAGCGATGACAGTTTAGGTCCCCCTTTTCGCTTAGCGATGTCCGTTTTCGCTATTTTAAGTGTATCTTAAAATGTTCAAAAACTGTTTTAAATGCTTGGAATCGTTAGTGCACCTTGTAAAACCTTTGCAAACTTAATTTGGCTTTGTTCTGAGTCTTCATTAATTTTTGGTGAATTCCCCCCTCCTTTGGAATGCATTGAACTGTAGGTTTGACAGCTTAACGATGTTAATTGGTTCCCAAAAAAACATCGCTATGGGAAAACATCGCTAAGCGAAACACCATTTCCCATAGGAATGCATTGAAAACTGGATAAGCTGTCAATTTGGCTTTGTTCTGAGTCTTCGTTAATTTTTGGTGAATTCCCCCCCCATTGGAATGCATTGAACTGTAGGTTTGACAGCTTATCTGGTTTTCAATGCATTCCTATGGGAAATGGTGTTTCGCTTAGCGATGTTTTCCCATAGCGATTTTTTTGGGGAACCAATTGACATTGTTAAGATGTCAAACCTACAGTTCAATGCATTCCAATGGGGGGGGGAATTCACCAAAAATTAACGAAGACTCAGAACAAAGCCAAATTAAGTTTGCAAAGGTTTTACAGGGTGCACTAACGATTCCAAGCATTTTAAATAGTTTCTGAACATTTTAAGACACTTTAAAAATAGCGAAAATGAACCTGTCAAAACCATTGAAATGCATTGAAACCTATTCCATGCATTTCAATGGGGGAACCGCGTTTCGCTTAGCGATGTTTCCTATGGCAATTTTCGCTTAAGGACGGTAATCCGTCCCCATTGGAACGGATTATCTGGTTTTCAATGCATTTCTATGGGAAATGGTGTTTCGCTTAGCGATGTTTTCCCATAGCGATGTTTTTTTTTAACCAATTAACATTGCTAAGCGAGGCACCACTGTATTCCTATCCCTTGGGATAGGAATTATGAAAACTGGCACCAAGGGCATCATTGTCCTCATCATCATGCTAATTGCGGAAGCAGCCCGGCTGGCTCTTTCCTGCCTTTCAGAACAGCCAACCACTCTGGCAAGAAGGTGGGATGGAGAGTCTCCTTGTTCAGCTGTTGAACAGTCAGCTGCATGAAGAGGCAAGGAAGAGCTGGTGGGACTGCTTCTGTGATTAGCGCAACGGTCAGGCGAGCCTGACCATGATTTTTTAAAAATAACTCATAATGTTTCTTCAGCACCATGCCCAGCTCTGTCACACCCAACCTGGTGAAGACTCATATCCCGTATCTCCCACCTTTGGCCTTTAAACTGTGTAAAAGGACCCGACAGCTTTTTGCCCTTTTTTGACTATAAATATTACATTCAGATTCATTTTGTATTTCTTCACAGATGTCCCTTGTCAACCATCTAGAAAATAATAATAAAAATTATATCCCTACTAGTGTCTCAAAAACATCAGCTTCATTTTTTAACCACGAGACTCCTCCTCTTCTAGCTTTTCCTCCACTCCTCTGGGAAAATACATGGCTGACTGCAAAAGCATTTACTTTCACTTTGAAATTGAAGGGTAATAACCTCCAAGTTATTTTTGTAAGAGTTACAGAGCTGGAGAGATTTTCTTCCCCCTGAGCTACAGAAGGGCTGTCTTTGAACAAAGAAGTACTTTTTAATTTCTTTGCTTTCTCAGATCATTTTGAAAGGCCCTGCTGCGTACATTCCAGTTCTCCAAATTACTAGTTTCTGCCAAGTGTTCCAACACAAGCCATTTGATAAAGCAGCTGCAAGTTAGAAGGGCACCACGGGTATTGGCATGTAGGCGAGAATTCTCAATGCCCGATTTCAATACAAATTTCACTCACTGACATGTATTTCTGTTCATGAAAGGCTCTGTCAATTGATCCCACTGAAACTATCTCATCTACGTAAGTTCAAAATGAACACAGCCCAGTTAAGTTAAAGGCTTCTGAGCTTAAGGTACTCCAGTTACAGATGGTTAAGACACACAATGTTAAGCATCTTAGACTTAAGTTCACAGAATGGGCTACAATTTATACTGTAATGGGGGGGGGGGGTTTAAGTCACAAAGAAAGCTTTGGTAGTGGCACTCTAATAAAGGCAAGGCATGTGTTCCTAGCTGCCATTAGAGGTCAAAGGTCACAGGAAAAAATGGAAGTAGTTAGACCCACAACAGCAAGCTTAGAGAAGTGAAGAATAACATGTAAAGAGCAATGGTAAAGAGGAATTACCGTAAATGAAGAATAGAAATAGCAGGGAAGATGGAGTAGAAAATAAAGACAACAGAAATAGAGAAAGAGAAATCGCACTATGATTTGAAGTCTCAATCACATTTTTGGCTGTAGGCTTCTCATCACTGTCAAGCACATGTTTTAAACACCACAGGATGCTCAGACATTTGTCAAAGCTGTAAAAGCTCCTCAGTTCTAGGCTAGTGGGATACTTCCAAATGATAGACTGGACAGATACATGGAGCAGGCATATAGTTCCAGCCTTTCAATAATTAAGTGAATTTCCCTTTGGGAAGGCTGTTCAATTAAATACAGCTTGCTGCAGATGACCTCATAAGAAAAATCTGAAAGATTAAGTATCATTTTGGAGAACAGTTAAATTTGTAATAACTCTGTTCCTATTAAGAAAGCACCTATGAATCCTACAGCAACAGCTACTGCTGGATTCAAATTGAGCAAGCTTAGCTTGGCCGCTCCATCTACTGCCTCAAATACTTCCCTTCAAAAGGAGAGGCTATTTATCATGTTAGAAATGGACAGCAATGGGTTTAAGAACGTCAAAATTAAGATTCTGCATCTAGGCCACTAATGCTTTCGTTTTAAAATATTACACAGAACTCAAATGCTATTCAGTACTTTAAAATATAGTATTAGTATTAAGTGATAATCTATGCTGACCCCATGCTGATCCATATACTGAAGTGCTCTGCACAGTATATTTCTTTCTCCACCTGCAGTTAGACACAAACATGTCTCTAGTATTGCTAACCCAACAAATATACAACACTAGAGATGGGCACGAATCGCCAGACTGGTGGTTCATGCCAATTCGTCCTTCAGATGAACAGGTGTTTGGTGGTTCCCGGTGTCACCTGATCCAGTGGGCAACCACTCAAAGGCAGCGCACCAGCTTTCCTGCCCCACCTCCTCCTGGCACTGCTTCTCAATGAGCGGTTGCCAGAGGAGGCAGTACTGGGAACTGCCAAACACCTGTTAGTCCAAAGGATAAACCGGCACAAACCACTTGGTTTGGTGGTTGACGCCCATCTGTATATGACACTATAGAAGAGTCAGGTACAAACTGTTCTGCATCTTCCAGAATGCTGGAAAGCACTGCTCTTAGTCTGTACAGTAAGTCAGAGACATCAGCAAAACCACTTTATTGAACAGCATATGCTGCACTGGAATGTACAACTTCTAATGTGTCACATAAGCATACCACCATCACAAGTGTGCAACTAGCACCAGTCTGCCTAAGGTGAGACCTCTTAGCATTGTAAAATTTAAGAATAAAACTGTAAAATCTTACTATTCAAGATGGGTGCAGACTACTTGATAGTGCTGGGGAATGGGTGAAAGAAGAGATGAACAAGTTACTTTCTACAGATAAAATATTACAGGGGTGTTTATCTTATCAATCCAGTTTCTACAGTATGGCAGGAAGCTAGAAAGAGATTTAAACTGGAGCTCTGTGGTTTTAGCCTTCGGACAGTCTTAGGCAAGAGGTGTGGTTCTGTGAGTCATGCCTCAATGTTGCCCTTCTCCAAAGAGACCGGTTTTAAAATACAGATAGCTAGCATAGTTAATACGGAAAAGAACAACTTTCACAATTAAGCTTAAAAGCTGGAAGTGGGGAGAAATGTTTTTTTAGAAATGGGTGGGGTCCACAACAGAATAATCTACACATGCAGTCAACCAGATTTGTGGTGCACCAAGAGATACTGAGGAAATATCATATTCCATATAATGAACAGAAAATTAAACCATCTCCCCTGATTCTTGCTTTTTCACCTATACATGACCAAAAAGAAGCAAAATAATAAAAATTTCCTTAATATGCCTTACTGACTCATAGGCATAACTGAAAGTTCTTAAACTCAATAGTTATATCCACAATGGGGAGTCCAGCTGAGAGGTAACTAAATATGAATATCTCATTATTCACTATTAATTTCTTTAGCAATGAGGCACAGCTGAGTTCCATTACAACTGTAACATAGCAAAGGTAACTAACTTCTCAGTCCTTTCATTTTCACACGGCAGTGACTCATGCATGCTAAGCTTTGTTGGGGGGCTGAGGTTGACAATGAGTTGAACAGGAGAACAGGTTTTGTGCCACAGTCCAGCTCCTTGTACTGTTCACATATTACTTTAGTTAGTTCTGAGAAACAGGAAAGTGGAGTTACCTGTTAAAAATTGTAACTAAAATGGCAAGTAACTAATTCCAAGGCCTCAAAATTGTAGTTCTGCGTTTGGCAACACAATTGGTGCTAATGTACAGCTTATTTAAAGTGATGATCCTTACCTATCAGGTAGATAAAAGACAATGATTTTTTTAAAAAATCAAATTGATTCAAACCATGATTTAATTTTTTTAAAATCTTTTTTTATTTAAATAATGATTTAAAATCATTTTGATTTAAATCAAACCCATCCTGGTACCTACCCAGTGCAAACTGTCAAAGGATCCTCTGGGCAGGGAGAACTAAGAAAGCAGCTGAGGAAAGGAACAAGCTTTGCTTACCGCCCTTCACTAAGGCTTGTCCAGCTGCAGGCTGTAAGAAAGCCCCACCAGCTGCACAAAGTACAAGTGGTATTTGTTTCTCTTATATGCTCGCTTTGGCCCAATACCTCTCCTTTCCAAAAAGGTCTGTGTCACATAAAACTGATGGAGTTTAAGGCACTATAATAAAACTCAAATGTTTAATTTACATTAAAAACATGTCTTGGGTACCAAGTTCTCTCTTAATAGCCCCCAGTCTCAGGAGCTTTCGTTGTCAACAACAGTCAACCCCCCCATGGGGCAAAACTGACAATTAAACTGGAACGCCTGACTCCTGTTTACTCTGGCAATTAGAAATATAAGCTGAAAAACAAGTTATAAAATGCAATCTATATACTGCATAATCTATAGGCTACACTTCCATCCAGATAGGATACTCAAAATGGACTCTACTCTACAAGTCCATACATGTTCGTACTGTAAGCCAAACAGGTAACTACTATAATCTCCATTTCATTCTAAACCTAGCCAGCAATAATGCTCCAGACTTCAAAAGCCTTCCTAGAAAACTGTCTTCAGTTCAGAGGACACACAAGGTTAACCTGTAAGGTGCCACAAAGACCATTTTAATGGGTTATTTAATGGCACAGCAAAGACAGTAGGAAGGCAGGCGTGGCATATTTTAGAAAGATTAAAAAGATAAGGGAGAAGACCTAGTTCTAGACTGAATAACAAAGGAAGTCCTTGTAGAGATAAAAATATCAACCTAAATTATCTATACAAAAGATTAACCTAAATAATCTTGGGTATCTGGAAATATTGACCTAAATTATTTATAAAGAAAGCTATGAACTGGCATAAAACTGAGACGTAATCCAAAACCAAGTGAGATTTATCTACAAACCTTGTAAAAACCCAAACTATATGAATACACTGTATCTTAATATATAATTAAATTAAAAACAATCTCTGAGTCGTTACACAAAGCTATACTATCACACATTTTCTTTACAACAAGCAGACAAAAGTTTTAAATAAAACCTTTTGATAAATCCCATTTAATTTTTTAAAAAATATGATACAAGTTTTAAAAATCTGGTTTTAATTGATTTTTATCCACCTTGCCTGGAAGCTAGCATATAATCAGTTTACAACTGGGTGAGTTTTAACTAGGTCTTTCCAGCTGATAGTCCAAAATAAATACCACATAATTTGGGGGGTACTGTTCAAACAAGGAGTCCTGTTGTTCTAATTACCCTACTATTTTCTATTATTGATTTCTGTCTTCATCTACACACACATATATTTTAAATACTGTTTTAATATTAATGTTGGTTTGTCTATTATTGTAACTGCCTGGTATTTGCCTTCTTTATGAAACACAGATCTTGATCTATCGAGCAGAGATGATTTCATATGCTAGGATATTACTTAACAGCATTACACCTAGAGATGGGCAACACGCAGGGGGTGGGAAAGAGAAGACAGCAGGGAAGAAGAGAAGGATAAAACAACATTATTTCCAGCGCAAGAAGATGACTAAGCATATGATTAACACCAACTTCAAGCCTTCACTAACCCATTTATTGTTGCAAAAATAAAACACTTTTCCCCTGCTCACATTGTTGCAGGATAATTTCTTTCTTTTCCAAGGGCCATCTATCTTTTTTCTAACAGGCCAGAGGAAGGAAATCTGCATGCAGTAAAGAAAAGAAATGCTCACGATTACTAATAAAAACTGGAAAAGAATCAGACTGAAAAGGAAGCCTCACCCTAAAACTGCACATAAATTCAGAACACATCCAAGTGGTTTTGGCATCTCAAAGAAACAAGCACATAATATGGTTCAGATTTCTTTGCCCTTGGAAATTCACTTTTAGAGGTACCCATAACACTGACTTTGTGGCCACTATCTCAGTGATTAGGGGGTATCAGGTGATCATCTTTGAACTGCTTGCGGTGTACTGAGAGGGCAGAGTTTAAGTCCTTCAGGCCTGACATAAATGTGTAACTCTTGTATACAAAATAAAAGTTCGCCATTACATGGGCGGAGTATAAATCCCATACATAAATAACAACTTAAGCCAGAAAGGTAACAGCCTTACTCTGAAACAAAATCAAAGTAACAATAGCCAGGGCCGCTACTCTAAAGGAATCAGTATCGCTTAAGGAAACAAAAAGAAATAATCCTGGAGATTTTAATAGGGAGCTCCAAGATTCTTTTGCCAACATTATATGAAGGGGGGGAAAGCAGGAATAACTTTAGCCAGAGTTGGAAAATGGGACTGAGAAGGCCTGCCCCCCCTCTTCTGTACAGAAGGAAATGGTATAAAACAGAGGCCCTAATCCAAGAACTGCTGGACCCTATTTACAAAATGTTTTTTTTTTAAAAATGATAGTATAAATTGCTGCACAATATAGAATTATAATTTATAATCTCTATACCACAATGATATCTTCAGAGCTATAATGGTTTAAATTAAAATTGCTGTTTATTTTTTAAAAAAAAACAAGTTATCCATTTAAAAATCTGACTTAAATTTAAAAATATTTTAAAATATTTTTCTGTGAAATAGCTGGTTTTTACCTACTCTGGAACACTTATTTCCAATATATTCTTAGATAAGCTCAAGATGGCCAACTGTCTCATCAGCTTTTTTTCATGCCCTTCTCCTCTTACCAGGCACGGCATGTAAGAAAGCAATGCAAGCAAAAACGAAAAGCACAGACCCAAAATTTAAGCTTCCCCTTAACTCTGAGAAGAGGGAGCACCAACAGCCAATTGAGATGGAGTTCACTTGGCAATCTCACCTACAGGAGACTCATCAAATCAATGGGATTTACTTAAGTGTTCATTCACCATTCAACAACCAATTGAATAGTTCTACTCTACTCGGGTTGGAACTAGAACTGGATTCAAGCCAGAGATAAAATTTGAGAGGGAAGACATGTTAGGTTTGTTGCAACAGAAACCAGTACAGAGTCTTGTAGCAACCTAAGGACTAAGACGTTTTACTGGGCATAATATTCCAATGATTGTAGGCTTATTTCTTGTATATGAAGAAGAGCCCCCCCCCTTAAATATAGTAAGTCTTTTTTCAGCTTCTTCTAAGGCTAGAACCTACAGAAGCACTTCATCACTTCATTTATTTAAATTCCATTCATATGGCGTAGGAGGACAAAAATGGTTGCCTGGGTATGCACAACTACAGAATGGAGCCCTAGTGTGTGTAAACCACACAGCCTGAATGAGCCGCATGTTCTCCTGGATGGCTCACTAGGATGCTCAGTTATACATGAACGCTATCAAGGCACACTTGGATTTTTAAGAAGAGTTTACACAGAGGTACTGATCAACTGAACCACTGAGCTGATGGTTTGGCACAGCTTAGGAAACAAATTCCAATAGCAGTGCACTTCTCTCTACTAAAAAAAAAAGATCATGCATTAAAAAATGAAGGAAGCAGAAGCAATCTGTTCTAAATTGCTTAGGTCAACTATGGGGTGCCAGCTGTGGCACAGGCAAACAGTGCAAACCTACAGTTATGTATGCATTTTGTACTCAACATGCAAGAAGCAGGAGGAAAACTTGCTTCCACTCGTTCAAAACTATTATGTGAACCAATCTGTTGTCATATTTGTAACTAAATGAAGAATTTGCTAAACAACTGGCAATTTTTTGAACTTTTCTTTCCTAGCAAACCAGTTCTTCCCAATATCATTATATGATTAGCCTGAGACAGGCTAACTCACTGCATCAGAACTGAAAAGTACTTCAAAGGTCAGGTAGTGCTCTACTTCATCCAAGAATCCTTAAACTGCAACATCCTTGATATGGATGGTTATCTAGCTTGAACTTACACCCCTCTAGCGAAGAAGACGACACACTGCAAAGAACGTCCTAACAGTGAGACCCATCTCACAATGAAATACAGTGGTGCCTCACTTAACAAGCGCACCGTTTAACGACGAATCCGCATAGCAATGTCGCAATTGCGATCGCAAAAGCGATTGCATTGTGATGTTTAGATAGGGAAAAACTCGCATTGCAATGTTTACAGAACAGCTGATCGGCAGTTCCAAAATGGCCGCCGCAAGTGTTTTTGCACCCTGCCCTCGCTTACCGAGGGTGCGAAAATGGCGGCGCTATGGAGGAACATCGCTGAACGCTGAGTTTAGGGCCCCATAGGAATGCATTAAACTAAGTTTAATGCTTTCCTATGGGGTTTTTCGATCCGTTTAGCAATGTTTCTGCATAGCGACGATTAATCCAGAACGGTAAGCTCTCCTTCCTTGAAGATTTTTAAGCAGAGGTTGGGTGGCAATCTATTTGGAATTCTTTAGTTATGGAATCTTGTAACTGGGCATTTGGTATCATTTTCTGAGGTACAGTACTTTGTACTTACCCCTCTTGAATTTCATTCTGTTGTTTTCAGCCTAGTGTTCCAGCCTATCAAGATCACTTTGAATTTTGTTTCTGTCTTCCAGGATATTAGCTATTCCACCCAACTGTGTCATCTGCAAATCTGACAACCATCCTTGGGGTTCCTTTCAGCTCTGCAATTTTGTGATCTCCCAAATCAGTTTGTTTCAAATAGACAATATCTTCAGAAGGCTTCTTCTAACATTTCACCGAAATCTGTTTCTTTAATATACACTCACTAGTTCTAATCCTGGCCTCCGGGAAAGCATAACGTGTGGTCCAAATTCTGTGTGACAGCTCCTCTGATACATGAAAACAGTTGAGTTAATGTTGTTTCTCATCCTAAACATGAAGAAGGTTCTGTGCACCTCATCCTGAATACAAACCTTCACATTCTGCTTTTAGACTGTTGTCCATCTACAGTGAGTTGTAAATAGCCACTTCCCCCATTTCTGCAAAAGACCAATAAATAAATAAATAAATAGGGCTACATCCTGAAAACTGCACGCCGTGTTTCATTCTTACTTCCATCCTGAAAAACTGCTGCTCTAAGGTTGTTTAAGGAAGAGCTGCTTTTGTGCACACAAAAAGCTACTATATACCTTTCAGTGCTTCTAGAATTAGGAAATATTGCAGAGCACCGGGACTTCTGCTTTCTCTCCTTCTCTGTTAAGTGGCATAAAGGGAAGGGACAGAGAGAAGGTGAATTTTCTAGCAACAGCCAGGCCTATATCACTCCCCACACCCCTTAAGACAATTGAAAACATTTCATAGATCGATGCAGAAATCTCAAGTGTTTGAAAAACTATGCTAGAATAAATCTGTTGTTTCTTATTCTCCAGGCCATTGTTCAAACTATGGATCTGCTCTACATGCTACCTCTGGATAGACTCAACACAGAGAACCTGCTGTACTACTTAAGAAGCATCTGCTACATGGATGTTGTCACTACTGATGCTGGATAGGACTCCATCCAAAAGTCGACCGATTTTGTTTGAAGAAATTTCAACTCATGTTCTAAACTTGGCCTTCATTCTGTTTTATTTCATGGGGGTTGTTATCATTATTACCTCTGACCAACTGGGATGGTATGTATCAAACAAAACATGCAATGAATGACAGGAATAAAGTAAGCTTTCAAAAAGCTACATTCTTGGTCCATTTGTCTCACTATAGTTTACACTGACTAGTAGTTATCTGGCAATGAATGGGAGTAATTTCTGTACTGGATAGCAATGACAATTTGGATTTATCAGCAATATTTGGAAGACAAAACTGAGCCCATATTATGACCAACTGGAATAACCTTTTTTAGGAGAACCTCCATCTGCACCATATCAAAATGCAGTATTATGAAACCTACATGTTTTCCCCCTTTCTACAAAAACATGAACTGGAAAAGGAACAAAGGCTTTATAGCTTGTCTCACATCTGGCAAACTGTGCAAGCCACTTCCTGTTAGAGCAGGCGTTTCCAACTGCTTGGCTTCCTGTGATGCAGACAACCTCGCTGGGTATGTGCGTATAGGAAAACAGAACTAAGATGGCTTACAGCATGCTTGAAGTTATTACAGATTTATAACGAACACAAGCAGAGAAAGCCACCAATTTGTTATGTTCTGAAAGATTGAATACCATGTTGGTTCCCTCATTGTCTACTTGGACATTTCTTAACATTGTGATAACGTACTGATTGTTGTTGTGATGTGCTGTCAAGTTGGAACAGGCTTATAGTAACCTTAATAAGGCTTTCAAGGTAAGTGAGCTATTTAAGGAGCACATTTACCTTAAGGGGTTCCACACACCCAGTGAATTTCCAAAGCTGAGCACTGATTCAAACCCACTCTTCCTGAGTCCTAATCCATCATTCTATCTACACCACAATGGGTATCCAAGTGAGTAACTGGTTGTCTACTGTGAAATATCACTTTTTTGTAACATTTAAAACTGAATGTTACCTATTTAAAGAGGAAATTTGTTTGTAATAATTTAATTGAAAAACAGGAAATGAGCAGCAGTAGGGTGAAGATGGTCTATATACTTTATCAGAATGGTACAGCAATCATGCACTGGGAGAAATGTTAAACTTATCTGGTATCTTCAAATGTGGGATTAGCAATGATAAAACCAACTATCTTATAGAAGAGATTAAAATTTTCTTAAATTTGAGAATCTTCTTGTTTCTCTTCTATCAGAGACTGGAGATCATCAAGGCTGTTTTGACTTTAACATGCACCACCTCTAAATTATTTTGTCTTGCATCCATACCAGTCTCCCAAGATCACCAGCCAATAAGTTCTTCTCTCTCCTATACTTCATTTTACATTTTGTGAACATGCATAACATGTTTCATTTCTCCTGTGACCATAGTATTCCAGCTTTCTGGGCTTGTTGTTTTGCATTTTCTGATTTCTATTCCTTTGATTCATTTGCTTGAGTACCTCTTTGTTGGTCACCATTCTCAATTCAGGAAGTTCTTAACATCCCACAATAATTCTTCATTTTAAAAGCATCAGTCTTTGGTTTTATAATTGCCTGAGTTAAGTCCACAAATTTGTAACCATACACTGTACAATGTCCATTCTCAAGGCCCTTAAGTTTTTGTTTTGTTTTTTTGTGAATATTACTTTCTTCATCTTAAAGAAGCTGCTCCAGGCCATTTCTATTCAGAGAGATGCACGGCTCTCTATTCTTTCATTGTCTGGCTAAGATTCCACTAGTCATCCAACAAATTCCAGGGCACTTACATTTATCAACACAATTTTTAACTGCATTTATTGGGCTGCTTGCTTTACTTGGGAACACTACTTCTGCTTTTTATACATATCTTTCAGAGATGCTATTTCTCAAACATAAAATATAAAACAAATCTAAAAGTATAACATACCAGAGAGAATATAGTAAATAATTATTTGTTCATGTTAATACCAAGCAGCAATGAAAGCTCAGTACGTATATATGCCTGTACAGAAGACATAAGCAACTCAATGCCTTTCAGATTTTCTGGTCTACAAGATGCTTTGTGCCTGACCACTAGTCATCATGAGGAGAGTTGTAGCCCCAAATATCTAGAGACGACCAGGGTACCTAAGCCTGCTTTACAGATTACTCAAAATGTTAGCATCACTGAATAAGCACGTTCAAGCTAGCTTCCATTCATTTATGATGCTTGTTTCAGTTCACAAAAATTGACAATACTGCCCCAGTTCTAGACACCTTCATCAAAATTTAAGATACAATTACAACCCAGGCATCACTTGCCTTTCCTGTAGTAACAATAACTGTGTGCTGCCAAGTCAATTCCAACTTATGACAACACTTTCCAGGGTTTTCAAGGTGGAGAGTACTCAGAAGTACGGGATATAAATCGAACAATTAAATAAAATAAATAAAGAAGTGGTTCGCCATTCCCTTCCACGGGGCGGGGTGAGGGAGGAAATCCCTTGGACTGTGCAGCTTGCCCAAGGCTACAAAGGCTGGCTCCTCTTCTGGGAGGCGCAGGAGCGAATGGAACTCCTTACCCCTGGTGCTGGAGTGAGATAACCTAAACCACTGCTGGGAACAACTGCTATTGAGCTTCTGCTCTTCCTGAGAAGCCATTCTACTTCTTTGAATCAAAGGAAGAGATGCACTATTCCATGTCTTTGTTCACAGGGGCCCAAGTACTCTTTAGCCTTTCTCCTCCTAATTTCATCTCCCTTCATGGTCACTCCACATGGTCATTATAACATCTCTGTGTTCTGTATATTCCCCTCTCTTCCCTAACCCCTTTTCTTTTTTTATACCTGGTCTAGTACCCTGTTTCTTGTGGTTATAGATCATAAGACATCTTGGGTGCATTGGCACTCAGTAGTATATAAATTAAGGTAGCAGACAAATGAAAATGTTATCAAAGGAAACTAAGACTGATAGATTGCAGGGGAACTTAGAAAGCAGTTTTATCTATCCCAAACAGAAACAATGACTACAATTCTCACCAAGGCTTAAAACAGTTTTGGTTATTGTAGGGACCACCACTGCCCATTTCTGCTCCCCCATATGAAAAGTCCAGGCATTATGCTTCCAGCAGTGTATTTTTTTACTCTGGTCAAAACAAAAAAAGCAACTTTCAGTGAATGCACAAGAACACAAAAGAAGACAGGCTATGAATATTTTAAATATTTTATGACCTCTACTAAGTTCACTAAGCAAACCTAGCCTGTCAGAAATTAACTAGTACTTATCATTCCACCCAACATGTCATAACATTTTAAAGCAGTATCATTTCCCATCTCCATGCCTTTGAGGTACCCAACAGCATCACCTTTTGCTAAAATGTTTATGATGATTCTATGAGACCTCAACCATGTGTCCACCATTGTCTGCTACAGATGCAGTTTGTACTTTGGCTGGCCATCACATGCAAGATAATATTAATTCTTCTCTGATGTCCTAAATACTTGAGGCAGAAGGTAACCTTCTACTGTCTAAGTGCAATATTAAAGGCTTCTATAGCAGAAACTTCACTGTCCTTCCAAGATATTCATTAGGATTGATCCCAAGCAATTCTGTAGAGAGGCACAAACCACCACAAACCACCATTGCACGGTGATCATTTATTCAGGAGTATTTCTGTAAACCTGAGGAAAAACTGCTGATTACAAAGAGATCTGGAAAGTATCTAGGTGTATTGCTTAGTACAGCAATTTTTGCCTGGCATCAGTTACTTGTCGCTGAGCGACTATCTGCCTTTTACTTAGGACTGAAAAAGGGTTGTATATTCTAAAAAACTGACTGCTCCTAAGAACCACACAACTTTGAGGCTGCACAAATTCTAAGTGAAGGTCAAGGAATGTTCCCAGTTGTTTCCCGCCTTTTCTGAAAACACCAGGTGACATGCATTTCAGACACTTCTTCAGACACCAAGTTGGAAAAGAGGAGATCAGTTACTAATATTAAATGACTTGGACATAAACAACCTACGACCTGTGTACCCTAATAAAAGTGACTTTCTAATTTTAACACATCTGCACAAGCATAAAACTGTCTCCTGCAATGATAGTACTCTACCATTCCTCCATAAGCGAGGTAAAAATCGTACACTAATTAGTTTAGTTGTCAAGAAGTATACACAAGACTGTACATCAGACTATACCCACTGTTTCTGACATGAAAGGGTTACAATGCTATTGCATTTGCCAAACTTCAAGGAGATGTTTAGTAGTGATCTACATGACTCGTACTACAAAGCAAACTTAGTTTTGTTGGGTTCTCACTACTACTGGCATGTTATATTTTATTAATTCAAACAAGTAAAAAATAAATAAAGTAGGAGCAAAACAAAATATTTTAAGCACATTTTAATCACACCAATTTCTCAAGAGCTCTGTTTGTGACAGCAAGCACCTGAAAAGGTTTGCCAAACTATGCAAGGATAATAGCAATTGTAAACATACAAGATCATCCTAGTGAGGTTCTTTAGTGCTCTTGAGATGGCACACAGCACAATTCACATGAAATACAGGACTTTCCCCTTTAAAATTGCAGAACTGAACTTAAAAGGAGGACAGCTGCATCTAGATTCGAACTGCTAAGTATGGAAAACAATTTCAATCCCTTCTTCATGCATATACTGTACTGTATTAAATTATTTAATGAATTATGTGCAGTCAAGCTAATTCCAGTTTATGACCGCCCTTGCCAGGGCCACCTAGGCATAAAGTACTGAGAAGTGGTTCAACATTTTCCTTCTTCTAGTGGCTCTTCAGAAATCTGTAATTTGCCCAAAGCCACGCAGGCTTACTCTTCTACAAGAAGGCACAGAGAAGAATCAAACTCTTGTCCCCCGATTCACTGAACTATCCAGCTAGTCATTAAGCTAGTATAGACATAATGTCCTTGCCCAAAGGCGTGCGCGCACACACACACACACACAACTTGCCAGGTTCTCAAAAGCAACACGAACCAATCAGAAAGGATAAGACATATACATGCATGGATTGGTCAAGTCTGAACTCAGGATTGCACGTAATTTCCTGTAAACATTAAACAAATAGTTGATTTTTGATCAAGCACCTCCCACTAGCAGTTAGCAATTCTTATCTCATCAGATAATCGTCCCAGCAATGAGTGATTACAGTCTATGTAAATTATTAACAACTGTCACTGTGCACTTATTAACACTTTATAATCATAGCCTTTTACCTGTGCAGACCAAGGTGTCACCTTTAAGCCCTACTGACAAGGAGCCCAGGTTATGCCAGATGACGTACTTAAAAGACTGGGGAGAGGGAAGTGAAGAGCCACAGCAGTACGATAGTGGCATTAATTTTACTGGCACTTCAGCTATCAGCAATGTCTTTTCTGGCCTATCATATTACTGGCAAAAGTATGGGCGCTGCATGTGTTCATTCTTAGCTATCAAGGTGTTAGTCGTCTTCTTCAATTAACATATTTGATAATGCCTTGCAGACATCAAGTTAGTAAGACAAGACGATCACAGGATCCAGCAGGACACTGCTTCTGCAGCAGCACTTACAAAGCTCTGAGCATGCCCATAGATCTATATTTGTAATTAAAATTCAACATATGGCTTTTTGACAACCAAGTTGATACTGTTTTTCAATTGCGGTGAAAAAGCTAGTGTTGGATTCTATACATGTCAGATAACTCAAAAGATGGGGCTAGTTCCACAGAAACCTAGTAAAATAAAAAGACTCAAGTGTTTTTAAGATAAAACATCAGACTATCATCATTTAAAGCATGTGATGGAAATTATCAAGTGCTCCTTTTACCCTCCATCTTTTTCATATGTAGCAACTCTTATTAGTCTGTTTCAAAAGACTAGAGAACAAACCTTTGAACCTAAAGAACATGCCTACAATATTAAGGGGAAAGGCCACAGTTCACTGTTAGTTAAAGTACCAGCTTTGCTTGAAGGCTCCCCCTCTTTGCCCCCGTGCAATTTCCAGCCTCTCTGGGTAGGCCTTACAAAGATATTCGCCTCAATATCAGTTTCTGGGTCACTGACGATGATACAGCTAGACTAATAAAATATATAAATAATAAAACAATTTCCTAGATTCCTAAATTTTAAAATGTCCATTAACTTCTTCCCTCTCCCTTGTAACACCAAACCATAAGAACGGTATGTGAAAGTGTGAATATATGCATATATGTACACACACAAAATACTTCTGCCATTCATAGAAGTATTTAAGAGCAGTCATCCCAGGAACCTAACTGAAGATTACATGTAGTCAGTCAAACTGAGTCTTAAAGTAGTTAACATATTTGGAAAGCAAAATAAAATTATGTCTGATTTCTCTAGAAAGTTCCCATTCCTTTGTAAACCTGTGTCCACACTCTACACAATCTTTCCGTGTATCTTTGCAACTGCAAAAGATGGGAGGGTGTTATGGTAAACACCTGGCACAGTTTCATAAACCTAGCAACAGTTTTACTCCTATTACCAAAACAGGAATCTATTAGGCGAACACATTTCATACTTTTGGGTTAGGTCTACTTGTCTGAGGACAGAAGGCAAGCGCTGTATCTATATATATATCACAATTTTCTCATTAAGAGAAAGGTAGGAATCTATTTCACATGTAAGGTATCAATGCTATCATGGCGAATGTGGCGTGAACAAGCATCTTTTATGCTTAATATATCAGCCAACAGATTGCAACCCCAAACTCGTCCAACCTCAAACAAGTAAACCCATCTGTATTTGCTGCTACTTCTCTGTCCCCTGATACTCTCCTTCCATTAACTGCTAGTCACATGTTCTCATGTGATATCGGCCTCTTTGTTCTTTTGTCCCATTCGTGACATCATGCTGTACACCTCTAAACAGCTTACTGCTTTTTTTTTAATTATCAAGGTGTTTAAATTCCATCTTAGGAGTCACAACTTCCAACAAGGCTTTTCCTGAACCTACTAGCTTTATGTATTTAGCACAACTGCCTACTTTTCACTTTCCTTATTTCTTATCATTTTCATCCTGACTGACATTGGCTGAAATCCTTCTGTGCAGCTCTGTATACATAATGGCAATGACATACTGGGATGCAATGTTGATGCATCACCTGTGAGTTGCATGCACCTCAAAATAATGTTTAATCAGGATCTGCCAGTGATAATGACATCATCCATGCTGTGCACGCAGAGCTGTGTAACAGGATTCTAGCTTTCTATTTCAGTCTTAACATTTAGGGAATTATTTTGTTAAATAAAACAAATCTCAAAGTATTTCAAATTTATTTATGCTCTCAAGGTGACCGGAAAGTGATGCTGAAATACACAACCCTTTTCCCATGATGCCTTGGCAGTAGGTGGCTAGATGGCCAACATTAAAGACTGCTCCCTAGCATTAATTCTGCCATCTACTCAACATTATTCACTTTTCCCTTTCAGTGTCAAGCCAGCACTAATGGCAATCTCAAAACAATACGGAATGCCATATGGCTACATCTGGATATTAAAATTGAGAATATCAATTACCAATCCACTAATGCAAAGCCAAAAGCCACAGACAGTAAGAATTTAATCCAATTCAGGGACTGAAACTTGAGCCAACAGCAACATATACGAAGCAAAATCTACAGTGATTTCTAGCATTAAGTTGGATGATAACAATCAAAATTAATGGAAGAATGCCTTTTATTTTTTTGCTAAAATCTATGAAAAAGAGCAACAAAGAACAAAAATAGGGACACATATTAATCAAACCAGGGGAGTTGTATCAGTGTTAAATAATGTGGTGGGATTGCTTGCCTCCCTAAATGCAATTTTACTGAGTGTAATGCTTCTTTTAAAAATTACTCCAAGATCACAAATCAGAGGTCTCCACCCAAACTTAACAAGGACTTCATGTGATTCCACACTGTGGTTGAGAAATCACAATAATGCCTCCTTGAACAGTGGTTGCTCTCTTAATGACTTAACTTTACTTCCTGGTGGTTCAACTTTATTGCGTACAAACAATCAGCAATGGGCTGGGCTGGTATGTAAGGGGGATGGCCTATAAGCAAAAGGCAATAGTGTGTTACTATAAATCTACTCCACAAATGCAGTTATTTTTCTCTTGGCTGGGCAGACATTACTCTTACTCAAAAAAGAAAAAAATATAAACAGAAAACCCACATCTCTTACACTAGTCTCCCCCAACCTGGCACCCTCCTGATGGAATTTACAGCTCAAATTGTTCCCACCAGAACAATCTGTGGCTATGCCAGCTGGGATGATGGGAGGTGTAGTCCAAAACCAGGTACCCAAGCCTGCCTTACACCAAAGGCAGGTTTCAACCGGCATAACTTTTAATTTCTTAAAAATGTTTTGCTTATAAGCATGCATTAAATTATGCTGAACATTTACATTAGCTCATATTTCTGATTCACCATCCCTTGGATGTATAAGAAAATACCGTACAGCATTTTCCACAAGGCATAACATTGTAACGGAGGACCCAGGTTGAATCAGAACTCAAATCAGTTGAGGCCCATTTGCTGGCTGACACCCAGCATTCACTATCTCCCTGCCTCAATCATCCCCAAGCTCTGCTGTGAGTATTAAAGTAGGAAACAAGACCATGAACTCTGCAGGCTCTTGGAGGGAAGAAAAAACATACATGTCACAAATAATCAACATGGTTATCTTTTGAAGTTCAAACTTTTCTAACTGGATTAGAAACAGAGTTTTTTATGCCAAACACAAAGCATGCCTATCACACACTGATCTAACAGCTGCTAAGGAACAAATGTGAATAAACTCTACCTTGTACAGCCTGTGACTATAGACCTTTACGTTATTTTACCAACTGCTGTTATGGAGAAAGACAAAATGAACAAGCAGATGGAACAAGGCCATTTCAAAAGGTGCACTCGTGGAAATATAAACAGTGGGAAACAAACTGAATGACAATCATCAACTGCATTTAGTCAAACACCTACTTTTCAGTGTAGGCTAGGTACCACCTGAAAAGAAAAAACAAAAATAGCTCCTGAAAACAAACATGATGCCAAGTGAAAAATGTATTTTAAAATCACTGCTAGCTTTAGCAGAACTACTAAAAATCTGACACATAATTAAAAGGTTGGAGTGAAGCCCAATGCTTCAGACACAACATTCAATTAAGTTAAATTTGAGAAATGCATAAGTTTTAAGATATGTTGTTCTATTTCTATTGTTTGAAGCCTCCTCTTTATATGGAGAAGCAGGATATAACAGTTACAAAGCAATTTTAAAATAATTTTAGAAATGACATTCTTTTAAGCTAAATTAAGCTTTTAGTTCTTGTCTGCAATTTGACTGTACTCCTGTGCTTTGTTTTTGCTGTTGTTTATAAGCCATCTTGGTAGCATTTTCACTGAAAGTATAATTTCACTATAAGTTCATTAGATGTCATTTATTCTGCCCTGCCAAGCTTTCAGGAGTAAGCCAAAACTCCAGCAACAAATTATCTAGAGCTAAATCCAATTGCCAGTACTACAGTACTTAGAGCAGATCCACAGAACCAACAGGAGCTTGATAAATCAATACTTATATAAGTTTCGCTGACTCAGTGAGCTGACTCTAGATGGGACTAACAACTGGATTTAAGCCTTAATAATATAACTTTTAAAGCATTACCAAAACAACATGCCACTTCCAAAGAGGAATATTTAAGACAACTGTATGAACCTAAATGCCACTGGGTACAATTCCAAATGTAATCCCATTCCACCAAAACCCTTTCACTTCCAAAGAAATCTGTTCTGGATCTATTTAAAGTCTCAATGCTTCAGCTGACCTCTGATGTTAATTAACAGCACCAATTAGGTTAACATAATAAATTACTGAATTTTTAAAGTTCATCACAGTGTAAACTACTTTAATAACCTAGAATAGGCCACATTCTCCCACCCACTCCCAATGTATGGGTGTAGGTTACACGCAACTCAACCATGCTTCTTTCTTGGCAAAGATTTTTAAAAATTGCATTGTTAATTTATTTTTTAAACATGGGTTTCATTAAACACACAGCACATATAAATTATTAGGAATAATGTTTAAGTCAACAATTAAGCTTTTGCTTCACGTCCTTTTTTAATCTGTATTTATTTCTATAACAATTTCAGCTCAAATGCTGTGGCAGAAGCTGCCATATATTGGAAAAGGGTTCAAGAGAATTTCCTTTCCATCACAAAGAGGTTGCATGAGATCAGACCAATACATTACACAGCTTTACAAACAATGGGTGTTCAAAAGGCATGTAAACTGCTTTGGAAGAAAAATAATTAAATCAACACATTTATTAAGTAAAACAGTTCAAAACCATTTTTATAGAAGGTTTGAGATGTTACAATCATGCTTTCCTCTTTTATCAAGAATATTTCTCCTGCCATGTTAAAAAAAATCAATAAAATATTAAACCTGCCCACCCAAATTTGAGGACTAAAAAAAATAGGGAAAAATTCTGGACATCTGCCACATCCCAGCCCTGAAAGAACAGATTAAAAGGGAGAAAAAGATTAATGAAGTCAGAAAAGGAATCTAAACTGCACAGTTTAGTTTGAGAAGGCTGTTAATATTGAGCAGAAAATGAAGAGTTGCCTTCTTGCAAACGCCATCTTGTTGCAGTTACCCGGCCCAAGCACAAAAAGATCCATTCATTCCCAGAACAAAAAAAAAGGGGGGGGGAGTTTTGCAAGCATACACACCCCCAGTCTTCAGCCACTAAAATACATACTGAAGCATTCCCCTTTCCACAAACCATACAAGAGGAATAAACGCTTAACACGTTAAAATGCCTTCTTCATCTCTGTTACCCTAATATGAATTTCATACAGTCAGGAACAGCATTGTGTCTTTATTTCACTAGTGTCTCCCTAGCAGGAAACCTCAAAATATGCAACAAACATTTTCCTCGGGCTGTGCCCCACCAACAGCCAACCCAGCAGGACGCCCTCCTTCCCATTTCTGAGGTTATGATTTCCCCACATCTCAATCCGTAGAGATGGGGTGGCGTTAAAAAGCAGCCATCCTCGTCTGAGCTTTTCCTTTTCAGTAAGATGACATTTTCCTTGCTTAGCGCGGATAGAAAAAGCCCGCCCTAGGAATCCAGGCTTACATAAAATGTGCCCCAAGAAATGGGTTTTGCTAAGGCAATCATGACCAAGAATCACATTTGTTAAAATTTCACTTTATCTTCACAAGTGATAAATTGATAGCCTGAGATAACCTCTATACCACTCTAATTTTCTTCCTGACATGATGCCCCTTTTAAAAAAACACACACAAAAAACCTCCCCTATCCTGAGTTCATTCTTTCTTTAATATCACAGAATTGTCTCCACACCCCTTTCCCACATTATAGATAACTTTAGAGATCCAAGATATATATATTCCTTTTAAAAAGGCTTTTCTCTTGATTCTACAGGGGACCTTTCTTTTTTCCATGCAAGCTTTTCCTGGCATGCTCCCTTACTGTCCTGCAGCCAACGTGTCCACCCGGAGCAGAGACATTAAATGGCAAAATTACACAACCTCTATTAAAAAGGAGTAGTTAAACAACAGATTGATGAGTGCCTCAGGTATGACAACAAAAGTATGAACCCTTTCTTACTCCCCTCACCTGCATAGCACGAAGAAAGCCATCCAGGTCCCCCTTTTTTCTCGGCTCTGCCCCCACCCTTGCTCCCCGGAACCGTCTAAAAGGAAACTCACCCTGTTTCTCCTCCACCCAATCAATTTTCCACCATTATGGTCTCAGCCGTACACAGACAGCAATTTCTCCCAAGCATCCTCGCCGTGGACTTAGCTGCCCCCCACTTCTGGTTTCAAAGCAGAAAAGGATCCCAGTCTCTCTCTCTCTCTTCCCCCCCCCCTTTCCTATCTCACTCCATCAGCTAAAGAGAAACAGTAGCCCCTCCCTGATATTGTGGTGATGGGTGGGACTGGTCTGGAGACAATAAAAAGGGAGGGGGTAATGGTTACTGTATTTCTTGATTTCCCTATGTCAGCGGCCTGGGGGGGAAGGGCTGGGCTGGGCACTGGAGTAGGAGAAAGAGAAGGCATTGTTGGGTGTGGGGGGGCACAGAGGGTCTAGGGCTGAAAAGCAGCAGGGTTGCAGGGTAGGGGGTGTCAAAGGAAAAGGAAAGCAAAATGGAAGAAGAGGAAGAAGGGGGGGTCAGGGATTTGAAGCAGCTGTGGAAGGAAAAGATGGGGTTGACAAAGGGAGGGGAAAGCAGAAGTCACAGGAATAGGAAAGAAAGAGCCAAAGCCAGGAAGGAGGGGGTGGGAAAGCGTGGAGGCACCAGCCTCAAAATGGAGGGGGGGGAGATATAAAAATGGGGGAGGGAGGAGAGGAAGGAAAAAAAGGGGCAGAGGAGATGGAACAGGATTTAAGTCACCAAGTGGGAGGGTTTGGGGAATATAGGAAGAGAAGTGTGGGAAAATGAGAAAAAAAATATAGGATGAAAGCACCCCTCCTTTTTTTTTACTTTAACAGGCTGTGTGGGCATGATTTGGCTAAAACGGTGGAGGAGAATGTCAGCCATGGGGCTTCTGGGTTTCCTGGAGGTTTCTCCCCCAAATCACTCTGACCCATAGTTTTACAGAATACTATACATCTCCGTGTATTATTTGTTTTTTAACAGTAGAAGAGGTTTATATGGGTCACCTATAGAAGACATGGGGGGGCAGGCAGCGGGGGGGGGGGTGTTGGCAGAGAGAAGAAAAGCCTCCCGAAGGGAGATGATGATGGGGTGGTGATGACAAGGCGGAGGCTGTGCGGGGGCAGGAGGGAGGCTTTGCGGGGGAGGCCGAGTCCAGAAAAGCAAAGGGGGGGGGGAAGCCAGCCGAAAAAAACTAGGATTGGGGGGAGAGGCATAGTTAGCTGAGGGGAGGGCCCGTTTTTTGGGGGGAGAGGATACTCCCCCCTCAAAGGTTGGGGTGGATTGAGTTTCTGGAGGAGGATTTTGTAAAAGGGGGGGAAGAGACAAAGCACAGAGGCTGCAAAGTGGGGGGGGGGGACGAGAGAGAAAGGCCGGAGAGGGGCTGTGGCCAAAGGGGCAGGGAAGGGGGGGAACCAACCATTCCTTAGAGAGAGGGGGGGACACCCTTCCCTGGAAGAGGGGGAGCAACCATTCTCTGAAGGGGGGGCTTCCAACAACCCTGTCAAGACCAGACCTTGTGTAAAAGGCGGCACCCCCCCACCAGCCCTTTCCTCCCCCCCTTTTGTGTGGGCCCCCCTTTTTTTTCCTCACCTTCCTCGACGGCCGCTGCTCATTCACCGCCGACGTCGGCAAAGCCCCCCCTCCAAAAAAAAAAAAAGAAGACGAAAGAAACCAGCCACCACCCCCTCTTCTCGGCCCTTCTTTTTCGGCCTCTCTCCCTCCACTCTTCTTTTGCAGGCCCGTCGGGGGGGGCAGGCAGGCAGGCGAGGAACACCCCCAACCCCGCCAAGCTCTGCTTTTCTCCCTCCGAGGCGTCGTCGCTGAGGCGTCCTTGCTTCGCCTTTTTTTTTTCCTCGTCGGGGGAGGAAGGCGACGTGTTTTTTTTTCCTTTCCCCTTCTTTCGGGCCGCGCGAGACCCCTTCCGACACCGCCTCAGGCCCGCCCGCCTTGCCTTTCCTTTCCTTCCCTCAGCCCGTCCGTCCCGCGCGGCGCGTGGCAGCCGCTTTCCCTCACGAGCCCTAACCGCCACACACTGGGGGGGAGGGGGGGAAGAAACCAAAAAGGAGGGCGGCGGCTGCAGCAACCACACAAATAAAGGCGACCCCCTGAGGCGGCAGAAAGACAGACCCAGATGGACAGACAGGCGGGCGGGCGGAAAAAAAATATGTTTTTTCAATCTATATAAATCCCTTCCTCTCTCTCTCTCTCTTTGGTTTTGAGAGGAGGGGGGAACGGAAAAAAAAACTCCCCGGGGAAAAAAGGGGGGTAGGTTAAAAAAAAAAAAGCAGCAACAACAACAGCGGCGGCTTGGGCCTGGGCGCGGCCGGCGAGGAAGGAGAGAAGCCTGAGCCGTTCCTCCCGTCAAGCCCGCCCGCTTCCTTCCTTCGCTCTTCCTGCGCCCGCCCGCCCCGTTTTGTTCGTCCGCTCGCTGGCTGGCTAGCTGGCTCGCGTGCCCTACGGGGGCTGGCTCGGACGAGGGTCCCCCCCCTCCCCCTGCCCCTGCGGGCCGGGCTGGGAAACCCCGCTCGCGGCTCCGCCCCTGGTGTTGGGCCTGGCGAGGTCCTGCTTTCCTTCCCCTCAGATTTTTTTTTTTTGGTTTTAATTTTAAATTTTGTTTTTTAAAAAAATGGTTTTCTGGGGTGTTAGGCGAGGAGGAGGAGGAGGAGGCTGAGCTCTTCCTTGGGCAAGGGTAGAACGGCAAACAAACATAAATAAATAAAGCCATACAAAGGCAAAGAAATACATACACATAAAGACAAAGAAATAAATAAACATAAAGACAGGACAGGCAAAATCCAAAGAAACAAAACTAAATAATGAAAAAAAAAAAGGGTTCGTCTTTAAGGGGCCATATGTTTTCGTTTTCTTTCTTTTTTTGCGTTTTTCTTTCGTTTCATTGGATTTTTTTGCCTACAAGCTAACACTGACTAATAAGTAATTAGGGTGGTTTTTTTAAAAGGTGTTTCCCACCCTTTTTATTCTTTAGCCGCCTAGTCTTAATTGACTAGATAGGCGGGATATAAATACAATAAATAAATAAATAAATAAATTTGTTTTTAAAGCACACTTTAAGATAATTCCAGTTTCTGATTTGCTTCCTTTCCTTTCAAAAAAAGAAAAAAAAAGCAACATGCAAAAGCTGGGGAAAGACAAGGCGAGCCAATGTGTGTGCAATATATGTAAAATTCTTTTAAAATCTACCTAAAGCCACTTTTAAAATGTGTATTGTGTAATATATATCTCAGCAAAAAAAGGAGGGGGGAGGAAGAGAGAAAAACCTGCGAAAATAGACATAGCTTTGTAAGTAACTAAGGAAGAAGGCTTGGTTATTTTACAGATGGGGAAGAAAGAAAATCAGGGATCAAGGATAAAAGTTAAATCAACTCCACCCTTGCTTATAGTTTTAAATAGGCTGTTTTTTTTTAAAAAAGCATGCCTCAGCAGCTTCAACATATTTAGCATGAAACTGATATTTCATTCAATATTTCCATATACATTATGTCTGATGAAGTGGATGTTTCCATGAAAGCTCACATTAAAATATATCTTTAAGATGCCATATGTTTTTTTTAACTGTATTACTGTATTTCTTTGGATTTTTGCTTGATATATCTGGTGGATGTAAAGGATAGGGACAAAATTACACACTACACATTTTAAAAGTGGCTTTAGTTGGATTTTAAAAGGATTTTGCATTTTTTACCACTGTTTTTTTTTCCAAACTAGTTTATGCCCTTTTTACAGATTACTCTTTGGAAGAGCAGGCCTTCATTTTCAACTCATCTCTTTACAAGAAATGCCATTTTTGCTATGTGCTGTCAAGTTTCTGATGACTTTAACAGCAACCCAATGAAATGGCAACCTCCAAAATGTCCTCAAGAGCCATGCTCTTGCAAATGGAAGCCCATGGCTTCCTTTAGGGAGTCGATCCATCTCACCTTTGGCCTTCCTCTTTTCCTGCTGTCTTCCACCTTTCCTAGCATTTCTGTCTTTTCCTAAGAACCCTCCCTGCTCATGATGGGCCCAAAGTAGAACAACCTCAGTTTTAACAATGTGTGCCTCCAGAGAGAGCTTGGGCTTGATTTGATCTAGGACCTACTTGTTCATCTTTCTGGCAGTCCAGGGTATCCTCAAAGCTCTCCTCCAGCACCATATTTCAAACAAATCACTCTCCCAATCCCAAATCAGCTTGACTGGGAATACAAGAGTATGGATGATCTTGGTCTTGATCTCCAGAGACACATCCTTACGCTTCATAATCTTTTCTAATTCCTTCATTTCTAATCCTCAGAATCTCCATCTTCTTCTGATTTCTTGACTTCACTCTCCATTTGGATTTGTGATTGAGACAAGATATGCAAAATCGTTCACTATTTCAGTCTCTTCATTGTCAATGGGCATGTAAATCCCACTGTGTTTGATAGACCGTGCAACCTACTAAGTAGGTTTAAGTTTGTAGCCTAAAAGATCTGCCATGATAAACATTTACAAGATCACCAAAACTGGAGTATTTAAATTATTTGCAACTCTTGTTGCAGATAAACTATAAAAACTCCAAAACACCAATTAATTCAATAGACTACATCAGCCATACCAAAGAGTCCAGCAAAGAAAAATAATTTAAATATCTATCATCAAGATATAATTTTTAAGAAGCTTATATAATGGATGAGCAACTTTTGTGGGCCATAACATTTCCTTCCCTCATCACAGACAATGGGGCATATCTTGACTTCCCTCTGTCCAAGAAATATAGGAATTATTTTATAATGAGGTGCCTGTAGGCTAGAAGTTTCTGACAGAACCCTTGGCATGTTTAACTGAGGTCCACTTTATTAAAAATATTTGTTATTTATATTGACAGAATTCAGGGGCCCAGTGCAAAGCATGTGACTCAAAAATAAACACCCTGTAGACTGATAGTTTTAAAAAAAATAGATATGTACTGCTAATTAACTACTGTACTAAATTTGTTTGTGGTTACTGTGGGAAGATTAGGAACCTAAACCTAGGTAAAGAGATTCCCAGAACTGGTTTCCATGCTAAGTAGCTGGATCAGGCAGCCACTGCTCTTGACTAAACTAAAGAATATGTGACCTTAGAAAAAGGAAGGAAGGAAGCCTAAGAATACCACTCTACACGTAGATATAGAAAAGACACAAGGGGGAAACACAGGATACCTAAAGAGATTCAGTCAGTCTGTGCTGACACAGGATGTGATGCCTGCTTGTCTCACGGTTGGCTCTGCACCAACACTTCACTCACCAAGCTATCTAGCCAACAACATTTTAATTACCCACAATTAATTACCCCAGAGGTAATGCTATGAACCTATCCAGCTACCTGGCATAGAAGAACCTCTGACCAACATCAGTGGTGGCTCCTGCTGGTATCCTGAGACAGCCGATTAAAGGTGCTGGGGAGTACTGACTGGGGGTATGTGTCTGAGAATTGCCATGGGGGAAAAATAACATTTCTCAGATGTATAGGTGTTGAATTTGGTCTCTGCTGCACTTTCATTAACCATTGTCTGGAGAAAGGCCGGGTTTCGCTTGTTTTCAACTGTGCCCTACATTGCAGCTCCTCGTTTACATTGCTCTATTGAGTGAACAGGAAGCACTTTTGAATAAGATCTGGGCCTATCTGTATATCCCCACCTTGATTGCTGTTTCCTGTCTGCAGCAAACGAATATCCACTCGGAGGGTGGGTCTTTCTGTAATCAGCATCAGTAATATCAAATACCCAGCAACGAAAGCTAAGAATCATACAAGCTTTAATTAGAGTGTCTTATTCATATCAGATCATTGCAAGCCTAAACATCTATTTATCAAGGTCATTCGTCAAAACATAAAGCTTGGCATGAGATAATTTATCTAGTAATCTACCCATTTTTTTTAAAAAAAGGAGGAGATGGCTGAGATGTAGCCGAGTTTTAAATGTTTGCTTTGCGTTCCAGCCTCCATACAATTTGCCATAGCTTCAGCGCCTCTCTTAAAACATGTATCTAAATTATACTTATGCACGTTTTGCTGGTATCATGAAACTCAACCATGTTTGTGTAACTCTGTTGTGTAAACAGCACCTAAACAATGGATTTAAGCACACGTACACACACCTCGCTATGATGTGGTGTCAAATGAGAAAGCTAATGCAATACAAGACTAGATCAAAAGTTGTACAAGAAACAAAGGAAGTTGTTGTTATGCGCTGTCAAATCATCTCCGACTCATGGCAACCTTATGAATGAGCAAAAGGTCTTGTCTACAGCTGTCCTGCTCAGCTCTTGAAAAACTTCAAGCCTATGGCTTCCTTTAAGGAGTCAGTCTCTCTCGCATTTGGTCTTCCTCTTTTCCTGCGGCCTCAAACTGCCAGCCTGGAACCCCTGGGCTATCCAGGCAGCTCAGATCACTTAAGAGAACGCAATAAACAAAGACAGCTGTGAAAGCTGCCAATGAGCACCTCGTTGGCACCTTAAGGCAGTTGGAATTCCTTACAAATTGAGCCGCCTGCTGATCCTTGCAAATTGTCACCTGGACAGCTACGGCAATCCACCTTGGGATACTCCGTTTGATAAACTATGAACATACAATGGGACAAACTTTAGTCACACCCATAGTTGTTTGGCCATAGTAGAGTACCTGTAGGCAAATTTCTGGTGACTGTCAGGGACAGACTTCCTGCTTCAGCAGGAGGCTGGACCGGATAATTTCAGGCGGTCCTCCCAGCTGTACTATGTTTTGATTCTATGGAGGATCGTGTAGCAGGAATCAACGCTTGTTTTGGGAAAAGTGGCTCTCGCAGGAAAGCTGCCATCTATACTCACAACCTTAGCCCATCATGCTAAGTATTGTTCACACCAGCCTTCTCCAACCTGATACCCTCTCTTTACATTTGTTTGTTTAATAATAATTTCATAATCCTAGAACTTCAGAGCTGGAAGGGACCCTGTGGGATCATCAAGTCCATCCCCTGTCAAGAAGGCCCAGAGGGGGGAATCAAACTCCCAACGTCTGGCTCCACAGCCAGAGACTAAACCACAGAGCCCACCAGCCGTTTTCATCCTTTCCAGGAAATATGGACGAACAAATTACCATCTGATCTCCAAGGTTTTGCATTAAAAGTCTCCCCAGCTTCGACCAGGAGATGCCAGGATTAAACCCAGCCTCTTATCCTGTGCTCTGCCACCAACCCACAGCCATTCCTCTTCCGGCAACACAGAGAAGGGAGAACATGATTTTTTGCCCTCCTCACACCCAGCCATTTAACTTTTCTAAACAATCCTTTCTGGATTACAATATCCGGCAGAGGCTCTCTTGAATTAAAAAAAAAAACTGTGATGCTTTTGGAATGATTCAGAAAGCAGCTTATGCAGCTCACATGCTTAGCTCTTGAAGATTCCTTTAAAAAAAGAGAAAAGTTTAATTCTCAGAGATTAAAAATATTCAGTAATCACAGGAGGAAGGCAAAGGGTGGGTGTAACCAAGTCAGTCTCCTTAGTTACACACTTCAATTCCAATTCCACATGTTCCTCCCTTCAGCTTGACTGTTTCTCATGGAACAAAAAGGTTATTTTAAACTTTCTAGAAATAGAGAATTTAAGAGATTAGCAACTGGAGGCTTTCTTTGCAGCCAATTTGAACCGAGAAAGCTTCTTGTTTGTAATGGCCGCAAATTCTGAAGGAGAGGCAGATTTCTCTCCCTTCTTCCCTGCCCAGTCCTGTTTCCAACTTGCCCGTCTGCAAACAATGAATAAGACGGAAGGTTGGAAAGGCCAAGTGCCGGATATAAGTTCTGACTTATTTATTTTGTGTAAAATATTTATACCCTGCCTTTCTCCACAAAAGCAGCTTACAATATTAAAACAAAGAATATTTTTAGGGTGTGTGTGTGGAAACAAATTTAAAAACATACACACACATACAAACCAGGTCCATTTTGAAGAACCGCCTCCCAGGTGGCCAGTTGCTGAGAAAAAAACACTTGTCTGAAAAGTTTTTTACCTGCTGCTAGAAGGATGGCAAAGAGGGGGCCAGCCTGGCCTCCAGTGGGAGGGAGTTCCACAGGTTCAGAGCACCGACAGAGAAGGCCATCTCATCAAGAACGCCTGGGTACACTAGGGTATTCTAATTAAAAGAAAGTAGCTTTCCGCCATCGCCGCTTCTGAAAATTATTTTTGGGATGGTGTGTTCTTGAATCCTCAAGGTAGGGGATTCTGGGGGTGGTAGTCCCCCTTCTCCCCCCCCCCCCAGAGTGTAATTCTCATCCTGGCCCATCCCTGTGGTCACGCTTGCCAACAAGGGCAAAATGCGCTCGGCACATCATCCCCCTCCAGGATCTGATTACGCGACTGCCCAGTCAACGAGCGAGCGGGATCCTTCCCTAGTGAGCACCTGTTAATTTCCATGCAACACAATATACAACCCAGCAAGACGAAGCCTCCTAAGACTTATGGGACTTGACAACGGACACTTGCATCGCGAAGCAATTTCGTTAGCTAGAAGCTTGAAGGAGACATCAGCGGGAACGATTAAAATGGGAGCCTTTTTTTTTTTTGGTGGTGGGGGGATGGATTTTAAATTTTTTGACACACATAGGAAGTAAAAGGCCGGCTGGATAGCTTAGTAATTTTGGTCTCTGGTTGTGGAACCAGAGGTTGGGAGTTCGATTTCCCCACTACAAGTAGAACCAGCCTGGGTAGCCTTGGGCAAGCTGCACAGTAGTCCCAGGGCGCCCCCTGGAGGAAGGGAAAGGGAAACCTACTTCTAAGACTTCTTCAGCTGGAAAACCCAGGAAAAGGATCGCCATCGGTCAGAATTGACTTGTCGGCACATGCTGATAATAGTTATTAGAGATCGCAAATAAAAGAAATGTAAAGCTATACATTCTGGAGGTTGGAGAGCTCTGCCGCCCATCACAAAACAGAAGGTTAAAACCTTACAGTTTTGACTACAAGTCCCAGAATCCTCCAGCTAGCTTAGCCAGGCAGGTTTATGTTTTGATCAGAACTCACCCAAATCCACACAGTTCTTCAAATTGAAATTTTTAAAAATGAAAATAGGGAAGTAGGGGGAGCTGACAGGTTCATCCATCCAGGCCCAAGTACTTCTCTCTTAAAAGCACGAGTTCAGATCTATGTTTATTCAAACCATGCAAGGGGTGGAATACTGGTTGCCACCTTTTTTTCCCCTCCCTTCTTATCCTTCACAGCTGCCTGGCAAACCGGCACAACATTTCCCTTGCAAAAAAAAGGTTCATACCTCCCGGGTTTGGCTGGTGCTGATAGTTTAGGATTTCATCCCGGTTATTTTTTGTTTTGTTTTTTAAATAAGGATTTACTAAAACTTGTAAATGGCTTCCTCTTTGGGACCATTAAGAATCTGGAGTCTTAAAAAAGAAATCAGGAAGGGGATAGAGAGCAAAATTGATGGAAATTATCATACTGATGAGCCCCATGTCCATTTCTCAAGGTAGGGCAGAGATTGGAAAAGTTACTTTCTAAAGAAACTGTGGGCTCAAGAAATAACTTTTCCACGCTGTGCTCGCCACTATCTTAGAATGAAGGCAGTATATGTTAGAGTTTTTCCAACTTCACCGTCTAAAACTGGTTTGGCTAGGAGGGATCTTTCTGGGCCGGAATGACTGTCAATCTCGCCAACCCTAACCAATCATTCCTTCTGTACCTCTGGTTTGAAAGGGAGTCCCGCCTCTCCGCTGAGCTCTCTTTTCCTCTCTAGAATCTGTCGGAGTCTGTTGTTGAAAGCAGCCACGTTTGTCAGTTTGCTGTTGGATCTACTAAGCAAATGAAACATCTTTATTCTTTCTCCTACTAATATCTCAGAGTGAATTATGGAGACTCTGAAGTGCCAGTGGATTAGAAAAAGGGTGGATGGCTCCGGGGATCTTGAAGCGATCCTGCGCGGTGAGTCCCTGTACAGTACTTCTGTTGCCCAGCTAGATGGGTTTAACTTCAAAACTCTGCAAAAGTAGGCACATAGAGGAAACAAAACAAAATATTTTCCGAGAAAAACTGCTAAACATTTTTATCTGTCTTCCTGAATTCTTCACGGTGCGCTTCTTTGCAGTTTGTTGCCAAGCTAAAAATGTCAGCTCGGAAACCAACTATCTGTTACCAAGTTTTCAGCTTGGTACCCGATGCGCTCGCCTTACTTACTCTTCTCCATCCGAGTCCTCTCCTTCCTCTTTATCTTCTTGGGGCTTTGCTTCTCTTCCAAGAAATACATCAGGACAGTTCACTGTCTTATTTTGTAATCTTGTTTGCAGATAAGCCTATTTGCTCTCAAGCTCTCCTTGTCTATGAAGCCGGTTAAAATGCCCCATCCTGGCTCTCGTGGCCTCACTCCCTTTAAAACACAGCTCGCAAAGTTAATTACAATCTTTTTTCCAAAAAAAGTGATTTAATTCACAATTCAATGTTCAAAAATCATTTTCCAAAAAATGGTGTAACCAATTACCAAACTCTCCAAATAATTTGTCACTATGAATATTACAATTTCTCCCCCCTGCCCAAAAAAACACAAAACACCTGGGTGCAATTCCTTGTGAACTGTTTTTCTCATTTCCCAAAAAACACACACCAAAGCTCCGGAGCGATAAGGGAACAGCAAAAAATGCAATCTAATGTAAAGGTCTGTAAAAACACCAAAAGGCCCTTTCAGAGTGACTTAAAAAGTAACACCTAGAAATATTACCATTCCCACTTCTTGTATGATATTTGAAATGTAATGTTGTTATCCCTTGATCATCAGGAACAAATAAGGTTTGAAGCAATGACATTCTCTTAAAAGATGGGATTGAAGGACATTGCCAGGATGAGGCTGGATTAAAAAAGCAGTGGTTTGTAAACATCAAAACAATTTAAATGACCTTTAAATCTTTAAAAAAAAATTCATTTTTTCCAATTTAAATTTGAAAAAAAAAATCCAGTTAGAAACAGTTCATTGAGATTTAAATCAAATTCACCCTGGGAAAGGTTGATCTAGATTCCCAGCTGGTTGGGTTGATTAATATCAGTTTGTTTTCGATGATCAGTCCCAGGGCTTTTCTACTTAGGAACAGTGTGCTAGCAAAGGTCTGTAAACTTATTGATAGAAGCTCCAGTTTGTAGGATGGGCCGCCTGTGTTGGAAGCAGGCATTCTGCCATGTACTGAGATCCGAAACCTTTTTAGGGATTTATAGGTCAAAATCAGCACCTTGAAGCTGATACGGAAAGGGAATGTGGCTTTTATGTGTGAGAAACGGCAAGAAGGATCAACAAGAAAAAAAAAATTACGACAAAGGATTGGCAACCCTAAGGATTAGTGAGCTGTCCGAAAGGGGAATATGTGAGTCGGCCCTTTGCTCTTGGAGTTCAGAAACACGACAGGCTGGTCTCATGCAAAGCAAAAGGAACATAAAGGCCATTGTGTGATGCATGGCTCTCTCGCTGCGCCGGTGCCAGGTGGGATTTGCATCCTGTTAATATAGCATCAGCCCAACAAATCCAGGAACGGTCGGCCCCGGTAACGTTTGTGCATGCACAGCTTAGACGAAACACTGCGGCCAAGCGGGGCTTGGTATTTGCACAAACAGAATACTGTACACTTATCCTCTGATTGTGGTGGTCCCGTGGGATTTACGACAGCAAGCAATGAGATTAAGCTCTAAAAGCCACCGAGATGGCAGGTTTCTGGACGGGGGGCCGGCTCTGTCAGTTGGCGGACGGAAGCAACAGCCTCAGGCCATGGATGGAGAGGCAGCCCCACAGCTTTTCCTCTGCATCCCCTTGGCTCTTTTGTGCTTTTAGACCAAAAAAAAGGTAACACAACGTGTCACACCGCTGCTCCTCCACACCTAGACAACTTTGCTATCCTCAGATAGAACTCATCATGGCAGAAGCACTCGCCAGCCTCCCATGTTAAGGAGAGTCCCCCCCAAAAAAGGCACCTGGCCAGATTGGTTCACATCGATAAATAAGGGACAGGTCTTTGGTGAAGTTAATGGCTTTGAACTGCCCATTCAAGACCAAAATTAAAAGCAAAGTATGCTGCTTATATACCACTCCATAGGACTTAAAGCTCTCTCTGGGTAGTTTACAATTTAATTATGCAAGCGACAGCTTGCCCCTGTGAGATGGGCACTCAGTTTACTGACCTCGGAAGGATGGAAGGCTGAATCAACCTCGAGCCAGCTACCTTAGCCTACTGGGATCAAACTCAGGTTTTGAGCAGAGTCTTCACTGCAGTGTTGCAGTTAAACCACTGTGCCACGAGGCTCCTTCTCATGCATGTTTTTCTTGCAACTGGTGTTTGTAGTCACCAGCAAGCTGAGCCCAGCTCGCTACCAACCCCTCACAAATGCTTTGCCTTCCTGCAGTAATTACCAAGTGTATTTTGTTGCATATTGTCAGGACGTGATGGCGCTGTGGGTTAAACCACAGAAGCCTCTGTGCTGCAAGGTCAGAAGACCCGCCATCGTAAGATTGAATCCAGGCGACGGAGGGAGCTCCCATCGCTTGTCCCAGCTCCGGCCAACCTAGCCGTTCGAAAGCATGTTAAAAGGCGAGTCGATAAATAGGGACCACCACGGTGGGAAGGTCACGGTGTTCCATGTCTAGTCGCGCTGGCCACTTGACCATGGAAACGGTCTACAGACAAAACGCTGGGGATGAGCACTGCACCCTAGAGTCAGACGCGACTGGACTAAAAATGTCAAGGGGAACCTTTACCTTTTACATATACTGTTGCTGGGAAAATTTATGTCTACTCCAGCTACTGTAAAGATTGCAGAACTGAAAGAGCTTATGACACCAATACAATAACAACGTACTGTATTCACTCCTTACATTGCTTTTAAAATGCAAATCCCATACAAATGTATTACCAAGAAACATTGCAATTAACTGTTTCACTTTCACTGTTCAATGGAAGCTTTGAAACTAAGTGTGACCGCTTTTTTCGGGGACGCTTTGGTTGCAGTCCTGTATTTCGGGCTGAGCTAGATGGCCCCTGGGTGCCCCTTCCAGCTCTCCACTTCCTACCACATCCCTTTCCGACCGCCTATAGGCTGTCCCTGGCAAATCCAGAGGTATGCCCTGCGGAGCTCTCTGACATTTGCTACCTCTGGCACGGCGTTATTTATTATTTATTACACCCTGCCAGCCGGAGCATGCTCAGTGATGCCAGGAGTGTGTCCTTGTCTGTGCGATTCTTCCCCCCCCCCACCTCCCGCTTTTGTGAGTGGGTGGAATAGACAATCGACATGCAAGTGGGAAGGAGAACGGAGGCTCTCCCCCACTCCTTCATCTTTTGTTTGAATATCAGGTGTCTGATATTACATAAATCTGTCACACTCCGATCCATAGTTTGAGGTGCGTTCGCTATTTTCCCAATTTAGCGAATCCCAGAAATGGAAGCCGAGCAGTTCTCCGTTGAGTCACATCTGTGATGTCTTTCCAGTCTTGGTTGTTTTGTTAAGGTTGTTGCTGCTGTTTTTGGTGGCATTAATTTACAAGCTTTTCCCGGATCTCACTCCCCCCCTCCCCGCCTTTTGAAACTAGCTGGCCAACTTAATTCTTTTTATGAACCCAGAGGATTGGATGCTCATCATTTTGCTTCTTGTGTGGCAATGATCCAGGGGAAATGGGGGGGGGGTTAACTCATCCCCTCCAGGATGGTACCTCATTGATAAAAACGTGTGTGGCTTACTTGCAAGAAAATCTCAGGTTTTACACATTTCCGGGCGTGATGAGAAAGGATGCCGGGCCTGAGATGTGGAACAAGCCGTGGTGCAAACCCCCAGAGATAATGACCAAAGGGCAACGTCAGGATCACAGGACAAGCCAAGAAGCAAGGCAGATGTTAGGACCGATGGTCAACTCAGAAAACCGGTTGTGCAAGGTGCACGCCGATCAGAGTCAAAGAAGAATCAGGAGCACCTTCAGGCCAAGGAAATCATGTTGCTCTAACAAAGCTCAACACAAGGGGGAGCCCTTTCATACTCCGTGCGATCCAGGAGGCTCCAATCGGCATCCAGGAGGTGGAGCCACTATTAGGGTCAGAGGACATCCGGCAATTCCACGCTCTGCCACATGAGGCAGTGTCTGCAAGTCTTGTAGCGTCTGGCACCATCGTTTGTGAATATGCCTAGTAGATTATTCTTATATACTGCCATTCATTTTGGTACCTCCCTACGCCTGCTGTCTTTTCTCATGATGTGATATCAACACGCCCCCACTTATGGCAACCCCACATACACGCTCTCTTTGAAATGCCCTCTTCTCAACAGCCCTACTTAGCTCTTGCGAACTCAAGCCCGTGGCTTCCTTCAGGGAGTCCATCCATCTTGGGTCTTCCTCTTTCCCTGCTGCCTTCCACCTTTCCCAACACAGTTGCCTTTTCCAGAAAAAAAAAACCTGCCTTCTCAGCTTCAACCTTGTTGCCTCCAGAGATAATTCAGGCTTGATTTGCTCTAGAACTTGTTCGTTCCTCTCTCTGGCAGTCCAGGCTAGCCACAAATCTCCAGCACCACATTTCAAATGAATCCATTTCCCCCCCTGTTGTCTTTCTTTTCTGTCCAACTGCCACACCTGATTGGGAATACACGAGTGTGGATGATCTTGGTCTTCAAGGACAGATCCTTACACTTGATGATCTTTTCGAATTCCTTCATGACTCATGCTGTCGAGTCCAACTTAAGTTGCCCCGGCGATTTGACTCAGACTCAACTTGGGTATTTTTTTTGGGGGGGGGGAAGACTCGAACTCGTGACTCCGACCTATTTTTCCGAGTCCTGTTTTCGAGTCCCTGTGAGAGGCGGGCCTCCCTTCCTGCTCAGCCCAGCTGATAGGCCTGTTCAGAGGGAGGGGCCAGTTCCGGGAAGGGAAGTCAGCCCACAGGTGTCCACGTGGATCTCTGGGCGTGCACATGTGTTCACCTGACTTCTGTTCCAGATTCAGACCTGAAAACCTCCTGGTGTCCCTGCAGCCTGGGGATGCACCATCCAGTTGAGCTGCTCACAGACCCAACAGCTTCTTGCGTCAGGCTTGGAATAAATAATATCCCCAAAAATGACTTTGGAGAAGAACACCCCCCCCTCTAGTCTACCTCATGGGACATGGGAAACCCACATCTGAATAGACGCTCCGACATGGGCCAGCCGCTGGACAAGACCACGACCGAATCCGGAATCGATCTGTGCGGTCAGAATTCCTTGGCAGATGTTAGAAGTCAATAACTTCACTCGGGTCCTTATCAGCTGTTAAGGCCCAAGGCTGGTTCACATGATCCATCTCGCGCTGGCTTTTCGCTGCTGAAATATTTCTTGCCACGGCAGCTTTATGAGTCTCTTTGGAATGAGTAAAGAGCTTCTCTCAAGCCTCTTACTCTGCCGTTGGGCTTTCTTTTAAACCCAAACCACCACAGCTCCTGCTAGGTTTCCCCCACCGGAGGGACCTCAGCCGGGCGACGCACACCTTGCCAGCATCATAACATGCAATAATTCCCCCTGTGACAAAGGAATCGCTGTTGCAAGATGATGCAAGGATGGTGTGAAAGATTGCAACAGTGGAGGTGGGGAGATTCTGTGTCAGTCTCCCAGGTGGATTTCCCATGGCGAGCAGCACGATTTACTACCCCGGCTTTTCCCGACACGTTCCCAAGGAAGGGAGGGATTTGCAGGTTGTATGTGGCATTTGCCGTCTGCCCACAGGTGGCGCCTCGTCTTCTCCAGCATCAAAGCTCTGGATAAGCTTGAAACAATTCCCAGGGTTGAAAAACGAGTTTTCCCTTTCACACTACTCATCTCGCTGGGGATGCTGGCTGATCTTTCCGAGTGGGTGGTTGTGGCCGGATTCAGAAGTCCCTCTGGTACCCACACATGCTTCAGGTCAAGCCGCAGTGCAGTAGCAGGATGTGGAAAACAGACAATTTCAGGACCTAGGAGAGCTCCTGGAGAAGGAAGAGGTTGCTCCAATCAAGGCAGAGTGGGGAAAATCTGCATCTCCTGCTCGATCCCAGCATTACAGATGGGATTTTCCGGACTACAGATACCATCATTTCTCCATTCTGGAAGTCACGCCTGTACTGCAGACTCTTTACAAAGACCGGAATGTGATGGAGCTGAGAGAAAAGCCTAATTCTGAAGGCTCTGCGGATTAATTTAGGCCTAGCACGGCTTAGAAAGAAAACTCCCAGCTAGCACTGGGGCAGGAACATGAAGCTTCAGCAGAGCTAGGCCTAGCCAAGACTCAGAGCCTTTCGATTTAGGCCGTTCTAAGAAATTCAAGTGTTTTGTAAGCTGTCTGCAAGGTACAGCGAACTCCCGGAATGGAGAATTACAGCGTTCATAAACTCTGAAAATCTCATTCCAGCTCTGCATAATTTACTGGAAACAGGCAAGTATTTCTTACTCATCATTATTTAACAATAGTCAAAAATTACAACCCACTTCCAGAGAAAACATGTCATCAGAAAAGTATTTTTTTTGTGTGTGTGCGTGTGTAGAAGAACTTGTGATCCCCATTCAGTTCTCAGAATTTGGCTATTTCAGATTCTAGAGTCCATGAAAGCAGCCTTCTCAGCTCTGACACAGATCTCAAATTCCATTCTGGATTATATCTTCCAGCCCTCCTGGTCATTTGGAAAGGTCTGCTGGCAATATTTGCATTTCATCCACTCCATATCCTACTAAGGGTGCTAACCTGTGGGTGCCACCTTGTGGAAAAGGGAACACACAGCAAGGGCGACTCGTCACAAAATGTTGCCATCATGGTCATATTGACTTCTTAGTTTTTTAAATCACCTCTGTAGCCTACCTTGCTGTGTTAAAAAAAAAAAAAACCAACAACACTGTGTGTCCAGCACTGAAAATAAATCATAAAATGTGTGGCGGAAAAGAACCACACCAATAAATAAAGGAAAGACAGAATAAAAGCAAGGAGTGAAAGAATTCCACCACAGAATCACACAGGCAAAATTATGATTTAGATGTGTATGAGTAGGGCTGACGTTACTGAATGTCACCACGTTTCCCTACAGCGGAGTTGTGAGTTTCCCCCAATATCCATCCATCATGCTCTCAAGTTTTTGAGTCTTAAGTCCCAAGTCTGAGTCTTTGGTCCCAAGTCTGAGTCTCTATTAAAAACAAGCTTTTCCCCCCAGGAGAAAAGGGAGGGGTGGGTGGGTTTCTGAGTCATGATTTGAGACCAAGTCACTGGGGGGGGGGGGACAGTCCAGTTGGTGCTGAGTCCCCGTTTTGATTTAAGTTTCACTTGACAGCAAGCCTGCCCTCCATCCATATGTCTGTCCCAAATGAGTTTTTTCCAGGGCTGAAACTTTATAGAAGTGATTCTTTTTAAAAGCATCAGAGTCTCTGCCATGTCTCATTCTGTTCAACTCTTTCACCAAAATCCACCTCTCCGTACATCTGTTCTGTTGACGGTAACAGACAACACTTTGCTTTGTTGTTTGCTCATTGTAAATGTAACTTCCAAATGCTCTAACGGCTTTAAAAAAATCTTTTTTAAGTAACTACAGGTAAAATTATAGGTAACTTCCAAACTCTATTCCACCAGACCCTTTTTCTTGGTGGTACCTTATTTTGTTGTTGTTTAGTCTTGTCCGGCTCTTCGTGACCCCATGGACCAGACTACGCCAGGCCCTGTTTTCCACTGCCTCCTGGAGTTGGGTCAAATTCATGTCCTTATTTACTGGATATTGTTCCATTGGAAATCTAGTCACCCCTCAAACCTTTACCTTTCACATACTAGTTTTTTAAATATATGTATGTACGTCTTTTCTGGAAAGAAGCAAGTGTTTTATTGGTCTTTCAGCTGCTCATCTGCCATGCTTGCTTTCATTTTTAGCAGACGCTCCTCAATCTGTGATTTTAGACCTTTGTTAATTTTACATGCGTGTGATCTGTGATTTTAAATTTTAGAGCTCTTAGTTGTGGCATCTTTGATATACCGTGGGTAGATTTTTTTTATCAGTTAGGTCTTAAATATTCATCAGTTGTGGTTTTATCTCTCTCTCTCTAATTTGAATCTTTACCCACGGTGGGTCTCATCCAGGAGAGCTGTCGCTGGGTTGAACGAATGTGTGAACGAATGAAATAAATAAATCGTCGTCGTCAACCCTTCAGGCTGCATCGGGCTGCTGTAGCCGCTTTATTCCAGAGATATAAATGTGGCTTTAAAATTTCAAACACTCACGCTGCTCTGCATGGGGGCAGCCCATTTCAGAAGGAAACATCCAGAAGGTTGATGTTTACATCCTGGCTTGTTTTAAAACTCTAGCGGAGTGTGTCTCTCTAGCCAGCTGAACTCAAAGCACACGGAGGAGACTTGACTGTGTAGAAACAGCAAAAGGGAGCTATTTTTAGCCTGCAAGCTTGTAGGGAGTCTGCTTGTGTGTGTGTGTGTCTGTTTGTGTGTTCCTGCACCAACCATTTCTACCCACACTGCAATTTTATGCAGGTACCTCTCTCGGCCGAAAAATGGAACAGCCAGAGGATGGTTTTGGGGTGGGTTTGCCAGACAGATCAGACTTTGCCAGCAGGGAGATGCTAAAGACTTAATTCCAAAGGTTGGCATCTCAGAAGGAATTAAAAGGAAGAGCAGAGGTTGAATACCAGCATCTAAAAGCAAAATAGTAATACAAACCAAACAGCATACATACATGCACACATTCTCTTTCTCTCCACCCCTGGCGCTGGATGCAAGAACAGCATCCGTGGTTTGAAGCAAACGAGAAGGTGTTGTATGTTGGTGGCTTGCATGAGAAGCAGAACACGGCCAAATATAGCCATGTGTCGGGAATAAAGTAGAGCAGAATTGGGTGGGCGGGTGGGAACATATTGGTTTGGGTCTCAGCCGCGGAGTTCAATTCCCCACTGTGCCTCATGAAAGTAGAGCCAACCTGAATCAAAGGCAAGGTATCTTTCTGGTTTCTCATGTCTCCAAATTTTGGGATCTGGTCCTTCAACTGAAAACAACAACACTGCAGTGTGTGTGTGTGTGTGTGTGTGTACACTTGAATTTATAAGATCAAATTTGTCCAAAACACATATTTAACTGGTGGATAGCTCAATGGTTTAGGTCTATGGTTGGGGAACCTGAGGTTGGGAGTTCATCCTGTCCCATTTCACATGCATGGCTGCTAAGCTGGCTTACACCCCTCTCATCTTTGTGCATCCGTCCCTAGAACTTTACACACATCTCTGTTTTGCTATTCAAATTCATGTGATTGTTCTTTTTTTGGGGGGACCATTTTGGTCCTGGAGGAGAGATTTGGGAATAACCTGGACTGGCAGAAAGACAAACCTAGAACAAATCAAGCCTGAACTCTCTCTCTCTGGAGGCAAAACTGTTGAAGCGAGGCTGTCCTACATCATGAGAAGGCAGGATTCTCCAGAAAAAGACCCTCATGCTGGGAAAGGTGGAAGGCAGCAGGAAAAGAGGAAGATCAAATATGAGATGGACGGACTGCCTAAAGGAAACCACAGCCTTGACTTTGCAAGAGCTGAGCAGATCAAAACATTTTAGAGATCGCTCATGCCTAGAGTCACTATACGTTGGTGGTGACTTAATGGCCTATTAACAATAACAAGATCATCTCAAAACCTAGCTTCAGTTTCCAAAATATTAGCCACCTTCCCCACCCATTTTCCGGTCTGTTCCCAAATTTGGGGGCATTTCCTTAGACCCTCATTCTTGTCCTTTATAAAGACAGCAAACAGCTTGCATTCCAGGAGAGAGTTCAGTGGCACAAACACGCACACATGTGGTCAGCCATGTCATTTATCTTCAGCATGTTGAGTAAACCACTGGCGAGCATTCTTTGAGTAAAGACCCTTCATTTAGCTCACACCTTGCCGAAGAGTAGAATGGCTCAGCTCGTAGTTGACCACCCAGGCCACAAGAACGTCATGGGACACCTTTTTTCAAAGCTTTGCTACGATATTCTACATCCAGAGCATTCCCCCCGTCTACAAGATGGAAACTTAACTCTATCAGGAAGTAAGGATTCATTTATTCATTTTGAAGGCCCGTATTCTTGCTGGCTGTGTGTGTTTTTTTTGGGGGGGGGGTTACCATTTAAAAAACAAACCAACCCCCAAACGGTTTCTCTGCCTGGATCTATTCAGAAATCCAGCGGCCGAGTGTCTTTCTCTCATGACTAAAAAGAGGAAATTAAAACGACACGGTGGCAGTAAAGCACCTGTCCGGGTTGGCCCGCAAGGATTTCTGGGGCAACTCCCCAGAGCCGAGGCTTTTCGAGTCGCGCACCAAATAAGGGGGCGACCTCAGGGGGGAGAAATGCATTTAGAACACCATCAAGGGTATCCAAAGTGCTCGGCTATGAATAGCTACTGAGTTTACTCCCATGTTGTCTTGGAGGGAATTTTTTTTGGAAGGGTGGGTGGGTCTCGTTCTCAGCACCTTCTCCCCAGCCTGGCCCCAATGAGGCTGTCTGGGGATTTTGGGAACGGGCGTTCCTCAAGGAAATATTTCCAAACTCTGAACACCCCTCATTTCTCTTTCTTAGAGAGGAGTAAACAGCTTGGAAGCGGCATTTTTTAAACTCCATTTGATTTGTTTTCCTCAAACTGACAGCGTTTCTAACACCTGTTTTTTCAGCATCAGTTTTGGTGTTCCCTGCATCTTTCTCTCCTTGCATTAGAGATTTTATGGCATATTTTACAATTGCTCTATCATCTATTCTAGCAATCATACTCTACCGCACTCTGCCGCAGCTCTTCCCCGATTCCTTCCTCTCGAGTTCTCAAAATGAAGAAGACCAGGAAAGATTGGACGGCTTGGAAGAGGGAGGAAAAATTGCAGAGTGTTCAGTTTCTGGTTAAATTCCTCTACCTGTGCAGCAAAAAATGGAGGAATACCCAGAGCAGAACAGCTTCTAGTTCCCCCATTTAGTCCACCCCCTTTTCTCCTTAACTGGCACTTGCAGTCTCAGCCGCACACTCAGGGACATTAGTAGGACAAAGAATAAAATGTTTCAGTTACTTACAGTTGAACAGATCAGACAGGAAGCTAACATGACTGCTTTTAGCAACAGACTTCGACAGATTCTAGTAAAAATTGTGCTTCCACGAAGCGTTGCACCGCATCAGCATAGTAATAAGGGAGTATTTTACTTGCACAAGAATTGCCATTTTTTGGGGGGGGGAATGTCTTCCTGGAGATCACCGTTCACACAATGCTGACGCTTGCACCACCAGCGTGGTCTCGTTTCACTCCATTAGCAGGGCTTTGTGCTCACTGGAAGCTGAAGAGAACGCTTCCCAAAGACGCTTAGATTTTTAGGCTAATCTCCCCTTCTCTGCGTGGAACGCTGTGCCCCTGCTGTTGCTTCCACACTCTTTCCTTTCCTCTAAAACCTCTTTACAGCTGGAGTCCTCCGTGTCTAAATAATGCAACAACAGAGGAAACCAATGGATATGATGCTTTTTGTTGCATAAACAGCCGCGGGCTGGGGATGACGAGAGCTGTGCAGTGGGTTAAGACCAAATCCCACATTCTGAGCGGAAGCGCCTCCATTCAGACAAATCCGTATTAGGCCAGGATGGAAACTTCAGCAATTTTGCAACCTCGCATGCTGCCTTTTAGTAGGTGTGGCCGGGAGGGATCCCTCTGGGCTGGGGTGACTGTCAATCACTAACAGCATTAACCAATCATTCCTTCCCTGCCTCTGATTTCAGAGAAAGTTCCTCCTCTCTATTTCAGAGCTTTTGCCCTCTCCCTCAGGTGGTCTGTGGAAGCAGCAAGTCTGTTGGGGGTCCCGTTACTGCAAGTAAACGATGCAGGGGATGGGTCAAGTGGAGAGAGGGAAGCTCTTTTCCCTCTCATGCAATACCAGAATGAGGGGACATCCACTCCAATGGAGTGTTGGGAGGGTGAGAACAGACCCAAGAAAAGATTTCTTGACCCAGCGTGCTGTTAGTATGTGGAACTCCTTGCCACAGGATGGGGTGATTGGCATCTGGCTGAGATGCCTTCAAAAGGAGATTGAACAGATTCCTGGAGGAAAAGCCCATTGCTGGTTTCCAGCCATGAGGGGGATGTACTATAATTTCCAGGCTTAAAAAGGAAGGTACCTCCAAAGGTCAGATGCAGGGGAGGGAGATCATGTGCTCCCCGAGGCATCTGGTGGGGCCACAGTGAGAGACAGGAAGCTGGACTAGATGGGCCTCAGCCTTACCCAGCATGGCCAACATTCAAAGATGGTGGGGTTTTTTGTAGTCCAAAGTATTCCGACAAAACCAGGTCATTGGTGACTGAGGTAGGGGCTGTTTGTTGGGCTGGGCTAGCATTAGCCCAACAGCTGTCCGTGCCACCATCAAGCCCCCGGGCTCCCTAGCACTTGACGTCTTCTAGAGGGCTTGTGGGTGCCCTCTGTGGTGCAAGAGGAAAACCCAACTGCCAACCCTGTCGGCTTTCGGGCATGGAATGCGAAAGGGTGCCATGTTAGTTTGGGTGCTTAGGGCGTTTTTGGACCAGCCCAGGGGTGAAGAAGCGAAGAGGCCTCCAAAAATAGGACTCTCTACCTTCACGGCCATAAAAGGTGGCCAAGAATCTCCCTCCCTTGGGCCTTGGAGGCTAAGTTTTCTCTTCCTAGCTGTAAAAGGAGGCGCGTCGTTTTCTTCGCCTACCCACTCGGCCAGCTCCATCCTTTGCAAGCTCAAAGGGGTCTTCTCCAAGCAGACCAGCGCGCACACCAAGAAAATGGTGAGTCTTGAAAAGCAACCCTTTCTTATGCTTTAAGAATGAAAGGATCTCAATATTTGCCTTTTTCCTTGTGTTATCCCTGTTGTGTACACATTGGTCTGTCTCTAGTGTGTATCCAGTTTTTGTTCTTCAGTCGTTAAGTCGTGTCCGACTCTTTGTGACCCCATGGACCAGAGCACGCCAGGCCCTCCTGTCTTCCACTGCCTCCCGGAGTTGGGTCAAATTCATGTTGGTCGCTTCGATAACACTGTCCATCCATCTCATCCTTTATCATCCCCTTCTCCTCTTGCCTTCACACTTTCCCAACATCAGTGTCTTTTCCAGGGAGTCTTCTCTTCTCATGATATGGCCAAAGAACTGGAGCCTCAGCTTCAGGATCTGTCCTTTCAGTGAGCACTCAGGGTTGATTTCCTTCAGATGGATAGGCTCAATCTCCTTGCAGTCCAGGGGTATCCCATTTAGACACATCCTGTTCCATTTCTGCATCAAACTGCAATTTTCACATCAATAGGTGAACATTTGCCTTTAGATCTGTGTGTTCAACTGTATTGCCCACAAAACATGCTCCTGCATCCCTCAAAGAATAACCTTAGAGCTGTGGAGCTAGAAGGGACCCCATGGGTCATCAATTCCATCCCCCATCAAGGAGGCACAGTGAAGACTCGAACTCCTGACCACTGAGATATCCAGCAATTAAATATGTCTTTTGTAAACATTTGATCCTATAAATTCAACTGTATACACAATTAGCAGCGGGTTGTTTTTTTTTTTTCCAGTTAGAGAACCATATTGCAAAATTTGGAAAAAGTAGTAAACTGAAAGATACCTTGAATCTGATCCACGTTTTAGGAAGTGTCAATTTGGCTTAAAACACAGACTAAATAACATTTCTGAGTATTGCTTGTGTTGACTAACTAAAAGCATAGATAGAGGAGAGAATGCCAAGAAAACCAGCAGGGAAATTGATGCAAGATCTTAAAGAGGCTCAGAACAACAACTTTGGAAATTCTGGAGAAGTTTAGAACTAGTAATAGAAAAAAACGTGTAGGCTGAGACAAGTTTTTCTTTAGAAATATTCACCATTTGAAACTTCAGATATTGCAAAATCTACAGCAAAGTTCACAAAAGTTTAAAAAAATTCATCCAGAATGGGAAGATATTTTATAATTTGGTGATAAATTCCTATTAAAAATGCAAGAGCCCTCAGCTGAGCAATACTGCCCTCTAGTGACAGGTAGAGATTTGCTCAAAATCGACCCACAAGCTGACAGCAGGTTATGCATGTATGCTTTGGACTACAGTTACCATCTTCCCCAATCTTGGGCTGAGTCCGATACAGAGGTCACCATGTTGACCACTTTTGCATGCCTTTATCTTCTCTAATGGCAAAGTGAAACACCTTGAAATGTTCACGTATGGCCAAGTCAAAAGATTTATTTACACAGGGAATTTCTAAAACCTGGGAAAAGTTACTTCTTTTTGACATCAACAGACAGAATCTCCCAGCTAGCTTGGGGTCTCCGGCTGGCTTAATGGGGTTTTCTAGAAGCCCCATCTCCTATTCCCCATGACACCATCCATCCGCAATTTCTCAGTTTTCAGTGGTTTTCCCCATCCATTCCAAAAAATAAAATAAAATAAAAATGGAATCAACCCCTTCTTCAACCCTTGCAGAGTAAGGCCTTGATGCCCGAGCAGATCACAGAGTACAAAGGGATCTTTGAGATGTTTGACGAAGAAGGGAACGGCTTGGTGAAAACCGACGAGCTGGAACGGCTCATGAGTTTGATCGGCATCAACCCAACCAAGAGAGAACTGACCTCCATGGCGAAGGATGTTGATAAAAACAGTAAGAGTTTGGGACTGGGTTTTCCGAGAGTGCCGGGACCCGGAGCAGGGTTGAGGGTTAGGGTTCTGCTCACGAGCATGGTTATCTTGGAGGGTTTGTGTGCTTCGATAACGTCTGGATCTGGGCAGTGGAGGTGGTGGCCCGATTCTGCGGGGAATGGGGCATCCACTCCGGTTTTTAGCTTGAACTTTAAAACAGCTGCTCCCAAGCTATTGAGCTTCTGCTGAGCAATCAGGTCCTGCTGGCTGCCAAGCCAGAACTAAATCCTGGAGTGGATTCCGTCCTCCTGCAAAACCGGAGCCATGAGATTCTTCTGGGTCTGAGTTCCATCATTATCTCTTACCCCTCTCCGTTCCTTACCAGTTCAAGGAGGGATGGCCAGCCTTAAGCCCCAGGGTTGAATCTGCCCATCCGGATGTCCTTAAAATGCCCCCGGCCCTTCCTTATGACATCATCATTTCAATTTCTATGTTGTGATTTTCCTAATTCTACCATGTTGGACATAACCTTTCCGAAGGCTGGAGGTATAACTTGGTGAGGTCTTTATGCTTCCGACACAACCCCATGGCCCATCTTCCACTGTGAGAATGTGTCTCTAACGTCTCGCAAAGGAAAGCTGGCCCTCTGGCTGAAAAAAGGTGGATCCTTCCCAAAGGGCCTAGACTACAACTCCCATCATCTCTGGGCAGGCTAGCCAAGGTAGATGGGAGTTGCAAACCCAAATATGTGGAGGGCTGCCCACCCTGTATATTTTGCTGCCAGAAGGGAAGAAAATCGGGCTACCTGCCATTCATATCTAGATGCAAACTGGAACCGATAGCTAGATGAAGGCGCTCTTCTCTCTCCATCATCCTCTCTTACTTACCGTTTAGATAAGGGCACCTTCAACTGTGATGCATTCCTGGAGTTGATGGGCATCTACCACGAGAAGGCAAAAAACCAGGATGAAGAATTACGGGCAGCCTTCAAAGTCTTTGATAAGGAGCACAAGGGCTACATTGAGTGGAACACGTTGAAGTAAGAAGGAAACTTGAATCTATCTACCTAGCGGTTCGAAAGCATGCAAATGCGAGTAGATAAATAGGTACCATCTCGGTGGGAAGGTAAACAGTGTTCCGTGTCTAAATCACACTGGCCATGTGACCACGGAAAGATTGTCTTCGGACAAACGCTGGCTCTATGGCTTGAAGAGCGGGATGAGCACTGGCCCCTAGAGTCGAACACGACTGGACAAAAATTGTCAAGGGGAACCTTTACCTTTACCTTGGGGGGGGGGCAGACGTCCCTGGACTCTGGGCTACGACTCGGCCTCCGTTGTGTAGTTAAGCCTGGGCAATCTCTTCTAGACCAAGAGTTGGATTTGATTCCCCAAAAAGGGAGGTTCCCAATTCTTGCACAGCACCAAAGGCAAGAGAGTGTAATCAAAAATACGAGCACCTTTAGCTGAAAGCTCCTACGGCAGGTGACTTACCGTATTTTTCCATGTATAAGACTATACTTTTGTCTAAAATCTTAAGACTAAAAATTGAGGTTCATCGTATACATGGAAGTAAGCTAAGGAGAGAACAAAAACAAGTGGAGGGGGAAAGCAGGGATCAAAGCAATCCTGCAGGGCTTTGATCCCTTTCCCCCTACACTTGCTAAGCCCCACTTAGATTCCTTAATTTTGGATTAGAAAAGTGGGGGGCATCTTATACATGGGGTGTCTTATACATGGAAAAATACGGCAGCTTCAGCCCTCTAAAACTCAAGAGGGAGGAACTCCAAACCTAATTTGGGAGGCCAGAAAGCAGGTTATATCATGGAAAAGAGGCACAGCCTTCCAGAGATGCCTAGCCTTGGGTCCCCAGGTGGACTTGGACTACAAGTCCCAGAAGTCCTGGGTAGCACAGCTCATGGTGAAGGCATCTGGGAGCTTTAACCCAAGAACATCCAGGGACCCCAAGGTTGGGAACCATGGGGAGAGGCTGGCTGGTTCCCAAGACCTTGGAATCAACAAGCAAGAGTCCTACCAGAGAGTCAGGTCAACCAGGCGCAGATGTGGAGTCCAGACATCTTGGTAACCCAACAGGGAGAGGTCCGAAGCAGTCCCAAAACAACCCCGCTGGAGTCAGCCAGAAAGGACAGGCGGCACCAAAACCAAGATGAGGAACAGGGAGAGAAAGGCCACCGTCAGAACCACCCACTCCTGCTCCCCCAGCTGAGGCTTATATAGCTTTGCTCATCCAGCGCTCAGGTGCAGGCATTTGGCCTGCTGGTCTTCCTGGGAGGAAGAGCTTTCCCTCAAGGGGACCCCTGCTCTCGAGGAGGATTTTACTTCCAAGGAGACTTCTCTTGCAGTGGAGCACTTTTCTAGCCTAGCTGGAGCATCCGTGACCACTGATGGGACCCCAGCCTTCTTCTCCCGCCCAAGCAGGGAGCTGCCTTTACTGGGTGGATGGGTGGGAGTCAAACAGAGCCCTGCTCTGGGTCGGCTGTAGGACATAGAAAAGGGCAACGCGTACGGCTGTTGCTAGGAGACCTAAGTGGAACCTCCATGTTCCAAGGCAGTATACCAGACCGCACAGACAGACACCAGCAGGGGATCGTTTCTGCCTTCTAGGTACGTGCTGATGAATGCCGGAGAGCCGCTGAACGAACAGGAAGCCGAGCTCATGATGAAAGAAGCCGACAAGGATGGAGATGGGACCATAGATTACGAAGGTATTGGGAATGCAAATCCTTTGAGGGACACACATACACCCACTTTGCAAACCAATTGTGCATCTCGCCATCGGTGCCACGAAACCTGGACGCATCGCCTTGAGAGAGATCTCGCCCATCGTTGGGGGTGGTGGTTGGTGGTGTCCTTCTTGAACTGTGCTCTAGAAATCTCCAGATTTCAAGAGGATCAGGATTTCTAAGACACACGCCAGCCAGGTCATGCTGAAGAGGGGATTCTGGGATATGTAGTCTGAGATACTGAATAGTTCAAACTCAGCTGCTCCATTGAATTGGAGAGCAAAGACTAGGGTCATTCAAGACAGCATTTTGTTCCAGCAGTCCTGGTTTAAAGCAAAGCGTGCTGCTTATATACCGCCCCATAGCCCTTCAAGCACTCTCTGGGCGGTTTACAAGTTAATTATGCAGGCTACACATTTAGGGGTTCTGTCCCCCCCCCAGTGAGTAAAAGCAGGAGAAAATAAACATATTGATGGGATAGTCTGGGAACTGCTGGAAGCAGCGGGAGAAGAGGAAGGTCAGGTGTGAGATGGACTGATTCAATAAAAGAAGCCACAACCTTGGGTTTACAAGACCTGAACCGAGTAGGACCCTTTGGCGGTTGCTAATTCACAGGCTGCCATAACTCAGAAGCTATTTAGTTGCTAATTCACAGGCTGCCATAACTCAGAAGGTATTTGCCAGCATAGAACAGGTTTTCAGCTTCACAGCATAATTCATCTTTTTAAATTGTACACACTTCATACCATCTTTTTAAAAAGGACACGTAGCCTGTTCTTTTAAACCTGGCTTTGCCCAAACCCGGATAGTCGTAAGACTACAACTCCCATCAGGCAGTGACCAAACTGGTGTGGCTCATGGGGAACAGTAGGGCAGCCTGTTTAGGACCCACCAGGTTTGATAAAGACATGTGAAATGGTGAAGGGAGGGGACGTGACCGTCTTGGCCCTTTTTGGGGGGAAATGTGATCTTTGCTTCTCTTTCCTCAGAGTTCGTGGCCATGATGACGGGCGAATCTTTCAAACTGACTCAGTAAAGGTTCGTGGAAAAAAAGGATTCTGGATACAGGCCCCCCCTTCTTCCACCGCCTTCCTCCACCCACCCCTCCGCCTGCTTTTTCTCCATGAAACGTAAATAGCCAAAAATAGCCCACGCCTTCTGGTGTACGGAGCTGAAATTAAATATTGATCTCGCGTCTCGGCCTCCCGAAGGCGTGACGGTGGAAGCACAGAGAACGGAAAGGGGAGACCCACTTCTTCCTGCCTCCAAACAGTACAGATTTCAGCGGCTTTAAGAGAATCCTCCAGTCTTGCAGGGGAGCGGCGACTCAGCCAAGGAAAAACTGGGCCGAAAGAAAGCACAACAGATCCCATCATCCTCCGTTCTTTGGGACAGGCTCGCTCGCTCTTTTTTCCCACCCGCAGCCAACCAAGAGCAGTGGCGTGGTGGGGTCCACTGGGGAGGGAAGCTGACCTGGAAACTGGACAATTCACCCTTGCTTAAGAGTCACAACATTAAACGGCATGGAAGTCATTTTCTATTTCCTGCGTGTCATCCTTTTCTGAGCGTGTGCAAGAGAAAAGGGAGGGCAGAGAGAAAGGGGAATTGGGAGACGGTGAAGAATGTTAGCTGGATAGCTCAGCAGTTTAGGTCTCTGACTGTGGAGCCAGAGGTTGGGAGTTCGAATCCACACTCCACATCTCCAGGGAGAAAAGCCAGCCTGGGTGGCCTTGGGCAAGCCGCACAGTCCCACAGCGCCCCCTAGAGGAAGGGACTGGTAATATACTTCTGAATACTCTGGAAAACTCTAAGAAGGAAGGTCATAAGTCAGAATCAACTCAACAGCACAGGGTTACTATCTAGGGAAATATAGGAAAAGGAATTTTTTTTAAAAAAATAGAGTTCTCCTGACCCGACCAGATAGGCGAGATATAAATAAAATAAATAATAATAATAATAAAATTCTTTTTAAAATAGTCCCAAGTGGTACAGAATTGTAGATGAAGGCATTTCTTTTTTCTACCACCTCCTTCCCTCTGAGCTGTATTATGAGTGTTACTCCCCCCAAATTCACAGCAGACACGCTAGTATTCAGACATGTATATTTACATTCAAAGTTTGTGGCAACAGTTTTCTCTCTGAGGGCAACAAGCCAATCTCGGAACCCTCTCCCGATGTCGATAGCAACGGTTCTCCACCAAAGCTTGAAAAAAGTTACTTTCACTCCCTAGAATCCCACACCCGTGGCTACGTGGACTGGAGAAAAGTTAACCGCCTCTGGGTTGGTTCCCAAAATTGATTCCTGAAATCAATTAAAAAAATGCATTTTGACCTTCCGACAACCCCAAGGGGATCAGGATGACACCCAACCACCCTCGGCCCAACCTGTCTGTAAGGCATGACGTAGACGATTACAATGACCTTCCAAGCCCAAAGGTCGTTGGCCGTTACATAGCAACGAATCTAACCCTTCAGCAATTTGCTGGATAATTCAGTCCTCGCAGAAGGAGGCACAAATTTGCAATTCGTTGGTATTGCTGTTCGTCTTGATAACGGGGCGACAGTTCCCTTTGGTGCCTGGGCTCAAGGGTCCAGAAGTGGGCCATTCCCCGTTTTTTTATCAGCCATCCTCAGTCTTCACAGTCACCTCCTCTTTGTTGCCTCCAAGTCCAGAGAATCCCCCTTCCACACGGCGAGATGAGCGAATTTGCACCCAGCATCTCTCACTCAGTCTTATTTTTAACTCGGTGCTTCATCGGCACACTCGAAACGTCAATGGGATGTTCTTGCCTGCCCCTGGAGGCCTTATTTCCATACATGACGGTGGTCCTGGTGACTGGTTTCTGTCTCATGGTTAAACCTACAGTTCACCAGTATCCACTGATTCACTTATCCACGGTCTGAAAATATCAAAAGGCTGGCATCCGTGTTATTTTGCCACTAAGAAAACGGAGAGGGGACGCTAATGGGGCTCTGGCTGCCCTTCTGTGGAAGCTTCCGGACTCCTCGGATCTTCTTGTTCAACCGCAGAGTTGCCACTGGATGTTTCAGGCAACGTCTGAAGCTCCTGGTTTGGGGGCGGAGCTGCCGGTTCCGCAGTGGGGGCCTCCAGTTTCTGGCTCGCAAACGGCGTCTCCAGGTAAGGTTTCGTCATCCGGATGGCCTCGTCGTATGACGGCGGCAGCTCTATGGCGTACAGGCTGTAAGCCGGGGGGCTCGCCGCGCTCCGATCTACTTCCCTAAAAGGGAAGGGGATGGGGAAACTCGGAGGATATTGTACCGAGCTGTACGCTAAAAAGAGGTGAGACCAGAAAAAGTTGTTACTACATCAATATCTATCTATTTATTTATTTATTGCATTTATATGCCGCCTATCTCGTCGAACGACCACTCTAGGTGGCTTCCAACGCATAAAACAACAATCTAACAAAATTACAATATAACAAAAATGTTTAAACATCAGTATAAACAAATTATCCAAGAAGAAGAAGAAAAAAAAGGGGGAAAAGAAAAATGGAAAAAAATCAGGTATTAACTGGAGGGAAGGTGGTTCCCAACCTCGGGTAAATCAGGTGATCTTGGACTGCAACTCCCAGAAACCCCAGCCAGCACAGCTGGTGCTCAAGGCTTTTGGGAACTGTAGTCTCAAAACACCTGGATTCGCCAAAGTTGGGAACCACGGCTCTAGAACAACCACATCTAACAGCAAAATTTGGATTGTTTTGGACCACAACTCCCATAATCCCCTAGCTTGCATTGCTACCAGGATTCTGGGCACTGTAGTAAAAAAAAACTTCCCCAACATCTGCATAATTAAGTCACTTGTCCAAAGGAATTTCTTACCTAGTTCCCATAGCTCGCCAAATGTAATTAGTTACCTAACTTGCTGGAAAACCCTCCCAACTACTCATTACTGTTCTAACTTCAAAAATGTAACGAGTTACTGAAATTAGACCCACCCAATACACTAACTACCTGCATTTTTTTGTAATTGGAACAATAATTATTCATTATCATTTGTATTGCAAGGAAATATTAGAAACATGTTATCTTATTCATTGTTTGCTACTTTTCTGTGACTTGAAAAAGCGAGATAGGTTAGGATTGATAAAGGAATGAGGTCGAACTTGAAAAATGCCTGTATAACTAGGAGGGGTCTAATCCTTGTAACTTACTTCACCAGAAACATTAGCACCATTCCCATTCCTTATCTTGGTTCTTCAAGAACCAAGTATTCATATAACTAATGAAGTTACATATTGGAAATGTAACTTCATTACACTCTAGTTACAAAAGAAGTAATTCATCGCAGATAACTACAGGACTGGTTGCTCATTACCAGAGACAGGGAAAGATTACTGTGGACTACACCGTCCAGAATGTCTCAGCTAGTGTGGCCAAGTCTGTAAACTTCTGGGAAGTCCATTTTTCTAAGCTCTGCTTCGGAGCGAGCGTAGGGAAGCATGTACTTACATGTGACGGTGCTGTGAGCAGTGCTGTCGTGGTCCATGGGGATGATAGTGAGGTCATGGGCAGTGGGTGGAAATGTCTGGACCGGGGGCCTTTTCTTGCGACAGCAAAACTTGACACAGCTGGCCCCGATCCCACATATCAGGAGGAGAAACACAGTGAGGAGGATAAGCCTAAGAGATAAGAAAGGGGAAAAAAAAGAGAGAGAAAATTCACATTCGGAAACATGGTCTACATTGCAGGGCTGTTGTCCAGCTATCTTGCATAGCCATGCCATCCCGAGAACGTTAGAACCACTGGGTTGGTTCATAGGCAGCTTTCTCAAGCGTTTCCCAGCAGTGGGCCCACAGAACTCCCGTCATCTTTGGCCATCAACCATATTGGCTGGGGATGATGAGAGGGGTCACCCAACCATGTTGGGCCACCCCAAGGTTGAGATCCAGGGCACAAGGTTGGCCAGCGTCTTCTGACTCCAATACCAAATCTGGCCCTCCTGGACATTCCCAGACAGCCCATCTCTCTCTCTCTCTGTCTCTATAACACCCTCATTTCCTAGTTTCTCTCCTTTAATTCAGGGTTATTCCCCCCATTCTACTGCAATGCCTCTCCTAAGAAGTGGACACTGACATTAAGAAGGTAAAATATTTCTTCCCCCCCCCCACCCGTGCCTTCTGCAAGAAGAGCCAGCCTGGGTAGCCTTGGGCAAGCTGCACCATCCCAGGGCGCCCCCTGGAGGAAGGGAAGGGGAAATCACTTCTGTGTCTTCTCTAGAAAACCCTAAAAAAGGGTCACTCTACGTCAGAACTGACTTGACGGCACATGCTTATTATTTATCCTTTTACGTTGGTGGCCTGCATCTCTATCCATCACGACTAGGTGGCCCCAAAAGCTTATCCGAAATTTAATTTCTCCTCCGTGACGAAAGCGTTTCCCCCACTTTCAGTCGAAACTGACGGACATCTTTCTACAATGACATTCATCCCCGTTTTAATTAAGCCACCGTTTTCTGGCTTGGTCCAACCCCAGGCAGATGGTGCATGTCCTTGGAGGAAACCAGCCAGCACCCGACCAATACTCTTAAGATGTTTCTCTAACTTGGATCCCGATTCTGCAAGAGCCATTGAATTTCGGAGGATCCACTTCTCTGAGTTCTGGAATGCCCAGCCTGTCGAAGAACCCTGTTGGACTCGAAAGTTTGTGTGTCTTTTAAAAAAAAAAAAAAATATTTTAGCCGCCAGAAATACCCTTGCTTCTAGATTCTGTACAAAGGACACGGCAGATGAGATCAAGATGAGCTACCCTAGACTGCATTCTTGGCTGTTAAGAGGGAATTTTTTAAGGAAACCCTCCAGCAGAGGGATGAGAAGGGGGTAAGAGGAAGTATCTCATCCGCCCAAACAATGTGAAACAGCCCCAAGCTTCTCGGCAAAAAAATAGAATTGCTGTTTATCCTGTTAATTTTAAAATAGAGACCTCCCCGTCGGCGTCATCACAAAGGAAACCAAATCATCTCTCCTGGGCAAACCAGTTTACCGGGCTGTGGGACAGAAAAGGAGACTTCCAAAGCCTGCAGCTGACCTCGCTGGGCCACCGGCAAGGAGGATGATATCCTGATCAACGGAAATCATCCATCATTCTCCTGTCCCCAAAACAGGCTGGATGCGAACAAGCCATTCCGAGACACAGCGGCCAATTACCAGAGGTGAGAAGGCTTCGCACTCTGGCCCACTTTAGAGATGCGGTTTATTTGTTTACTTAAGTATTTTTAATATTTTAAAATATTAGGAGCCGCCGTTTCTCTTTGGAAAGGACCTAAGGCGGCTTACGTGATTGAACTGGGTCGTGGACGGCGGCTGAGATCGATTGCGGGGGCCACGATCTCCGTTTGTTCTGGCGTTTTGCTTTCATCCAAAAGACAGAACCGCCGCGAATGACAGAAGGGGTGAATCTCGGGCGGAAAAACGTCAAAACAGAGAAACAGGTAAAAAGAGCCCCATGCCTTGACTTCGAATGGAAACTTTTCAGGCCCCTTTGGTTTGTTTTCTGAAAAACAAAACGACCAGCCGGTTTTTGTGTGTGTCTCTAGGAGGGGTGTTGTTTTGTTCTGTTCTTCCGCGGAGTCATGAATGCCACCAGCCGTGGCTGCAAAGTAAACCAAAACTACAAACTCTCTCTCTCCAGTGTAGAAAAGAAAGCAAGAACTGACAAGACATGGAGAGGAACCAATTGTCTTTAATACCTCCTTATTTTTATTATAAGACATCCTCTGAAGACTTCTGGCAATCGTAATAGGTTTTCTAAGATATGCGAACTGTTCTGCGTTCCCACTCTCCAGGAAAGTGGAGGGATTTGAACTCAGACCTCCCGCATCCCAGCCCAAAAAACCCCAACTCATGTGACCATACTAGTACTCTCCTCAACTACCGTTATCTTTCATTTTACCTGCTGGGGCAAAGCGAAGCTTCTTTTTGCCACTATGGAGGGACTGCAGATTTATCCAAATGTTATTAAGGACGGGCGTTTATAAAACGACACAGAAGAAACCAGTTTTAAACTCACCAGACATACCACAAGCTTGTCCAGCTAGTTCCTTGATCGGGACATCTAAAGGTATGGAAAAAGAGGAAAGGGCAGGTGTCAAAAGTTTTGACTTCCTAAATCTGTTATCATAGTGCGTCTCAGAAATTCTTACAACGGAAAGATCAGATGGGCCGATTTTACATTTCCCAGATCAGGAACTGAAGATTTAAGGTCCCTCCCCCCCCCCTCCACCAGGAGAAAGGTGGCCTACAGATGCTACCCAATAAAATAAACACTTAAAATTAGGAGCAGCAAGTTCAGAAAAGTTCCAATTATGGGAGTATCTGGCTTAGATTTTTATTCTTTTCTCCATCAATCACGCAGAAATTCTCAAAATAATGAGATCAGGTTTGTTTGTTTGTTTGTTTGTTTGTTTGTTTATTTATTTCCGGCCTATCTAGTCAACTCAGGACCACTCTAGGTTGACTGCATTTACCGTATTTTTCCGAGTATAAGACTACACCTTTGTCTAAAATCTTTAGACTAAAAATTGAGGGTCGTCTTATACACAGAAGTAAGCTGAGGAGAGAACAAAAACAAGTGTGGGGGGGGGAAGCAGGGATCAAAGCAATCCAGCAGATCCCTTTCCCCCTACACTTGCTAAGCCCCACTTAGATTTCTTAATTTTCGATTAGAAAAGTGGGGGGTGTCTTATACATGGTGGCGTCTTATACACAGAAAAATACGGTGTATATTCTCCGTATTGCCGATGAGGAGCTGAAGGTTAGAACCAGTTTTCTTTTTGGGAGAGGCAGTAAAGATTAAAAGAGTGTTTCATTTTTGGACTGTAATTCCCAGGGGAAAGGATATTTCCTAGCTGTAGAGAATCCCACAACTTTTTTATTTATTTGCTTTATATTTAAATATTTTTATCTCGCCCACCTATGGGTTAGGCTACTGCTCAGGTCGGCTTACAATAACATAAAGTAAGAAAACTACTGTAATAAACTAATAAAACATCACACAAAACCAAATTTCTAAGAATAAAATAAGTAATGCAAAAAAAAATCTGTCCATCCATCCAATAATCTTAGAACTGCAGATCCGTCCATCCATCCTGTTTGTGGCCGCAGTGAGATTTGAAGGAAACCTTCCCTGTTAGCGAAAACTGCCTACTTTCTTTTAAAGAGAAATTTCAAAAGAAGCAGATCGTAGCGAAACAAAAGTCTTTAAATGCAAGCCTTACTCTTTGGGCCCAGTACAGGGATCCTCAGCAAACGAAGGCACTGCCTGGAGAAAAGAAGAGAAATAATTTAGTAACAATTTCAGAGGAGGTGGAGCACACTGTAAATATAATAATTATTGTGTACCATCAAGTCAATTCTGACACAAGGGGACCCTTTTCAGGATTTTCCAGGTAGAGAATACACAGAAATGGTTTTTTCCCTTCCCTTCCTCCAGGGGGCACCATGGGACTCTGCAGCTGGCCCAAGGCCACCCAGGCTGGCTCTCCTCCCGGGAGGCACAACGGGGGAATTGAACTCCCAACTCAGAAACCTATTCCACTCAGCTATCCAGCTAGCACTGTAAATATAACCTTAAATACTTATGAATTGATTACATCAGCAATAAGCAACCGGCTGCCTCCCCACTGTTTTAGACTATACACCCCATCAATCCTAACTGACATGGTCAAGACACATGGGTGTTGTAGTCCAATAAATCTGGAGAGACCCAGATCTCCTTTTATAAAGACTGCTTTCTCTGCTGACATGAAGGGTTATCTTAAAGGGGTACAAACAGGGTGTGTTTGTGTACACACACACACGTAATATAACAGCACATGCCCGATGAACCGTTTGAAACTGCAAAAATACTAAACATTATTCCTATTGACCTTGGAAACTCAAACTAACTCTAACCGACAGCTTCTCAGGCCTTTTTTTTCTGAGAAACCCATAGAGCTTCTGTTTAAATATCTGACTGGCCCTTAAAATCCGAACCAGCCGACCACAAAGAGGGTCATTTCCTCCCCCCCCCCCCGCTCTTTGCGATTTCCATTCCTTCCATGTAATGGAAAATCGTGCGCATGTCCTTCAGCCACTTACTCAGGAAAAAAAAATCCCCACTAAACCTAACGGAGCTTAACTTGCTTCTTGGAATTCTTATTCCTGCTGATCCCAGAAAAGTTATTTTTCCAGTCTGCAATGCCCAGTTTACTTTCTTTTTTTTTCTTCTTTTGGCCAGCTGACGGATCGTTAGTTTAAAAAGTAAACCTTCCAAGCTTTAAAAAAGAAAAAAAAGAAAAAAAATATAATTGCACAAGGATGGCATTGTAAAATCATTCCTCTCTTCCGTTTCTTTTTTTTATGGGTGTTTTATGGCTTTGGCTAAAGGACATATCTGACAGCAGCGTACAGCCTTTTAAAACCTGGACAAATACTACGCCTCCGGACATCTTATATAAAGAACAGGAAGGACAATAGGCCGACTTGAGCAGCGCTTGGCCAGTCGCTAGAAGACAGGGCTGTATGAAGATGCACGGAAGTGTCACAGTATCCTAAAAGCAAGTACATATTGTTCCAACAAGGTTCTGCATTTTAAAATGTGGAGATGTCCCTTATCATCCAAGACCCTAAACTGCAACGTTCCCACCACCTTCACAGGTGCACTTGGTGGGGACCCAGGAAAGGGCCTTCTCTGTTGCTACTCCTAGACTCTGGAACTCCCTGCCACTGGAGGCCAGCCGGGCCCGATCTTGGCTATCCTTCTACAAAACCTTTCTCTTCAGGGCGGTTTTCCCTTCGTGACTGGCTGTCTGGAACAGCTTTTTAAAGTGGATTGTTCTGCCTTGTTACTTTGAATCTCTTTTCTGGTGTTGCTTTGGTTTTACCATTTTTACTGTGGCCATTTGTTTGATTCTTTTCAGTGTGTATACACTTACTATTTTAAACTTTAAATATTGACTTTTAGCTAGGTAGGCTGCCTTGGGTCCTTTTTAAAGGAGAAAGACAGGATAAAAAATATTTCCAATATTTCCAAATAAACTGTAATTTACCCTGTTTCCCCTAAAATAAGCCCTGGTAGGATTTTTTTCAGGATACTTGTCATATAAGCCCTACCCCAAAAATAAGCCCCAGTTAAGAGAAACCCCACCCTCCACCCTTGTGCAACATTGTGCAGCAACCGGAAGAAGATGACATGACTGTATTTAAATAAATGTAGATGGTTGTATATGAACAAAATAAAACATCCCCTGAAAATAAGCCCTAATGTGTTTTTTGGAGCAAAAATTAATATAAGACCCAGTCTTATTTTCGGGAAAACACAGTACTTAACGTGGATTTAAATCTGGCCACGCTGGAACCTCAGATGTTACATTCCAAAGCCTGCTACTTGGTATATTCTTTGCAAATCTGTTTGATTCATGGTCTGTTCCAGCAAAATATTTCCCTAGATGCTTGAACAGAAATGTAAAGATGTGTGTTTCTTGATATTTTGCCTGGAGAATTCTGCCTAGTCCCGTAAAAATCCTGCTCTTAAGGGACAGCAGAGCTTCAGAACCTATAAATAGGTTGTGGATGAGCACTGTATAGCCCTCCAGATGTGGCTGGATTACAACTCCCATCATTCCTGGCCAGGGCTGATGGGAACTGCACTCCTGTGCAATGTGGCATCCCACATCTTTTATTTACAAAGATTTAGGACTTTTCATCCTCACAAAATCACCTTCATTGCACTCTATAACTCCGTGCACGGAATATCTTAAGCCCAAAGATTCTCATGTTTAGGAAGTTGGGTGTGCACAACTCAAGAGAAATGTGCTCCATTGTGAGTCACTTCGCAAGTTAACAGAAGTGCTTGCTTATCCAAGCACAAAGCATGTTGAAGTTTCTGCCTTGGGCATCAAAATCTCTCGGGCTGGCCTTGCTTTAGATCAGTGGTTCCCCACGTTGGGTTCCCAGATGTTCTTGGACTTAAAAAATCCCAGAAGCCTTTGCCACCAGCTGTGCTGGCTAGGATTTCTGGAAGCTGTGGTCCTAGAACATCTGGATCACCCAAGGTGGGGAACCATGGGTCTACAAAAAATTCAAGTAGTACCAAACTGTGTCTCTGTTCAACTGGTCGGCAACTTTAGAAACAGACGTTTCCAGTCTACCTCTCAACCTTTCTCTTATTAAAAACAAAATAAAAAATCGAGAGAAATCCACAAATTTGGTTCTCCGGCTCAGTTGATTTGAACGTAACAGATCAATTTAGTTATAGGCAACCAGACTAATGCAATTGGCTCCCACATGCTTTCTCTCTCTCATATGGACGCACATGATTCCACTTCATACGTATGTGCTTTTAACTGACTGTATTATTTGAGGGAACTGTTTTAGTCTGCAACTATGAAAACAAGAGTCTGGTGGGATTCTAAAGATCACCCAGTTTTTGTGAAGCGTAAGCTTTCATGGACTCCCGACGGGTTTTGTCCTTAAAGCAACACCAGACGCTGGGTGGCATGTTTTCGCAGGCTCTAATTAAACATGGCAGGCCTTTATAGATCTGAGTTTATTGTCATTGTTATGGGCTGTCAAGTCACTTCCAAGTTATTGCAAACCAGAGGTAAGTAGATAAATAACAGTTTTATTTGTGTATAGTTTCCTGATCTTTTGTTGTTGTTTAGTTGTTAAGTCATGTCTGACTGTTCGTGACCCCACGGACCAGAACACGCCAGGCCCTCCTGTCTTCCACTGCCTCCCATAGTTGTGTCAATTTCATGTTGGTTGCTTCAGTGACCCTGTCCAACCATCTCGTCCTCTGTCGTCCCCTTTTCCTCTTGCCTTCACGCTTTCCCAACATCAGGGTCTTTTCCACAGAATCTTCTCTTCTCATGAGATGGTTAAAGTACTGGAGCCTCAGCTGCAGGATCTGTCCTTCCAGGGAGCACTCAGGTTTGATTTCCTTCAAAATGGATAGGTTTGATCTCCTTGCATCCAGGGGACTCTCAAGAGTCTCCTCCAGCACCACAATTCAAAAGAATCAATTCTTCGGCAGTCAGCCTTCTTTATGCTCCAACTCTCACTTCCATACATCACTATTGGAAAAACCATAGCTTTGACTATGCGGTCTTTTGTTGGCAAGATGATGTCTCTGCTTTTTAAGATGCTGCTTAGGTTTGTCACTGCTTTCCTCCCAAGAAGGTGTCTTTTAATTTCATGGCTGCTGTCACCATCTGCAGTGATCATGGAGCCCAAGAAAGTAAAATCTGTCACTGCCTCCATATCTTCCCCTTCAATTTCCCAGGAGGTGATGGGACCAGGGGCCATGATATTAGTTTTTTTTTTAATGTTGAGCTTCCGACCATTTTTGGCACTCTCCCCTTTCACCCTCATTAGGAGGTTCTTTAATTCCTCCTCACTTTCTGCCATCAGAGTGGCATCATCTGCATATCGGAGGTTGTTGATATTTCTTCCGGCAATCTTAATTCCAGTTTGGGATTCCTCCAGTCCAGCATTTCCCATGATGTATTCTGCATATAAGTTATGCAGAGTGGTCTTAAGAGTGGTCTTAAGAGACTAGATAGGCGGGATATAAATAAAATAAAATAAAAATAAATTAATTAAATAAGTAGGGAGACAGTATACAGCCTTGTCGTACTCCTTTCTCAATTTTGAACCATATCCAGTTCTAACTGTTGCTTCCTGTCCCACATATAGATTTATCAGGAGATAGATAAGGTGGTCAGGCACTCCCATTTCTTTAAGGACTTGCCATAGTTTGCTGTAGTCTACACTATCAAAGTCTTTTGTGTAGTCAATGAAGCGGAAGTAGATGTGTTTCTGGAACTCTCTGGCTTTCTCCATAATCCAGCACATGTTAGCAATTTGGTCTCTAGTTCCTCTGCCCCTTTGAAATCCAGCTTGTACTTCTGGGAGTTCTCGGTCCACATACTGCTGAAACCTACCTTGGAGGATTTTGAGCATAATCTTGCTAGCGTGCAAAATGAATGCAATTGTACGGTGGTTGGAGCATTCTTTGGCACTGCCCTTCTTTAGGATTGGGATGTAGATTGATCTTTTCCAGTCCTCTGGCCACTGCTGAGTTTTCCAAACTTGCTGGCATATTGAGTGTAGCACCTTAACAGCGTCATCTTTTAAGATCTTAAATAGTTCAGCTGTAATGCCATCACCTCCACTGGCCTTGTTGTTAGCCAGGCTTTCTAAGGCCTGATCTTTACAGACAAAAATACACACACTATTAGGGTGTATGTAAGATATTTAGTATGTAATTTCAACATTGATAACTTCTCAGAGAGTTTCCGTGGCCAAGCAGGGATTTGAACTCAGGCCTCGTGAGTGAGATCTAACCCACTACACCACACCAGCTTTAAGGCAAACATAAGAACCAATCCTTCAATATATTCCTAGTTCTCTTGCTCTCGCAGAAACCCATAAGAAGTAGTTGGCCCAGCACAGCCGGAGTGGTGACTACATTTAGAAGTGAAGCAATGAGTATATTTAAAAATACGTATTACATAAGACGTAGAGCATATATAAGACACATTCCAACAGTTGAAGCAATACGTTATTTTTAAAAACGGGAGGGAGGGAAACCATTGAGTCCAGAGTCTAAAATTACTTAATTACCTTTTCCTCCCTCTTATACACACGCTCCTGAGAACCAGATTTGCTACAGCAATTGTGAAAAAAAGGAGAATTCAAGGAGAAAAAATAGCAAGCTGGATAGCTCAAGGGTTTAGGCCTGGTTGGGAGTTCGATTCCCCCACTGGGTCTCCGGGGAGAAGAGCCAGCCTGGGGGGCCTTGGGCCAGCTGCACCGTCCCAGGGAACCCCCCGAAGAAGGGAATGAGAAACCACTTCTGTCTGGAAAATCCTGAGAAGGAAGATCATACGTCAGAATCGACTCGACAGCACATGGTTACTATTGCAGGAGGTGCAGCGTTTGGGAGTTGCAGAGTTGCCTGGACTACCTCTCCCAAAATCCTCCACCTGGGGGATACTCGGAGTTGGAATCCAACATTAACTAACGTCTCCGAGCTCCGATAGAGAGATCCGTGGATATTGCCAAACGAGAAATGTGAAGGGGAGTGTAGGTAGGAGGGAGAAGCCCAGAGTTGCAGGAAAGGATCCCGATCCGATCTCTCCCCCCCCCCCAAAAAAAAGCAGGTAACAACCAGGGAGGTCGATGGCCAGAACTGGGGCTGAAGATGGGGGACGGGAGCACACCCACGGATCCCCGCTCTCCTTCCCCCGGCCGCTCCTCCTTTGTTTGGAAAAGGGATCCCTAGATCCAGCTGGGCGGGGATCATCCCGGATACGCGCGATCGCTCACCTGCAGGGCGGCTAAGAAGAGGACCAGATCCCGGCAGGCGTTGCTGGCTCGCGGTTCAGCAGCCATGGAAAGAAAGCAGAGGGATGCGGGGGGTGGGTAGGTGGGGAAATCTCGCCCCGGTTCCCCGGATCCAGGAACCCCGAGAATTCCTTTTGTCTTCTCCGCCCCGAAACACAAAAGACTCCCCGAGCGCGTTCTGGACGCCCGCCCCACTCGCGCGCAAACCGCGCGGCCGCTCCGGACACAAAAGCGAAGCCGCCACCGCGAAGCAGAGTCTATTACTCTCTTCGGAGCCCCGCCCCTTGGCCCACATGGCCACGCCCATTCCCTCCTTTCTCTCCCCCCCAAAGCAAGCCACGCCCCCTCCTTGGAATAAACCACGCCTCCTTGCCTCTTCCCCAAATCCGCACGGTTGCCGCGTTGGAAGGTGGCTAGAGAGAGACATCTACACTTCACCTCCCATGATCCCCAGCCAGCAGGGCCACGCAGGATGGGAGTGGTAGTCTCCCGCTTCCAGAGGGCGGGGATTTTTTTGCCCGGGGGAATTTTCTTCTTCTTCTTCGGTTCTCGTCTTACTGGTTTCGCCACCTCTTTCTTTTCAGCCGAGGTGGAAAGGCGCCGGGGGTTAAACAATAAAAGCGATGCGCCTCGGCCGCTTGTGTGGAAACGGCAGATCTGCCCCGTCTACACGCGCCAGCCTTTCAGCTGGAAAAAAAATAATAATTCTGGGCTCCTCCTTTTGGCAGCTTTCTCTGCCTTGGGACGTGTGCTTTGTTAACAAAGCCCAAAATGGCTATCTCTGATTTTTGCTTTTCGGGTATGCAAACCTAGAAAAACATCCAAAACAACAGAGAGAGTAATTATCATCATCATCTTAGAACGGCAGAGCTGGGACGGGACCCTGTGGGTCTTCTAGTCCAGCCCCTGTCAGGGACAACACCCCAGTGGGGAATCGAACCCCCAACCTCTGCTCTCTGAGGCCAGATAGTTCTGCTGGTCCTAGTGATTAGAAAACCCAGGGGCAACAGGAAGGCGGCCTCTTGACTCAGATCTGATCATTAAAAGGCCGCTCTATAACCATTGGAGGGGTTGGGGGATCTTCCGGAAGCGTCCGAATGGGGAGAGGGTACTGTGTCGGGGTTTGTCTGGATGGATCCTTGCTTCAGAACTATTGGGTCCAGGCCCAATGGATTTGCACTTTTCTCACTATCCAGATGATGCAAGTCTGATCCCGTGATATCGTGTGCTTTTTCTCTTCCTTTCCATGTGAGTTTTCCCCCCCTCCCGTTTTGTTCCTCTAGGAAGGGTGGTTTATTTTATTTGGGGGTTTGTTCCCAGGGTAGAGCTTAGCTTTGTGCCTCTTCCTATGTCTAGTTAATTCCTCCATCAGGAAGTTTTGAATCAGCACATCGTTTCCCAAGGACCAAAACAAGGAAACAGATTCCCCCCCAGGATTTCCACGGTCTCTGGAACCGAAGTGGTGTCCAGTTGGGTACTGATGCGAATCCTGGTAAACTGGGGGGGGGGCGGGCAAGAGAGGTGAAATCTTTTAGGGGTGCAGGGAGAAGAACTCTCTTAGCACAGCGATTCCCCATTGTGGATCCCCGGAAGTTGTTGGACTACACCTCCCAGAAGCCTTTCCCCACAAGGCCAGGATTTCTGGGAGCTGTAGTCCAGTGGTCCTCAACCTTGGGCCTCCAGATGTTATTAAACTACAACTCCCAGAAGCCTTCACCATCACCTCTGCTAGGCCAGGATTTCTGGGAACTGAAGTCCAAGAACATCTGGAGGCCCAAGGTTGGGGACTGCTGCTGTAGTCCAAGAACATCTAGAGGACTCAAAGTTGGGAACCTTTTGCCTTAACGTGTCGGGCAGGAAATCAAGGAGGCCTGCGGCCCTCGAAAGGCTCCAGCCCGTGAAACATTCTGCCAGGCAAAACCGGTCAGTCTTGAAGAGTCTTCGTTGTGTTTATTCCAAGTGTCGTGATCTTCTGAGTGGGACATGGTTTGGAGCATCGGACCAGGAAAAAAAGAGTGGCTTTGGGTGACTTGATCTGGAGTGTGTCAGTTTCCCCATGAGATCATTTCTTCCGGGTGGCTAAAGGAAACAGTTCACACACACACATTCCTTCTGTCACCCTCATCAAGTTATCCAAGTGACACATCGCAACCCGGCGGGCCGGGGCGGAGGGAAGATCCTGCCCGACAGCTGCAGCTGACAGAGAAGCCGGAGTTGACGGGCCGTCGTTATCCGGAACCGGATAAGAGGAGCTGCCCACGTTGTTGACCCCCCACCCCCACCCCCGTCTCTCCCAAGATTTCTGAATCCCATTCTCAAAATAGGGAACCCTGACTAGGGCTCCGTGACCCAAGTTCGAATCCCTCCATGGCCGTGCAAGCTCACTGGGGGGGGGGGGAATGATGGAACGGGTTAAGCCACCCCTTAAGTATCTCGGCTGTCTTGAAAGTCCTGTGGTTAGCGTTGCTAAGTGGTTTCCAGCCTGACGGCAGGTAACGCCACCACAGAATTCTGTGGTGGGCCGGTATTGCATTCTGCAAATGTCCTTCAATGCCAGAATGTTATGGTTTTCCGTACACACAGCCCTGCCCCACATGATCCGGACACAAAGCTCCATTTAATCTGGGAGGGACGTTGCAAAGCAAACACACCTTGGCAGGTGAGTTCCACCCTTCTTCGCCCTTTCCGCTGAGCCTTTTCAAAAGCACCCAGCCAAAGCGATGCAATTACACGGATCGGTTTCCTTGGCCTCTATTACCCCATTTTCAGGGAGGTGTGTCTCGAGGCCCTTGTGCAATGTCTGGGGCTCCTTCCCTCTCGAGGTACTCCATTCACATGCAATGCAGCCACTGATACCTCTTGAGTTTTCATTGCTGGAGCTGGCCAATCAGCTGGCTCAGCATTGGAGAGGCTATGGAATGCTTATGAACAGTCAAACTTGTCAAGCATATTAATCCAAAACACATCTGACAAGGTACAAGGGCTCAGTGGTTTAGAATCATAGAATAACTGAGTTCCTGCAAAGTTTGGATTAAAATCTGGTCCGATTCACACAGTCAGATTCTCCCCCTCACAACATCAGAATCTTTCATTTCTGTGGAGAAGACTGAATTCCACAATGGCTAGTAACAGATGGTCTGTAAATTATCCTGATGGTCTGTAAATTATCTTTGACAATGTACGACATATGGTGTTTTCTGTTCCTGGTTCTTCTACGTGTCGTGGAACAGCCGGCTCTAACCCAAGCTGCTATTAAAAAGATCAAAGCATTTGAAAGGTGGATTGATCCCATTCCTTGGATCGAGAGGATGGTAAAGAAAGAAGTACTATAAGAAATGAATAAAGACCAAGAAAACACATATAACGCAGGAAAGTTTAACACTTTGGTTAAGTAAAGAGAAAAATGCACTGGCTGGAAAAGAAATGCAAGGAGGGGAGTTCTTTGGATGCAAGATAAAAGGGATGGGATTTTTGACTATCTGGGCTGCAAATCACAATAATTCTCCATTCTGAGAATTCTACCGGAGAAGATAAACACCTAAATGAGGCCCAGCTCCACCTAGCTTCCTGTTCGGAAAGCTTGCAGCTAGGCCTAGCTAGGCCTTAAAGTCTAGGCGAGCCACACTTAGGTGTCGGTCAGGAAGAACTCTAAGAATTGAGAGTTATGGAATTTGTAGTCACAGAAATTTGAAAAAACCCATCCTACAACACAGTATTGTTTTGATCTGCTTCCTCCAGAGTCGTCACAACTGTGATGATGTTGAGCCGTTACTAGGGGAGGAAGACGGCAAGCAGAAGAAGATAAGAAATTATGTTAAGAGGTGTCCTCTTTTTAAAATCCAACACAAACCATTTATCATCTTGGGTCCGTGTTCACAGCCTCCATCTGTTATCCCACTGACCGGTATGTGACAACCTATTATTTCGGCTTTTCTGCAATATATAGTTAGACACAGCTGGAAACATGCTCATGTCCTTGGTTACATCATTGGCATTTTTTTTAAAAAAAAGATCAGTAGCAGGAAAGACACAAAAATTAAGGGCTGTACTAGGTAGAACCTGAAGGGTTTTTCCAGGTTGCCTTTGGCAAGTGTAACTCGGAGTTGTGAAAAGGATGGGAACGTCCGGAGTCCAATTGTGAGAAACAAGGTAAAATAAATAAGTAAATAAATAAAGACCCAGTGCATAAAATATTCCCAAATCCAGCACCAGAGGTGTTCTAGAAGCCACGTATTCCGCCTAACAGGTGGAAAAGCAAAGCGGTGTCGGTATCGATACAGGTCAAATTTGTGTTTGCACCTGAGGCTTGGAATCCTAAGAGCAGGCATCTCTAGGTGGAGAGACAAAGAAATAATCATCCTAAAATAAAAAGGAATAAGGTCTGCCCTTTGGAGGGGGCACTCAAAACCTAGCTGCCTCGGGAAGGAAGGGAAAGTAAATCACCTATGAGCTTTACAAAGAAAAGAAAAGAAAGAAAGAAAGAAAGGAAGGAAAGGAAGGAAGGAAGGAAGGAAGGAAGGAAGGAAGGAAGGAAGGAAGGAAGGAAGGAAGGAAGGAAGGAAGGAAGGAAGGAAGGAAGGAAGGAAGGAAGGAAGGAAGGAAGGAAGAAAGAAAGAAAGAAAGAAAGAAAGAAAGAAAGAAAGAAAGAAAGAAAGAAAGAAAGAAAGAAAGAAAGAAAGAAAGAAAGAAAGAAAGAAAGAAAGAAAGAAAGAAAGAAAGAAAGAGAAAACACAGAGAGACCATTCTGGGAATTTGGAAAACAAAACCTTGGACTACACTGCCCAGTAATCCCCAAAGTGGGGGGATCTTGGGTTATGTAACTGTTGGACAGCTCAGTGGTTTAGGTCTCCGGCTGTGGAGCCAGAGGTTGGGAGTTCGATTCCCCCCACTGGGGGGGGGAATCCAGCTCTGCAGTTCTAAGATGATCTAAAAGGATTTTGGGGGGCTTTTTAAAGCTTTGCTGGCCGTTTCTTTTTCCAAAGCCCCGGGGAAGGGGTTATGGTGGGCGGGGGGGGGGGTCTGGGAGTGGTTGAGCAAATGGAAAATAACCTAGCAATAAAACCCATTCCTTACTTGTTATCCCTTGAACCTGTTTGGTTACTCCAGATTCTTGCCTCCCCTTTGGATTTCCTAAGGGGCTATTTTGAAAACCTGGAAGGAGCCCAAAAGAAAGAGAGAGGGAGAGAGAGAGAGGACCACGGCTGGACTAAGAGATGCTGAGGCTATAAACTAAGTCATGTCTAACAGGCGTCTTAGCATTACCGAAAAGAAGAAGAGAAACCCAACGGTTAAAAAGAAGTCGAAAATCCTATTGAGATTGTGTGCCAACCAGCCACCAACCTGGAAGGATGCAATAAGCTCTTTGGCTCCTCCCCTTTCCGGCGGCCATCTTGCCAGGCCGTGACTGAAGAAAGGTGGATCAACATGAAAGAAGTCATGGCCCTTGGAGGGGGAATTTGAAGCGGGGTCGAGCCCTTCGGATAGAACTATATAACCAACCTACCGCCATGGTTTATTTATTCAATATATTCTTGCCCTGCTTTTCTCCTTGAAAAGGTCTCACGGTGGCTTACATCATTAAAAAGACGACATACGAAAAAAGCTAAAACAATATGCATACAAATGTGAAAATGAATCAAACGAATACCCCGATAAAAAGGGTAAACAGATGCATTTTTAAAAACCCACTCAGGCAGTTAAGGGATAGCTTGCCTGAAGAGAAAGGTCTTGGCTTGCTTGCAGAAGGAGAGCAAAGACGGGGCCAGGCTGGCCTCCGGTGGGAGGGAGTTCCACCGTCTCTGGGAGCAGCCACCGAGGAGGCCCTTCTCTCTCTCGCGTCCCTCACCAAAGGCACTAATTGCTCTGGTCAAGCTGGTCTGGTGACATGACTTTTCGCCCATCTGGTAACAAGACAGGGCAACTACCAAACTAATAATAATAATAATACAGCAATGTTTTCCAATGGGGATGCAGAGACAAAATTAGAATATTAAAAAAATTAAATAGAATTTGTGTGCTTCTTTTCACAGAGGAAGACTATGGCCAGATGTCCTCTGTGGCTGCCCAATCTGCTTTCTAAATGCTCATAGTGGTGGCCTCCTGATCTCGCTTCATATTGTTTATTTAGTTATATTAAAAAAAACATATTTCTACCAATGAACTGAAGGCAGAAGACACGACTCTTTCTCTCCCTTTTTTATTCTCTGTGAGGTCCAAGGTATTGAGTTCACTTCATAGCTAAATCAAAATTTGAACCCAAGTCTCCTAAGACTTAGCATGACGCTCTAACCACGACACCCCTCTGCCTCTTTATCTTTAAGACCAACCTGGACCAGAGAGGCCTTAAAAGAGAGGACAGCTTCTAGGAAACGGAGTGTCCTCTGTTAAAAAAAAAAAAAAAAAGGACACCGGGCCACCTATTTGGGAGACGGTCACAACCAGCCTCTTCTAGAAAGTTCCTTCCACAGAAACAAGTCACTATGAGATCGTGAGATACAACAGGAGACGTTTATGGACGGATGCCAGAGTTAATGGCTTATGACAAGGTACAAGCAAGAAAAAAAAATATTAACAAAGTGCATCCGGGTGCCGTGAGGAGAGCAGGTTCCATCTAAGGCAAACAAAACATGCAAGTCATGGCTCTGGATTGGCAGCGGTCCAGATGTAAACTTGGGCTGGCGTCGTCTTTGCTCTTCTTCTGGGAGGCACAGCGGGGGAATTGAACTCCCGGCCTGGGAGTTTGTTTCCCCCCCACTGTGTGACCCATGGGAGGAGAGCCAGCCTGGGTGGCCTTGGGCAAAACTGCACAGCCCCACAGCACCCCTAGAGGAAAGGAAAGGTAAAACACTTCCGAATATTCTCTACCTGGAAAACCCAGGAAAGGCTAATCGTAAAACAGAATCAACTTGATCCAACGTGAGGATGAGGACGGTTATATAAATCTGTCCTTTAATATGTGTTAACAGCAGTAAAATGAGTAATCTTGTATACTTCCAAAAAGCTGAACTAGAAGGGTCTCTTTGATGTCCTGGGAGGAAAAACACTGAATAAAAGTGATTGGAAACTCTTTTCCTGAATGAGGGAACTGACCGGCAAACAGAAACTCCACTTAAGATAACACAAGCCGTGTTCGTGAGTAAATATGCTCCACAGGGACAAGGAAGAGTTGACCTCTTCTGAATATTTGGTACTCGGGGTGTAGCCAGATAACCCCAGGCAGCCACAAAACCACGGCTTGCTCAGATCAACGTACTGCCAATGATCTTCTGGTGCTTGGTTCATTTTCCATCTCGCCACTAGCCGCACAATGATGGATGGATGGATGGATGGATGGATGGATGGATGGATGAAAGGAAGAAATGAAAGAGAAAGAGAAAGAAAAGGAAGGAAGGCAGGAAGGAAGGAAGGAAAGAAAGAAAGAAGGAAGGAAGGAAAGAAAAAGGAAAGAAGGAAAGAAAGAAGGAAGGAAAGAAAGAAAGAAAGAAGGAAAGAAGGAAGGAAAGAAAGAAAGAAAGAAAGAAAGAAAGAAAGAAAGAAAGAAGGAAAGAAGGAAAGAAGGAAAGAAGGAAGGAAAGAAAAAGAAGGAAGGAAAGAAAAAAGAAGGAAGGAAGGAAAGAAAAAGAAGGAAGGAAAGAAGGAAAGAAAGAAAGAAGGAAAGAAAGAAAGAAAGAAAGAAAGAAAGAAAGAAGGAAAGAAAGAAAGAAAGAAAGAAAGAAAGAAAGAAAGAAAGAAAGAAAAAAGAAGGAAGGAAGGAAAGAAAGAAAAAAGAAGGAAGGAAGGAAGGAAGGAAGGAAGGAAGGAAGGAAGGAAGGAAGGAAGGAAGGAAGGAAGGAAGGAAGGAAGGAAGGAAGGAAGGAAGGAAGGAAGAAAGAAAGAAAGAAAGAAAGAAAGAAAGAAAGAAAGAAAGAAAGAAAGAAAGAAAGAAAGAAGGAAGGAAGGAAGGAAGGAAGGAAGGAAGGAAGGAAGGAAGGAAGGAAGGAAGGAAGGAAGGAAGGAAGGAAAGAAAAAAGGAAAGAAAGAAAGAAAGAAAGAAAGAAAGAAAAAAGAAGGAAGGAAGGAAAGAAAGAAAGAAAAAAGAAGGAAGGAAGGAAAGAAAGAAAGAAAGAAAAAGAAGGAAGGAAAGAAGGAAAGAAGGAAAGAAGGAAGGAAGGAAGGAAGGAAGGAAGGAAGGAAGGAAGGAAGGAAGGAAGGAAGGAAGGAAGGAAGGAAGGAAGGAAGGAAGGAAGGAAGGAAGGAAGGAAGGAAAGAAAGAAAGAAAGAAAGAAAGAAAGAAAGAAAGAAAGAAAGAAATATCAGACCAGCATTATATCAGATAAGCTTACAGGGTTGGGAAGGTGGGAAAATGACCATGAAGGTACAGGCTGTGACTTTTCTGTGCAAATCTCCGAGATAAGAACGGCCACCCCAGAAACTGGCAAAGGGCTGCAGCTCTTACCTTGGAATGGTTGTCTCTCATTTGTTGGTTGTAATGACCGTGGATGGTCATGGTAGTTTCGTGTGTGTGTGTGTGTGTGTGTGTGTGTGTGTGTGTGTTTGAGCTTTTGCCTCAAAATGCCACAGGCTGTTCCCTCTTCCATCTCTCGCTCCCTTTGGGCCCCTTAGTTAACCATCACTCTCGCCTTGTCTCTCCTGGTTTCTGCCTATAAATGGGTAGCAACGGGAGATCAGGGCATTTTCGGAGCTGCGGTTGACATCGTGGCACGCGGGCAAAGGGCATCGTCTCGCGGCTACCTAACCCTGAGACTTGGCGGGGGCCCCCCAGCGAGAAAAAGAGAGCAGAAGGTGACAGACGCAACCTGAAGAAAGAGAAAGTTCCTGCTTTTGAAAATGGGGAGAGTGATCGAGAAAGGATGTGTTATTTTCCTAACACTCTGTTGGAGCTTTTGCAACCTTGTATGCTGCCTGTACTTCATTTGACTGAAAGGAACCTTTCTGGGCTGGGTTGACTGTCAATCTATCCAGCAGGAACCAATTGTTCCTCCCCGCCTCTGAATTCAAAGAGAGCCCCGCCTCCCTGTTGAGTGTTCTTTTTCCCTCTCTTTCATATGTTGAATTCAGTTATTGTTGACCTGTTTGCAACTGCAAGTAATGAAATGTTTGTATTCTTTTTTCCTACCAGTTGCTCCGAGTGAGTTACTGAGGCCTTAAGTGCTAGTTAATGAGAAAGGGGTGGACTGTCTGGGGAACTAGAAGCTAATCTACACTGTGATTCTCTGTGTAGCAAAATAATTTTATCAGAAATTCAAAACATTGCAATGCAGTGTGCGCAAGATTCGCCTCTCTAGGTTTCAGCGCCCTCTCAGTTATGGATCTCCAGGAGCAAATACACCCAGTTGACCTGCCTTTGGCCATTTTTCACACAGAATCGACCTCCTAAACAAACAAACAAAAAAACCTTAACTTCGTAACCGGGAGGATTGTGTAGAGTTGATGGTTTCTCCTACAAGAATAGGTGGGGAGAATTATCTGTCCTGGGCCCTCCTGGAAGGTGTGGTTCTCCCGTTTTTTTAAAAAGCCAATTAAAAACAGGCAACGAGGCTGGAAAAAGGATGGCTTGCGGTTTTGGAAAGAGCAACATCTTATCACTTGGAAGGGAACCTATGATCTTCTACCCGAAAAACACGTACTTCACCACTGATTTTTTTTTTCAAATGTGTGTGCGAAGACATAATGGTTGGAAACAATGGCCCTAGGTTGTTGATCTTGTTGGTGGAAAGCATTAAGTAAGACGCAGTCCAAGACATCCTTGCCACACAGGTCTACGTGGCTTCCAGGGGGCAGTTTCCTGATAATCACTTGTTACTTCAAAGCTTTATGGTTGCCTTGAGAGCTACAGACGGATTTTTCACACCTCTTATCAGTCACTTCCCCATAAAGAATCCCTCCGTTATCTTCGCCGGTACAATCCGGCTTTGTATGGCCCGTGACCGATGGAATAACACACATTAATCTAACGCAAACATCTTGTGCACTAGAAAACACAGGGATGGGGAAAGTTTCTCTTTAGACCAGCGGTTCCCCACCTTGGGTCCTCCAGATGTTCTTGGACTACAACTCCCAGGTGCCTGCATCACCAGCTGTACTGGCCAGGATTTCCGGGAGTTGTAGTCTAAGAACATCTGGAGGATCCGAGGTTGGGAACCACCGGTCTAGATGTATAACTCGTGAGGTCCTCAAGTTATTCTGAGAATTATAGTTTCCAAAAAAAAATAACTCTTCCTGTTTATAAGAAAGATCCTCTACTAGCTCTTTAAAATTAATTTCCCTGTGCAGACTTGATACAGTATTGAATCTTTAATTAGCAGCAGTCTGAGTTTGCAGGTGATGTCATTCCCACTACCCATGCAACGGGGGGAAAAAAATGAAAAGTGGTGATAAAATGTACTTGAATAAATAAATAAATTTTAAGATCCAAGGTGGTAATCGTGCTAATCCTACCTATTCATCTGGCCACTGACTGCCTTGTCCAGCTGTTCAGAAGCATACCTGAGGTATGATGTAGGACACATCGTGCAATCACAAAAATGGTTTTGGACTACAACTCCCAGAATCCCCGACCAGCACCGCTATGGGGATTCTGGGACCCGGCGTCCCCTCACTGTACGGTTCCCAAGGGCTGAGCTAGTGTGCAACCTGCAGGAAGCTGCAACCAAAATTATCTGCCGTGAAAGTCCTTGCATGTTGCTGATGCAACTGTTGCATGTTTCCGAGAAGATTGTTTTAAAATGATGATCAGAAAAAGGGCCTTGTAGTACCTTAAAGACCAAGACATGGCCTAAATGTTTGTGGGTCACAGCCCATTTAAAGACACCTGCAGAGGTCGGAAAGCTTGCTTTTCCATACTACAACACCTAGAATTCCAGAGAGTCCAGAGAAAAAACTTTCCGGTCTCTGATAGGATTTCTCTGCAGCCCTGGAATGCAATAATCATTTGCTACCAGATGTGATCAGAGATCTAGAACAAATGGGTTCTAGACCAAAATCCAGGCCAGGACTCTCCCCGGGAATTAAAAGTGCTCAACTGAAAGCTACTGCATTTCTAGACATTCAGGAGAAAATGACCTGGAAAAAGATAAGAATGCTAGGAAAAGTGGAAGCCAGCAGGGAAAGAGGAAGACAAAAACATTGGAAGGATGGACTCAATAAAGGAAGCCACAGCTTTGAGTTTGCAATGCAGTGTTCCTTGTGGAGACCAAAAACATTCTATTTTTTAAATACAGAATTTCCTGAATCAGAGTCAAAGAAAGGAAAATTTTCCTGTCTCTGACCACTAGGATTTTCCCCGTGACCTTGGAATGCAACCCTGCTCGGTTCCGGTTATTAGAAATGGAGAAGAGATTGGACGTTGACAAGCAGTGGGTTCTAGATCACATGAAAATTAGCAACATGCTAACATGACTAAACTGGACTTTGGTTATGTGTGTTGGGGACACAGACTCCCTGGAAAAGATCCTACTGTCAGGAAAAGAGGAAAATTGAAAGTGGGATGGACAGACTCAAAAACAGAGTAGCCACTGCCTTTGGTTTGCAAAAGCCGAAAAAGGGGGCTATTATGGAAGGGACTTCTTGGAGGTCAACAATTAAGTGAGGTTTGAATGATCTTAAGAAGCCAGGTGAATTAAAAACCATTGGGGCTTGCTAATGGGGGTAGCTGCGTCTCTCCTTTCCGGCTTCAGCTCATCCATGCCGGCTAAGCAGCCGGCATTCCTTAGGAGTCCTGGACTCTCTTGTCTTGAGATCACAATGGAAAAAACCCTGCAGGGCTCGGCCAGTTCAGGATGAGCGGTCACGTTTATTCCCGCCGGCCTCTTTTGCTGCCTCCCGATTCTGATGCTATCTCGTCTTGTTGAACCCAGATATACAAAACGGCGCGATAAGGCCGGTTATGGATAGTCGGGAACCAGGAAATGAAATAAACCCAGGTGCTCAATACTGTAGCTGCCAACAAGCCTGCCGGAGACCCACTTCCCTGGTTTAACATGTTTGCATCGTTGTCCCTTATACATTTCTCCAAGAAAGATTAACCCCCCCCCCCCCCCCGTTTAAAAACAAACTCTGATTCCTCCCTCTAGAAAACAAAGCTCAAAACCGACTGAGGGGCAATGATTTTATAAGCTTATAGCTGCCTTAATTGTGTTTTTGAGATAAGTCGGGTGGATTGAAGGAGTGGATTTCCCAGTTCCATACACCCAGTGAGTTTCCATGGTTGAGCAAAGATTCGGATCTTGGGTCTCCAGCAACCAACTTTTATTAAGACCACCTTATTTAGACTTTTCATTCAGGCTAACTCTGGCTCCAGAACCGTTTTTGAAAGCTGTGGGATGTTTGTGTGCTGCTGTGTGTTTCCTAATAAAGGCATGGCTCGCTGGCAGGTGCTCGGTTGTGTTTCGTTCATATGAGTGAACTCTGCATCCCCCAGAGAACAATGTCCAGTCTGCCTTTTTATGGATTTGAGTCCTTGTTTTGTTAATTCAAAAGCTAAGAATAGCTCCCATATCTACCTGTCTCCCTCCATAAAAGGTCATAGCCACCACCATTATCTTAAGAACTAGAAGGGACCACATAGATCATCAAGTCCAGCCACTGTCAGGGAGACACATTGGAGATTCAAACTCCCAACCTCTTGCTCCGCAGCCAAATGCTTAAAAACCGCCGAGCTATCCACCAGTTAGGTAGATGGCCATGTCTTTTCTATGCTCTTATGACTAGTAGATTTCCTTTCTGCTCTTTGTCTTAAGATGGAGCCATGAGCTTCCAGTAAGATTCGGCTGCTTCCAGTCACAGTGCGCCTAGCCATCCCGCTGAAAATATATTATGTGGTATGCAGGTATTCAACCTTTTTCTCTTTCATCTTTTTTTTTTTTTTTTTTTTTGCTCTAATAGGACAAAAGACAGAAGTACTGGCACGGAAACCCAGAAGAGTTAAACATGAACATTTGCAAAAGAATTTCAAGGGGTCTATTTGTTCTGCAGTGACATCAAGTTGTTTCTTGACTTAAAGCCGACTTTGTGAATGACTGACCTCCCAAATGTCCTATCATTAACAGCCCTGCTCATGTCTTGCAATCTGAAAGTTGTGGTTTCCTTTACGAGTCCATCCATCTCATGTCTGGCCCTCCTCTTTTCCTGCTGCCTTCAACTTTTTCTAACATTATTGCCTTCTCATCAACAATACTGTTGCATTAAAACTCCTGATTGAGCCTTGTTATCCATGAAACCTTAATTGTTTTGTTGTTAATTTTTTGAGCCACATGACATTCAGGCCTAATGTACTCCTGCCACCCTGCAGGGACATTCTGTGGCTAAGCATGGATTCAAATCCTGCACCCCAGTTCAACATTCGACACCATGCTGACTCTCTCTCTCTCTTTCTTGGCTTGCTGAAACCCCTGAAAGACATCCTCAAGGTTCATGTAATGGGACTTGGGGGCCAAAACGAGTAACTTCTCCATGTTCTTCCTACACACACACACTCGGGCCCACACACTTACTTGAGCAAAGAAGCGGATCCATCTTAGGCCAGCTTCCACAACACAGATGTCAGAAGCCCCATCCTTTTGGCGATCCATTCCTTTGCAAAATATTCCGCGGAACACGCCTTTATTGTAATAATAACTGGCTGATCACACACATTTGCATGCAGTGACCACATACTGGGCTAAGCAAACTCCTACAATGTAATTATTGGTCTTTTATAGCTCCACCCAGGGTGTGCAATTATCACCCGGGAACAGACCTTGTTGGGTCCCCGACAACGAAGACGGAATGTTCCTCCAGCTGATCTGCTTGAAGAGTATAAACAGTCATTAACCGCCGTGACATCTGTTTCCAGAAGGCCCAGAATAACATCAGTCAGCTGGGTTTCTGCAAAAGAAGCATTACGGGAGTGTTACCAAGGTGGTGGGCTGGGCACGTGGGCGCAGCCACAAACTTCATCATCTCTATGTGTTGTGCCCATGGGTTGCACCAAACACAGAGGTCGGCCAAATCCGACATGTCAGCCTGGCCCTCTGTACCCTCAAAATGCCTCCAGCAAAGTTTATGGGTTTCCCAGTATTTGTATGTTGTTGTTTTTTTTCCATTCCCAAAAGTTGAAACGCCCTTCTCGACGACAGTTCTGCATTTTTAAGCTGAAACAGGCAGTCTTGGGTGGGTCCGGTCTTTTTACCCTTGGCTACCTCTTGCTGCCACGCCATCCCTGAGAACCTCTCTAGAATTGATTCCAACCCCCTGTCCTTCTGTTAACTATGCCTCCTGAGCTCATATGCCAGTGCCTTGTCCAGAAAGAATGGGGAAATAAATGCTTGCAGTGTCAACCCCTGCCACTAGTGGGCGATACACATTCAGTGTGTCGGCCAATGTTAAGCTCGCTCAAGGCCACATGAGCTGGCTGTTTTCCTACAAAGCACGTTTGCAGGACGTTAAACTCTGGACCCTTGGTGTTTCTCCAACCCCCTGAGCTATCCAGCCAGCTTTGGCCAATATGACAGTACATTAAATACCAATAATGTCCTTTAGTTTCGACAGAGGCAGAAACTAAACACCGTATTATTCTTCTGTTTCCTGTTGCAAAGAGGTAGAGAAGAGGTCTAAGGAGAGCCGTTATTATGGGAAATGTCGGTTGCTGGGTCCAGATCACCTTCCCTAGGATCCTGCCGTTGGGTGGCCTCCCCACTTTACATAGGGGTTGCCCCCTCCCTTCAAAATCTCCCTCCTAAGTTTCATTTAGCAGGCAGGCGAATGGAAATATGCAGGCGGTTTTGATTGCCAAGTCTTGTGTCCTCAGCTCATCCTGGACCATAACTTCCTTTCTGAGATCCGTTCAGAATTCATCCTTCCGGCTAAAAAGAAAAGCTCCCCGTATTGGATTTATAAGAATTGAACGGCATTTCATCTGCCTTTGAAAACCAAGATGGGCTCACGGTTTCCTTTTGGAGGGGGGCTCCTTCATCCTAAATAGTCTATTTTGTTTCATTTGGGCTTGTTTTGAAAAAAAAAATCCCAAGGATGTTTGTACTAAGTTCCTTTGGGAAATGGCACTGCGCCCTCCTCATGGAGTAGATCTTGCCCTCAAAATTTCGCAAACTGTCCCAAACGTCTTGCTTCCAAGCTAAAACGTCTGGAGAGATTTACAGGATCAATCTGATGCTTCCCCCTTTTTTTAACCAAGAAGAGACACCTTAGCAAGACACTCACCTGGTTACGATCCTGCCCATGAAGTAGACACTATAAATTTCTTTAACGTCACCTTTCACAGTCAAGATGGCTGACCCGGTCACAGGCTGAATGGGCTGAAGAGAGAAGAAGGGGGAAATTTTTTTCCCCAGACCTTTCCAGGGGGTGCCCAAGTCAAAAACCGCCGTTTTGATCTGTTTTTGACCACAGTGTTAAAAAAAGGGAAAACGTAACCCTCTTTGTCACCCATTTTTCCCCTCTACCATTTTAAAATGGTATCTCCTATGAGGCAGAACCACTTTTCCTCATTAAAACCAACCAGGAATTTTCATACCACTTGCCTTTGAGACGGCGTTGCTTGCACTGATTTATTCCAGGGTGTAAATCTGGAATCTTTCCAAGCAAAGCGTGCCCTCTGTCCATGAGATAGATTCTACCTTTGTTCTTACAGGAGAAACTAGCCCTGTTAGACCACAAGTACTGTACTAACTTCTCCTGTTTGAATCATCCTCCACCGAAATGAACGCAATACAGTTTCGAAAACCGGAGGATGCTTCGAAAGCGGCAACTCACATCGGAGCCAGCAGGGGGCACCCAAGAAATATTGATCGGCTTGGTCTGTCCACGTTCCACCGTGCCTTTCACGGGGTCAACGGTGAAGCCTTTGAGCTGCAGAACTTGCAGGCTTTCCCAGCTGAACTCCACGTTCTGCAGAAGAAGAAAAAAGATGGGCAAGTGGGTCAGTCAGATTCTTTGCCGCCGGCGGGGAAACCTTCGGCCACGAGGAAGAAACAGATCAACCAGCTACGGGCCCCAGTTTTCAGCAATCAGTTTTGGCTTTGTTCACACTGTTTTGGAGGGGATGGGGGAAGCGACGATGGCTGTGTGTCCTTCCTGGCGGATAACAGCTAGGAGAGGAGTGCCGGTCAAAAGTGGAGATCAACATTTTGTTTTTTAAGCCGGTGATTGTTAATTTATTTTTGAGTAAGGGCTGTATTTCTAATCCTGTACGCTGGGGATTAGCGCAAGCTCTGTGGAGCCATCAGCAGCCATAGGATTCCACTACGGATTGCATCCTGCTCCCAAATACCCCTGTAAGTGGTCACATTTACGCCCCTCTGTTTCTTCTCCTCCGTCTTGAAGCCCATTCTTCCCAACCAGTATGGAGGCGCCTTGACATAGGATGAGTCGATTTTGACTTATGGTGACCCTTTTTTATGGTTTTCCAGGGAGAGGATACCCAGAAGGATACCCTTCCCTTCCTCCAGGGGGTGCCCTGGGACTGTGCAGCTGGCCCAAGGCTACCCAGGCTGGCTCTTCTCTCTGGAGGGACCGTGGGGGGAACTGAACCCCCAACCTCTAGCTCTGCAGCCAGATGCTGCACGACTGGGCTATGCAGCCAGCAGAAAACGACAAAGGTCCCTACGCTTTCCGATTCCTGCTCTTTCCATTCACCATACCTTCTTTGAGGCAAACTGGGTGGTCCGTATGGCCCCGACTCTCAATTCCCTCACGGCAGGGATGACAAAAGTCTCCGACTGAACACACTCCAGGCTGATGAGCAGGGAATTCGTGGTCTTCTCATTTTCTGTAGGAGACACAAACGGGTCAGTTTTCGGAGGGAAGTTGGCCAGCTCCCTCTGCATTTAGCTGGGGTTCCTGTGGACATTCTGGCAACTGAGCAGGGCTGTTGACGACCGGACCTTTTGGAGAGGGCTCATTCATAGGGTTGCCAATCGCCAGAGGTGACTTGATGGCACATCATCTCCACCACCACGACCAGCAGCTCCATGAACAAACAAAGTGTTATGAGCAGAGGCCACCTTCTGAGACCTCCGGGAAGGACTCCGCTGCAGAAACTATAGGCTCAGGCCCACTTTTACCAGATCGGCCGGCTTCTTCGGCCAGAGACGTCGTCACCGCCAGCGATTCTACAGGGACGTCCAGGGGATCACCTCCTTCCACAAACATCATGTGGTTTCTGGCTGCCCCTTTGAGTCGGATCTCACAAATCACTTCCTAAAAGAGAGTCGAAGGCAGATGATGGTTTCCTTCGGGTGTCCAGAGGCACTGATGAAGCCGTAACCTAAAGCAACCAGGCAAAGCGTTTCCCCTTCTGGCTACTAGAATTCAACGTATGGGCTTCTATACACAAGGGGTTTCGCTGCTCCCTGCAGGGCTGACGCTAGATGGCGATCTTCTTTCATGTCAAGGAAGATGACAGAGGAGAGAAAACGGCCTCCAGATCTCAACCACTGTGCCGGTCTCCTAGATGGCAGTGTTTATTGGGCCAGCTACAACTGCACGGTTGCAAAGTTTGGAAACTGTGGACCAGAATCCGATGGTCTCCTTGTCATCTCAGTGCTCAGCTGTCTACCAGACTTTTCCTAGGTACTTCTACTTGTGCAGATGCATATTTTTGGGACAACGTTCCCCCCCCTCCCAGAATTCTGGGAGTCATAGTTCCAACACTCCCATTTCCATCCCTCTCCTGGGCATTATTCAAAATGCCAGTTACAATCTCTAAATTTCGCCACAGACCAGGGTTATCGAAGAGTAAACTCTCCTATACAAAGCATGCCTGCATTATGAGATCTTTTGGATAAACTTAAGGATAACACCCTTAAAAGAATCATGCGGATTCAAGAGAGATGAACAAGGACTTCTTAGTGGTTGCTCCCCACCCTTCTATGGGAACCTTCTGTGAATTGTAGTCCAAATAATTAACCTTTTCCACATTGTTTTGGGCTGGGAAATTCTAGGAGATATAATGGAAAGTAGAAGAAAAATCCCCAAAACCTGAATCTTTGATAACGTACTTCCCACCAACTTCCAGTTCATAAGGACTAGGAACTTGGATGTTTGAATAGAAATTAGAATTTGGGGCTGTTCTTTTCTGTTCCCCTGTTACATTGATTAAGTGTTGTGGAGGGTCGTTCCCCCCCCCCACTTTTATCCAAATGCTGGTCCAAGCTTAAGGCTGCCCATAAAAGCTGGTGGGTATGTTGGGGGGGGGTTTCAGACACAGATTTTACAGACATGAAGACAAACAAACAGGAAGTGCCATGTGTATCAAAGAGCCACTATCTCCTTCGGATCTCCAGATGGGAGCTCGGATCCACTCCTACAAGTCCCAGCGTCCACCCTCACCTTGTCAAACAGCAAGACCTGGATGTTATCGGAGTAATACAGGCTTTCATGATCAGGGCTGAAGGTGACGGTGAATTCCTGAAATTTGCCCAGACCGATGACGCCTTCGACGGGGGTGATGGTGAACACGCTCAAGCCGCTGTAGTTCTGAGTACCTGAGCAAAGGAACAGGTGAGCAGCTAAGGGAAAAAGCAGCAAACAAACAAACAATACAACACATCTCGGATTATTTTTAATCCCTCTGAAAGCATAGTTGGGAAATCAGAGCTATTTAACCCAGACAGCTTGGCCAGCTTGCAAGTGTTATGGCCGATTTCTTATTGCAGAAACATGGAGTGGAAAAGGCAGTAAAGGAAGCGCCCCCCCCCCCGTCAAAGCCTCAACAAAATTCTGGTATTCGATGCGTACTCGTGAGAAGGTCTCGATGGAAAGCCGGCGCTATGAAAGTTCAGTGCCTTATTTATAACAAATGCAGCGAACCTCTGAATTATCAAGACATCTGTAGTCCTATAATAAGTTGCAAATTACAGTGGGTAAAAATATGCCGCTTGGGTTGGGATTTTGAGATTTCTCGGAGTACGAAACCCGTAATTCTCCTTGTGACAAACCCAGACCTACTGGGATATACCACAGTTTCACTAAGCTGCCACCAACCATTCCCTATAAGAAGTCACACAGACCAGGGATGGATTTTCAACAAATAAAAGAATAAGGTTTATTTAAAACAACACACAGGGAAAATAAAATGATCAGGTGAATAAGATACAGTAACGTGGCTTAGTCTCACTCATGCATACACACAGTTTGGTTCACACAGAACACTTAACTTGAAGCACAGACCCTGAACCTATCAGTTCTGGCTAACCATACAGACACCTGAACCTATCAGGTTGGTACTGACTGACACACAGTAGTACCCTGTCTGACACACAGACTCCCACTCAAGCTTCTTCTTCCCAGCTTCTCCAGCTTCTCCTAACTTCTCCACACACGCTTCACATATATATACAGTACAGCCCCTCCTCCTGATGTCCCGCCTTCCACTCCCCATAGGATGGAACTTTCCCTCCAAACCCATGACAGACAGGTAACATCAGTGCTGTATGTAACACCTCCCCTCTTTATAAGTTGTTTTGTAGGGGGAAAGCTAAGGTGCTTTTCACCAAAAAACAACCTGGACCCAAAACAAACAAAACCAGTCATATAATAACATACAATACCATACTTACTTATACTTACACTCTATTAGGCATTTAAACATTTACCATTAACAATACATCAAGTTACCTTTATTCATACAAACCAACATGCTTAATAAACAGACACATTTGACTTTTTGTCATCAAAATATATACATAGTCCATGTTCCTTCGCCGTCTTCAATCTTCAGGTCTTCTTGACAAGGCGTCAGCAACACAGTTCACTGACCCTCTGACCACCTTCACTTCAAAGTCATAGTCTTGCAGGTTTAAAGCCCACCTCATAAGTTTGCTATTGTGGGTTTTCATTGTCTTTAACCATTGCAGTGGTGAATGGTCAGTGCACAGAGTAAAATGTCTTCCCCAGATGTAAGGCTTGGCCTTCTGGATCGCGTAGACTATGGCCAGGCACTCCTTCTCCACGGTTGCCAAATGTCTCTCACCTTTCTGGAGTTTCCTACTCAGGTAGGACACTGGATGCTGGTCACCATTCTCATCCTCCTGGCAAAGAACTGCTCCTACCCCGCTGTTAGACGCATCGGTGTAGATGATGAACTCCCGGTCGAAGTCTGGAGCACGCAGCACTGGATAGTTGATGAGCGCCTCCTTCAACCTCCGGAACGCCTCCTCACAGTCGCTGGTCCACGGGATGCGGTCATCAGCCTTCTTCCTCGTCAGATCGGTCAGCGGAGCCGCAATCTCGCTAAACCTCGGGATGAACTTTCTGTAGTAGCCCACCAACCCAAGAAATGATTTGACTTTTTTCTTGGTGTTGGGTCTGGGCCAATCACGAACTGCTTCTATCTTGGCCTCGAGGGGTTTTATCACTCCTCCCCCTACTATGTGACCCAAGTATTTTATTTCTGGGCTACCCAGCTGCAGTTTGTTCTCTTTGCAGAGCCTAGGCCAAAGCACTTCCTCCCCTGGGTTAAAGTGCCTCTCCCTGCCTTCCTGGTCATCCCAAGCTTTCTTTCTGACCTTTTGAGCTTGCAGGGTCTCTGCTGCTAGCTCTAGGTTTCTCTTTAGGTCATTCCTCAAGGTGTCTATGTATGTCACAACGTCTTGTGGGTCATCCTGGCCCTTTCACCCTTCTCCCAAATAAAAGTTCAAACGGACTGAACCCGGTACTGGCTTGTGGCACTGATCGATAAGCAAACAAAAGGGATTGCAGCTTCTGGTCCCAATTGTTTGGATTCTCTGCCAAGTAAGCCCTAATCATGCGCATTAGAGTCCCATTGAACTTCTCAGTTAACCCATTACTTTCAGGATGATAGGCAGTGGTTTCCTTGTGCTTAATTCCACAGATTTGCCATAAGCGTTTCATGAGCTTCGATGTGAACGATGCGCCCAAATCTGTGATTATTTCTGAGGCAAATCCCATCCTGGACATATACCCCACCAAGGCATCTGCCCCTGTATTAGTTTCAATGTTAGTCAAGGGTATGGCTTCAGGGTACCTCGTGGCATGGTCCACAATGGTGAGAATGAACCGGTTCCCCCTTTTTGTGGCCTTGGGCAAAGGTCCCACAATATCCACCCCTATGCATTTGAACGGAGTGTCAATCTCAGGCAAAGGGCACAGCTTTGCTTTGGTCCTGTCGCAGCTATTCCCCTGCCTTTGACACACATCACATTGTTTACAGAACTCCCTAATCTGCTTCCCTATGTCAGGCCAGTAAAAATTCTGTGTGATTCTCTGCTGTGTTTTGTTCACCCCTAAGTGCGCAGCAAACATGTCAGAGTGCCCCCTTTGTAAGATCATGGGGTGATACTTTTCAGGTACCACTAGCTGACTTCGGATCCCATCTCCCCCTTTTGAGATATTCCTCAGGGTCTCTCTATACAAAATCCCCTTTTCCTCTAGAAATCTCACTGGGGTTTCAGGTGTTAGCTGGGCGTCAGTCACCTGTTCAAAACACTTTTGGAGAGTGGCGTCTGCCTTTTGCTCTTGGCCAAATCGGCTGTCTGTGGTTAAGGTTTCCACCACAGCTTCTGAACTCCCCTCTGCTTCCGTCTCTGGCTCATCAGTACCCCCCTAAACTGTCCCCGTGGTGGCTTGTGAACGTGTAATCACTAGCACCCGTTTCACATGTTCAGCCAGGTCATTTCCCACGAGCACGGCTGCTGGCAGAGTCGATGAAATCGCTAGCCGCCAAACTCCCCTCCAGCCTTGAAAGTTCACAGGTACCTCCGCTACTGGCAGTGAGATCACCTGCCCCTCAATCCCTGCCACCTTCATGCTCTCATTTGGGATTATATATTCCCTAGGAATAATATCTGGATGGCACAGGGTCACCTGGGAACAAGTGTCCCTCAACCCCCGATACTGATGGTCAAGTATTCCTACGTCCACCCCTGCTGTTTCAAACAACTGAGAATCTGTTCTCACGAGCAAGCAGCGCTTGACCTCCCCAAGAGGACCATTTTCCTCAGCCTGATCAGCAGATGTACTTGTTCCAGATTGAGTAGCCATGGCAACAGGCTCCCTCAGTGACAAGGAGCTTTGCTCTTTCTGGACACAGAACACAGCTTTTGGCTTGGTTCCACTCGAATCCTGAGGCACAATTCCTTTTAGCTGCTTTAATTTCTCACACTCTGAGATTAGATGGCCCTTTCCCTGACAGAAATAACATTTCCTGCTGTATTTTGAGTCTTTCTCATCTTGTTTTGGTTTTCCCTCCAAAATCTGAGGTCTTGGTTTCATGTCTGAGGGCTTCCCTTCACCATGGGCCCCTCCCCCTTGCTGGCTTTTCCCTGGTCCCTGAGAGTACTTGCTGTAGGTTTCTTTAGGTTTCCCCATCGATTTCCCCTCACCCAAGGGCTTTCTTATCTGGTAAATAAAATCTGCGATCTCTGCCGCTTCGGCCACAGATCTAGGTTTCCTTTCCCTCACCTGGAATTTCAGTTCCCCATGCAGGACTGAATAGAACTGTTCCAGCGCTATCAAGTCTTTGAGCTGCTGAAAGGTCTCTGTCCCCTCCTGAGATAGCCATTTCTCTAGCAGCCTCACCAATTGGGCCCCCACTTGGGTAAAAGTCTGCTCTGGTTTCTTGGTGATTGACCTGAATCTTTGCCTCAGCTGTTCCGCATTTATCCCATGTCTGGCAAACACCAGTTTTTTAAACTCTGCAAAATCTTTCATCAGTTCCTCTGGCATCTCTGAATAGACTTTGGCCAGGCTGCCACTGATTAAAGATCGCATAATGGTCATCTTCTCAGTTTCCCTCACTGAGAAGTCCACAAACGCTCTTTCCACTAGGGAAAAGAACACTTCAGGACAATCTCCCTTGTGGTACACAGGGAATTTCTTCAGGTCAGCTTTAGACAATTGGCCTCCCTCAGAATCCCTATTGTTATTATTGTTCTGATTCATCAGTTCCAGTTTTCTTAACTCAAACGCCATTTTCTCTCTCTCCAACGCCAATTCAAATTGTCTTTGTTTCTCTCTTTCCCTTTCCTCCATTTCAAATTGCCTCATCCTCAGTTCATGCTGTTGGGCTATGAGCATTTTCCTGAGTTCTGGGTTCTGTTCTCCCGTGCTGTCACCCTGCACTGAGCCAAATTCATCCTCAGAACCTTGGTCTACCTGGGGGTCTTTCACTTCACCCATTTCTGCCATTTGGCTTCGAGTCAAGGGCATAATCCCCCCCCCCCAGCACAGGCTGCTTTCAAAAGTCAAGCCTCAAAATAAAGCGACCACTTTTTTTTTTCTTTTGCCTCAGAACCAGCCTTCTCTAGTTTGCTGCTGTTCTTCAGTACTAACTTGCAACAGTTGCGAGCCAGAGTCTACCCCCCTCTGCTAGGCCTCGCAGCAGGCAGGCTAAATCACTTCTACTACACAGTTTTGCCTCAGCTTTTTTCCCGCCAAAACAGGCTGCCTCAGAGCTCCCTAATCTAGTCCCCAATCTGAGGTTACACGTTCTTCTACTAGCGCACCTCCCCGTGAGGTACACCTAGAAGATTACCTACGTGCTCTCAGATTGTCCCTGACTAGACCCCCCTTGCTCTGGGCACACTTGCCAAGGCTTTGCTGGACCACTGGACAACTGGACCAGTCGTATCCCACACGCTGGACACCAATCAATGTGACAAACCCAGACCTACTGGGATATACCACAGTTTCACTAAGCTGCCACCAACCATTCCCTATAAGAAGTCACACAGACCAGGGATGGATTTTCAACAAATAAAAGAATAAGGTTTATTTAAAACAACACACAGGGAAAATAAAATGATCAGGTGAATAAGATACAGTAACGTGGCTTAGTCTCACTCATGCATACACACAGTTTGGTTCACACAGAACACTTAACTTGAAGCACAGACCCTGAACCTATCAATTCTGGCTAACCATACAGACACCTGAACCTATCAGGTTGGTACTGACTGACACACAGTAGTACCCTGTCTGACACACAGACTCCCACTCAAGCTTCTTCTTCCCAGCTTCTCCAGCTTCTCCTAACTTCTCCACACATGCTTCACATATATATACAGTACAGCCCCTCCTCCTGATGTCCCGCCTTCCACTCCCCATAGGATGGAACTTTCCCTCCAAACCCATGACAGACAGGTAACATCAGTGCTGTATGTAACACTCCTTTCTGGGGGTTTTTACTTGTAATTATACAAATAATCGTATAGACACCGAAAAGTGGCTCTCCTAGGAGGGAGGCCTCAGCTGGAAGGCTCTGAGGCTCAGTTAAGGCCTAGCTCCCGCTAACTTCCTGTTCAGAAAGAAAGCTCCCAGCCAGCACTGGGGTGGGAACAGGAAGCCTGGGCAGAGCTAGGCCTAGCTCAGCCTCAAAACCTCCCAGGTGAGCTACGCTGATACATCCATAAGCCGCCTGTCTGTGAGGCAGAAAGCTGAGAGTGGAGAATTATGGGATTTATAGTCTAAAAGAAATCCCATCCCAACCTGCAGTTTTTTGGGCTGAGAAATCACACTGTACATTCAGAGAACCACCTACTCGTAACATGCACACTTTTGTCAACACAGGAATAGAACTTGCCATGGTAACTTTTGGGAAACTACAAACCCCACAATCCTCCAGCCAGACAGGGGGTTATGGGTTCTGTAGTACAAAAAAACAACTTTCCCCAGGTTTTGCCAAGGAGTGCCATGGGAAAGTTCTCAACACGTCCCTCATTGCCACCAATGCATTAATATCCCATCTGAGCCTTTATTTACCCACTAAATCCGTTGTCCCTCGGGACGAAAGGAAAGGGGGGAGCTTCTGCAGATCTTGGTCTCTGTTTGGAGAGAGAGATTCCAGGACGATGGTGTATTTCAAGGGAAGAGTTGAAGTGTTCTCTATCTGTAAGAGATTCGCCCACAGCAAAATGAAATGTCCATCAACTAGCCGTGTTTAGCTGCCTTGCTCTGCAGCTGCATTTTCTAAAACTCAACGCATCAACAGACTGTGACCTCTTGAGAAGTTAATGATGGACTGCTTAACTTGTCTTTAAGTTGCTTCATATGCATCATCTAATTGTGACCCTCAGGGGAAAAAAAAAACCTCTATTAAGACAGGGGAGCAGGGACCCCTTTTCTGCACTTGAGACTTGGTGGCAGGGGCGGGATCGACCCGCTCCAAAAATAACATGGAATTACTGTAGATAAAAGTTGATTTCTAGTTTTGGAAGATTAAAAAATAATAAAGATAATAATAAAGATTATAACTTTATAGAAGATATGGGGGGATTTGGAAGGGGGGGATCCAGGAGGGGCCACTTTGGGGCTGCATATGGCCTACAGACTGGTGCAATTCCTACCCCTGTGAACGATAAAGTCAGTGTTTTTATTCCATATATTACAACGGGAAAGGGGTAGAATCTGAGCTATTTAAGATCAGATCCCTTGTGAGTCCCTGGGGGAGGCAAGGTTTCGAAGAGCAATTTCTCATCCACAGCTTTATTTCTTAGAAATGAATAAGAGTGATTTCTTCCCTTGTGGCAGAGGTGGCGAACGACTCCAGCTTCAGAAGTGCTGGGAATCCACGCCGGGTTTTACTGTGCACTTTAATGGAGCTAAGATGCTGAACCACATATCCGGAATAAATCCAGGACTTTGAATAACTGTAAAGGGCAGAGTAAAGCCCGGAGAGGATTCACAGCACTTCAGGAATTGGAGTGTAGCTCCTCCTGGAAATGCGAATTGTTGGCAAACGTTAGAAACATGACCCTCACCCTTCTTCATACCATACTTACGACTTACCTTGAAGGTCGCCGTGGCTGTTTCTTTGGCGATGACATATCCCATGTTGAACACATCGCCTTCCACCGAGCAAGCAATAGAGGTGATCACACCCCGGCCAGTCAAGGTAAGGGTTAGGGTGGCCTTCTCGCTACGGAGTTCCAGTGTTTCGAAGAACTATGGAGAAAACTTCCGTGGTCAGTCAATAATCATGGAAAGAAATGGACAAACATAATCCCAGGTTGTGTGAGTACTGGATGTGGCTCAATCAAGATGGAGGGGGGGGAGGCTTGAACCCAGAATCTCCAAGTTAGGAGAGCCAAACAAGCAGTCATACCAGACAAGGGGAAGAAATTTAGCTGAGTGATAGAGCGCACACTTGAACACTATGGTAGAGTGCACGCTGTGATACCCAAGCAAAAGATGAGGCAACAGGAAAAATCTCAGCTCAAGATTATGGAAAGATTCTGCCAGCCAGAAAAGACAAAACTTGTTAGATGGACAAGACCTGCTGGATAGCTCAGTGGTTTAGGTCTCTGGAGCTGGAGGTTGGGAGTTCGATTCCCCCACTGGCCCTCCTTGACAGGGGGTGGACTGATGATCCATAGAGTTCCTATCCAAGTTCTTTAAGTGCTGTGCCAAGACAGAGCAGATGAAGGTGGGCTTGGACGGCCAAACAATCTGACCCAACACGAGATCGGCTCCCATTTCTGGTTCGCAGAGACTCTAACATCCACCTCCTCCCTCTTGGCTTCCCTGTTGTTTCAGAGCTTCCCTGCAATCCTCACAGTAACAGAGAGAAAAGTATATTGTTGTGATGCAAGCATCTGAATGTGGTTTGGGCTTGAATGGGCAATTAAGAGCCATTAACTTGACAAAAGACCCGCTCCCCTCTTGTTTATAGTATGTTCCATTTCATTGGCCTGAGCTCTTTCGATTCTCTTCCGGGGGGGCTGTCTCTGGGGGCTGTCACGATGAGGGCCAATCCTTCGAACATTCACCACCACCCCTGCCTTGTTGCCTTCGACTCACCGACTTGTTTTCCTCCGGGCAGAACGAGAGGACGAGGGCGCGGGACTCCCCTTCCCCGAGCGTGAGGATGGGGTTTGCCAAGAGGAAAGGGCCAAAGGGGTTCAGGAGGGAATATTCCAGCTGAAGGTGCCAGTTTAAGAAAATGCAAGTTGAGTGGTAACCAAAGCAACCATTCCGCCGCCCCTCCCGAAAAAAAGAAAGAAAAAGATGTTACCTAGAGACAATTAGAGAAATGCATAAGGGTTATCAGTCATAGAGGCTCCATCTCAAGCATTACAACCCATAATCTGATCATCATCATCTCCTTCAGCTTCTGTTGTATTGCAGCTGATCTGAGACGGGGCGGGGGTGAATTTATTTCACCTTCGTTTTTCTAAACCCAGATTTTCAAAAACGTAAGTGTGAAATGTAAGTATTTGAAACTGGGCGAGTGCGGGTCGGGAGAGGCGCAGGCTTGATTGGATCAAGGACCCACTTGCATCTAGAATGCACTTAATTAAACAGGTGCGTCTTCGTAAACAATGCCGGATTTCGAGAGGAAAATCAGAGCAGGACTTATTCAGTCAAAGGATACAGATAGTAGTTCTTGAGATATGTTCTGTATTGTGACTTCTTTCTTAATCCTGTGTCCTGGTGGATGACAGAATGCTGTGTTTGTCGAAGAACCAGGCATATCAACAATTTCAGAATGGCTAGAACTTAAGGTTCTACAGTCACCCACGACCCCCTAAGTCAATCCGGAGACCTCATGCTGGTTTCCAATTAAAAAAACATCAACAATGTCGGTATATTCGGCTGCGCCACTTAGCCACAACGCTTTCCCACGCTCATTTAGCAATTTCCTAGTTCATATAAAGTGTCTTCCCTGCCCTAGTTGGACTCAAAACGCTGTTCCTAATGCTTAGTGAGCGGCAGCGGCGAATAAAATAAAGTGAGGCGCTTTCCTTTGGAACTGCCCGACACTTGAATGCAGCCCTTGAGAACAAATCTGGAACTGAGCTTGGCCTTTTGGCCTGAAAGAACTTCCACCCCAATGCTCCTGGTGCCCCTCATTCAAATCCTGCCTCCTTCCCACAAGTTCCATGTTTTAAGCTGCACCCTCGTAGTTGGATCGGAGGCCGGTTGGTTTGTTCCTTCGGCCCGCAACTCCCAGCACCTTCTGGGCGGCTCTAAAGCCTGCGAGAGAAGACAGAGGGATGCGCAGAGGTTCTCAGGTGCGTCGTACCTACGGCAACGTCCCCAAAGTTGAAGAACGTCCGGCCATTATTGGACGTCACGACCACAACTGGAGCTCTGGAAGGACAATGCAGTTCCAGGTACAAGGTATTATAAGGGCTGGAGACAGAAATGAATGAAAAACGGTTACGTGGGGTGTGTCCTTACGCTGGAAAAAGCTGCTGCTTATTTCAGTATCATCATCATCATCTGTCGTCAAGTCAATTCTGACTCATGGTGACCCTTTCCCAGGGTTTTCCAGGTAGAGAATGCTCAGAAGTGCATTACCCTTCCCTTCCTCCAGGGGCCGCCCTGGGGCGGTGCAGCTTGCCCAAGGCTACCCAGGCTGGCTCTTCTCCCAGGAGACCCAGTGGGGGAATCGAACTCTTTCTGGCTCTGCAGCCAGACAGTAAACCTCTGAGCTATCCAACCAGCCTTCTCGTAGATACCTGAGAAGAAAACGTTTCTGAGATTGTGCCGCTTGCCCAAGGCCACCCAGGCTGGCTCTTCTCCCAGAAGGCGCAGTGGGGGAATCGAACTCCCAACCTCTGGCTCCTGAGACTTAAACCACCAAGCTCTCTAGCCATTCCGACACATGGGCTGAAAAATGTATGCAGCAGACACACACACCCCCACAATGGGCCATGAAGACATTTGAAAAGAGAAATATGAAAGTCTGGACTGGAATTAGCTGGAAGCATGATGGGCAGGGAGGGTGGAAATAAGGGGACCAGGAACGACACACAATTTATGAACTGGAGTGGGGAGAGAGGAGAGCACTGTTTTCCGAGAGCAGCTAAGATGGTATTAGGGAGAAGATGGTGCTTGAGCGCGACAGAGCCTTGTGTTCCTCTTAACCATTTTCCTTAATCATGTGCTGAATCAGTTCTAAATGATGGCCACCCTTTTCAGGTTTTTCCAGGTAGGAGAGGTTGATCATTTCCCTTCTTCTGGGTGTGCCCCGGGACCGTGAAGCTCGCCCAAGGCTACACAGGCTGGATCTCCAGCCACTGAGCTACCCAGCCAGCTTCAGCAGAAGGAAAAGGCAGCAACCCAAGGACCGCTATCCTGTTCAATCACACCACGCGGCATAACTCTGTCGCAGCACACGTTTCAATGCTGAACCGGGCTGCCCTAAGATGTCGGGGAAGGCATTTACGATCCCACACCCGTTGTGTGATTTGGCGTGTAAGCTCAACATCCCGCGGTGCCTTCTGGCGATGGTTTCCCACTGAAATGTATGCAGTTGGCATGACATCGCGATAGATCTAGTCTCAGAATTCTGACCACTTTAACTCCGGGGAACCTAAAACGCCCCATTCTGGGCCATGGCCGTGAATTGTTGCACAAGCTCACAAGTAGGTGCTTCAAGAATAAATTATTGCATTATAAATTATAGATCATCTTCAGCAATCTCGCAGAGTAAGAGAGTGCGATTTCCCCATCTAATTATTTATGTGAGCTGAGACGGAGCAAGGAAACCTGGGCTAAAGCCCCCAAATTAGCGCATGGGAGAGAGAACATTTAAAGCCGAAGCTGCCTGTCCCGTAGTTTTAACTGCTGTACAACATTAGCTAATTACCATGTATAAACAAGCCGATTATTGTACACGTCCAGCACGCTCGCTCTTTTCCCCTCCTGGGAGGTTAAGGCTCTCGTTCGGCTGTTCTGTGCAGAGCGGGAAATTATACACCCAGGGTTCAAGTTTGACGAAACTCACTCACAAAGTCAGAGGCGTCCACCCTCTAATTACGCTACGATGCAAAGCAGCCGGTGTCTAGTGCCGCAGACGAGCTGCTAATTTTAGTGGCGACATGTGTCGCCAAAGCAACGCACGACACACGATGCGGCCGCCCACCTGCTGTGCATAGCAACGGCGCTAAGCCCCCGGAACGCGCAGCGAAAAGTCACCGAGTTAGTTCTCCCCACCCCGCTCGGCCCCCACGTGGCACACCTGAAGTGCAGGTTTTCGGCGCCTCGCTTCTCGTCGATCTGGCCACTGGCGACAAGACACGGGATGACGTAGCGGTCGAATCGGGCGCTGAAGCTCCGCACCAAGGACAGGTGAGCCGCGATATACTCTTCGGAGCTGGAGCGAGGGGCAAAGAGAAGACGGGTCACCGGAAGGGACGCCTGCCTCGGACATCCAGGGCCAAAAACGGGGGGGGGGGGGAGCCGCTTTGGTGAACAAAGAAATTTTGGGAGTTGGAGAAGTAGTCTTTTTTAAAAAAAGACATTTCCCAGCTGGTCCAGTGCAGTGGGTGTTGAGATATAGAATTAGAGTAATCAGTGGTGCAATTAATAATAATTATGTGTTCTCAAGTCCATTTTGACTGACAGTGACCCTTTCTGGAGTTTTGTAGGTAGAGAGTACTCAGAAGGTGGTCTCCCATTCCTTTCCTCTGAGACGGTGCAGCTGGCCCAAGGCTACCCAGGCTGGCTCTTCTCCTGGGATGGCATCAGTGGGGAATGGAACTCCCAACCTCCATCGCTACAGCCAGAGACCTACATCACTAAGCTATTAGGAGAAGACCGTTCACCCAGTATGGAGCAAGGGATACATTAATGGGCCGGGACTCAGGGAACTTGGGTTCAAATTGCAGCTCAGTCATGGAAACTCACTCGGAGAGGAGAATGGGTAAAATCAGGCCTTAAATATCACACCGAGAAAGCCTGATCAGGGCCACGGTAAGCCAGTTCCGACTTGAAGGCACATAACCACAAGTTGGTCATTCCTATCCAAGAGGGCTACGTGGACCCCCCAGGTGGAGAGCTAGTCGACATTACTTAACCGGGGTGGGGTGGGGCAAAGATGGTTCTTCAAACCATCCGGCTGGCCACCTTTTGAAAGCTAGATGTGGATTTAGATGGACGACTCAAAGGTAATAGTGGGTGATTTTAGGTGAATGGTGGTCTCTCCAAGAGAGGTAAAAAGAGAGAGGTCTGGAACTCTCCAAGGTGCTGAAAACGTCTTCCATTACAGGTTAAGGACCTTGGTGACATCCTCCTTCAAAGTTCAACACACACACCCAAGCAGGTTCTCCACCCAAGAGCAAAGCCACCGCCCTCCACAGCTTGGCATGCTGACTGAGGATGATGGGTGATGGAGTTCAACCCCAGCTAGAAGACTGCAGACCCCTCAAAACCCCACCCTGGGGCTTCGACACATCAAGAAATACCATCTCCCTGATACTGCCCCCCCTTCCTCCCAAACTCACTTTGGGCAGATGTCCTCTGGGCAAGGCGCCTCAAACGGCTTGGAGGCGTGCTTATCCTTGGAGGGTTGAGCGAGGAAGGAGATGCTGGCCATCTTCTTCCCATCCTTACGTCCCACCATGGCCTCCTCTTTCTTCTTCTGCCATGAAAAGGGCAGGGATTAAAATCTTCTCTCCGGGGAAAGTTTATTAGCAGAAATGGGATTTTTTTGGCAGGGAGACGGGGACTCAATGCCCAGTGACCTAGCCCGCATGCAATACCCCCCAAACTTGTTGGAAAAGTTCCTTTTTCAAGCTAAAAGCTTGCAACCAAGGTCTGATAATTTGATAACGAATGTTCTTAGCAATATACAGGGTTGCACTAAAATTTCTTGCACTACTTATTACACATTTTTCCATTCTGAGAACTCTATTTTGTGAGAAATTCATCAGACAGATACTGTACCTAAATGTGGTTCACTGGAGGGGGAGGCCTGAATGGGAAGGCTTAGAAGTTTAACTAGGCTTAGCTCCCCCCCCCAAGCTCGGCCTGTTCCTGCCCCAGTGCTAGCTGGGAGCTTTCTTTCTGAGCAGGAAGCTTGGGTGGAGCTAGGCCTAGCTAGGTCTCAAAAGGTTAAGGCCTTTCTCCAAGGTGAGCCACATTGAGGTGTCAGTAAGGTGTTTAGCTCTCAGGTAGGACTCCTGGAATGGAGAATTATGGGATTTGTAGACGAAGACATCCCCAAACTCCATCCCTAGCAATAAGCAACATGTGAGGAAGGCACCAATCCTGAGAGTCACCTGCAGTTCCAATTCCCGGGCCTTCTTTTCCATCTGGGCCTTGGCTTCGGCCTCCTGGCATATCAGGTGAACGGCCTCCTGCCGGATCAGCTGGTCGCACAACACAGGGTGGAAGGACACTTCCAGGACGCACTTCTGCATTGGAGGCGGCCAGTGAGTGAGAAGGAAAAAAAATAAGAGCTTTACATTGAAATAGTCTCCTCTCTTTTTTTTGGTTACACACTGCATTTTTTGTTACAGTCCCCTGGTATCTGACCCACCTCCGAAAAGAGAAGGGACGAGTCCGTCAAGCTGATGGGCACCCCCCCATCCGTCTTTAAACAAAGATGAAAATGGGACCTAGGATGTGAGGATGTGGTATTTTTCTTTCTGTTACAGGAGAATTCTATTTTAATTTAAAAAAAAAAAACAGTCTGGGCTGCGCCTTCCCTAGGAAATGCTAAACAAGCAAACAGGAAATGGCCTGAGGGACACTTCCTGTTTTGCCCCGCGCCCTGGGGTGGGTTGAGCCAAGTCAGGTGCAGATCTGAGATTTGTCTCTATGAAGGTCTCCTCGAGTGAAAAAAAAAATCCCAAATTTGGCCCAAAGATGCCCCAGGATGGGACGGCACTGAAGGTCCTTTTTTTTAAAGGTCACGATGGTCATTTTTTCCATCCAGAGGACTTGGAGAAAAAGTTACCTTCCCCGGCAGAACGGTTCCGACGCACGGCATGATGGTGATAGGAGAGTCCTCGGGCACCAGGAAATGGAAGGAAGTGGGCCCAACGGGGGCCACCTCCCCGTCCCCGATCCGCGGGACAAAATCGTCAAACCGGCTGTAGCCCACGTGGGAGTTGACGATGTGGATCCTCGTCGCCGACGTGTCGTTCAGAGCGGTGGGGGGAAACTGAATCAAGGCATGAGTCAGCTCCAAAGGAGGGTGCACCCCGACAGCTTTACATGACACCTTGAATTGCCTAGAGATGGAGAGAGACATACGGTCGCAGCACCAAACACGTCCTCCGGCCAAGAATAAAAATAAATAAAACCCGGGAGGAGCTTGGCATTCCACCAAGACGCATCTCTCCCAAACGACAGGATCTTCCTGCCGTCCCTTCCTCAGCAGGTTGACAATGTTGGCTAGGATTAGAAAGACATTTGAGTTTTGTAGGATGAAGGATGGGGTGCAAACGTCTGTTTAGAAAGCAAAGAGGGCATCCTTTCCTGCGGCTTTGGGTCTTTAGACAGCAGCTGTTCAACCAGGAAATCCATTCTCCTCTAGACCAACCCCAGGATCTATATACAGTGGTGCCTCGCTAGACGATGATAATCCGTTCCACTGAAATCGCTGTTTAGTGAAATCATCGTCTAGCAAAAAAACACATTTCCCGATTGGAATGCATTGAAACCTGTTTAATGCGTTCCAATGGGGAAGAATCATCGTTGTCTAGCGAAGATCGGCCATAGGAAAGAAGCTTTGCGAACCGCCAATCAGCTGTTTAAATAGCTGTCTTGTGAAGCTTAGATCCCAAAAACACCCGTTTTGCGAGCGCAGAGGGAGCTGTCAAAATCGTTGTCTAGCGAAAATTGGTTTGTGAAGCAGCGAACAAACATTGTCCAGGGAAATTCCCCCATAGGAATCACTGTTTTGCAAATCGCTATAGCGATCGCAAAAATCTAATGTCTAGCGAAAAAACTGTCATGCGGGGTAACTGTCTAATGAGGCACCACTGTACACTCAGAGTGAAACCGCATCAAATGGAGGATTCCCGATCCGTGCTGTGAATAGGGAGAGAGGTTTTCCTGGGAGGAATAATGGTAAATATAGAGAGTTTCGCCCACTGTCCCCCAGCGGCCTTCTGCCTTGTCTAAATTCTGCACAAAACATATCCCAACACTGGATTATTCTGCTCAGGTAGGGGGGAAATGGCTGCTGTGCATGGAGAGGAAACAGGAGGCGAGAATCACTCATCATCATCCTCCTTGCCCACGCCGCTGCTCCCCCCCTCCCACCTCTGTAACTGCTGCCCTTTTCAATGGTTCTAGGGATTCCCTCCATCTGAAACAGATCAGGGACCTTGGAAGCAAATCTGATCTTTTATTTATTTATTTTTTTTTGTCTCATCCTCACAACCCTGAAAAGCTGAACTCAGGGGGCCCGACCTGTTGATCTCGGTCTTGCATGTCAGCTCAAAACAGTATTGCTTCGCTTTATGGGCTTTGAAGATGACATCCAAACTCAAGCTTTCAAGGGGCAGGAGAACGCCGAACCCATCATTGGGCTGAATTTCTACAAACTTTCCAAAGGAGAACAAACGTGTTACAGATAACGTATGTGAACAGCAAAGGAACATTACACTGGAAGTCAAATGGAGAACAAGTAACTGAAATGACAGACCTAGAGGTTATATTGACATCATCAAAATGCCCAGCCTTCACGGGTATTAAAAAGTATGCTTGAAAGTATAGGAGCAGTACCTTAATAACTGCAATCGGCTGCCATCAAGTCAATTCTGACTCATGGCAAACCTATTCAGGGTTTCCCAGGTAGAGAAAACCTCAGAAATGGTTTCTCCTTCCTTTCTTCTGGGGAGGGATCCCTGGGACGGTGCAGCTGGCCCAAGGCTACCCGGGCTGGCTCTACTCCCTGGAGGCCCAGTGGGGGAATCAAACTCCCAACCTCTAGCTCTGCAGCCAGAGACTTCAACCCCTGAGCAACCTCAAAGTTCCTTACAATCCCCCCCCACCGATGTATAAAAACAGAATAAAGTAAGAGTAAACCTTTTGTGCGATAGTATGGAAGAGGACAGAAAAAAAGTCTACACCTTCTGATAAATTTCTCGGTGGCTGCAGAATTCAGTATTTGGATGGATCAAGCCGAAGACTGGCTTGAGTAAAATAAGAAATGGAGTTAAGAAGAAACTGGGCACCATTTGCCCCCTTGCAAGGTAAACTCTTAAGGAATACTTGCTGTGCTAGAAAACGGGACTGCGGTGTTTACCTCCTGGACCCGTACAAAGCCAAAGCCCTGGGGAAGGATGGATTTGTTCGTCAGCGTGATTGTCGACCGGACGGCTTCGTAGATCGAACAGTATCCAAAATCCAGCTCTGTGGGGCTTATCTCCAAGTCAGAGGTAGTGACCACGGCATGGACAGTAAATTCGACGGGCTTGCTCTGAAAAAAAGGAACAGGTCCCCTAATGGTTAGAGCAGGATGGAGAAGACGCTGGCCGAGATCCCGACTCTTCTAGGAAGCACACGGCGTAAACTTGAGACGGTTATGGTCCTCTAAGCCTGCATTTCTGGGGTGTCATGAGATCAAATGGGAGACCCCGGAGTTTGTTGCTTTGAGTTCCTTCAAAGACATAAGGGGGATACAAGGGCAGAATGTGAAAAGGTTATTTTGGGGACTCCTCGAATCGTCAGCAGAGTGGTCACGTTGGCTGGGAGAGACCTGGAACTCTAGACCAAGTAAATAACTTTTCTGCGCTCAATGAACGAGCAAGGAAGAAACATCAAGGTGAATGAATGTCCCGTGTTTCCTGTGTAAAATCCACCGTTTGCTTCAAAACCAAAGTTAGAGTTGACAGGAAAACTACTTTTCCTAGGAGAAATCAGAAAGGGCAACGAAGCCATAATCGAGAGAGAGAGGCAGGGGATTTCAAGCCATGTCTGGAATCGCAACCTGGAACTTCTCGGCCCCTGGAGAAGGCTGTTTAGTCTGGCCTGCAAACCACTACGATGGCTTCCAGGTTGGGAGAACCAATCAGGTTTGGAGCCCTCACACAGACCAATAGGAATGTGGAACCGCTTGGGATCTACAAACCCATCGTCCTGATGACTCAGGGCATAGGGCAGTAGGGCTAGAGAGATGGGCCTTCCCTGTTCAAGCTCTGACCGCTCCTGAAAGAAAACGCCCTGCACCATCATCACTTAAAATCACTTGAGCTCACACGGAGGGGCAACCAATCCCTTTGGCAATGTCGTCGCCTCAGTCCAAAGCAGGGGCAGGGAAGCTCTGGCCCTTCAACCCATGAGGAGCTGGTAAATCTGCTCTGGATCTTACCCTGCACTCCCCAGGAGCTATCCATGGTGCCTGCTGAACCACTTGGAGGAGAAGGAGCCAGCACCGGGGAGAGCTCCTTTAAAAAAAAAACAGAAGCGGATTCAAAGCACATCCCAAACTGGTGTCATCAGCCTCCACATCCTTTGGACTACAACTCCCAGGAGCCCTGGCTAGTAAGGCCAAGGATAATGGAAATCGTAGTCCGAAACATCAGGAGAGTTTAAGCATTCCTACAGCTGTGTGGTTTGCAACCTCGGTTCCCTAGATGTTCTTAGGCAAAAATTCCCAGAAGCCTTCACTACTAGCTGGGCTAGCCAGGATTTCTGGGAGTTGTAGTCCAAGAACATCTTGGGATCCAACGTTGGGTCAAACAGAGCTCTAGGGGGGTCAAACAGCAGTTCTTATCCTTAGGAGCTCTCCGGGGTCCTGAACAACCAAATAAGGGTCGACCTCCCTTGATCAACTTCCTACTGCTCTCCCTCTGCTTGATGATGATGATGATGATGATGATGATGATGATGATGATGATGATGATGATGATGATGATGATGATGATGATGATGATAATAATAATAATAATAATAATAATAATAATAATAATAATAATAATAATAATAATAATAATAATAATAATAATAATAATAATAATAATAATAATAATAATAATAATAATAATAATAAAAAATGCCATCACTGACCTGGTCTGAAACAATAATTGTCATGGGCACTTGTAACACTCTGGTTTTTTCATCAAAGTATTTTCCAGCATCTTCCCGAAGGGAGTGCCTGAAAGTAGAAGGCATCACACAACTGTTAAAAAACCGAAAGTGCTTGGGGTTGAAGAAACAGGAGGATCGTAACACGCTCAAGCTTTTTACTGCTGGGAGAGCCACCTAGCATCCTTGCCTAAGCATGGAAGAGTATGAACCAAATTGAATAAAACGGAAAGAGGATTGGGGCAGAACAACAGACTAACACACGTTCCCCCAAAAAGGTATTATAGATTTTGGAGTGTCTTGTACCCTCTTTCTTTCAATTTCTGGAAACCCCTGCGTGATTATCCTTACTGTGTGTTTTTTCACAACACAAGTGTCTGAATTTTTATCCGAGTCACGCCATCCAGAAGCACATGCATTTTCTCCTTGATCTTGGCAACGCATGGTCCAAACGGAATTCGCCCAGCATGTCGTGTCAAGCACTTAAAACTCATGAACTAGTTCAGTATCCTGGCTCACGTAGCGCTATGGCACTTCTGTTCTCAAGGATCAATTCTGCACGAGAGCTACAAAACAGAAAATTAAAGGCTCTCGGCCGCTTTTCCCCCCCTTGCCTGTAATTCCCATTAATGCTCCTGTAAGTGTTTTCGGCTGGCATTAATAAAGGGAGCTGATTACGGGGGCCGTGTTGTATTTACCAGCGTTTTAAGACAGTATTAACCGAGATAACGGCTCTTTTGCCAGCCAAATATTGACGGCTATAAATAGACCTCTGGAGAAAACTTGCTTGGTAATCAGTATGTAAGCTTCCTCGGCCCCAGCTGTAGTTAGAAGCACAGATGAGACGCCCATTTTCAGCAATCTGTTCCTTTTGACATTGACATTAATTAATTACCAGCTTCTCTGAGTCAGTATCAATGGGATGGCAATGCTGCCACACAGATACAGAAATAAGATCAGATGGTGAGAAGTGTCTTCAAAACCAGCCCCATCTGTCTCATTCAAGGGAGAGAAGATGTATAGATGCGAGTTGCCAGAACCTCTCGTTAGCACAAGGCCAGCGTGGAAGAGCGTTGCCTAAATTAGTACGAACGGGGGTATCATTTTCAGAGCGGCCGTCCTATTTTTAAACCCTGGGTCCTAAAAACGAGAGGTAATTTTCTCATCAGGGAGATGATGTTCAATCTGGGAAAGTTGTAACAGGCTTTGAGCGAATGGGACCCTAGGCTGGACGGAACCAGTTACAAATGACAACAGTTCGGGGTAACAAATTATTTTCGGAGGTAATGTGAGTTCTGCAAAGTTACATTTCAAAAGCAATGGAACAAAATGGAATGACAGCACTGTGTAACATTTCCTAATTACTTTTGAAAGTGGAAGGCATGTTGATGCCCATTTTTCAGGTTTTCTGCCCTTTGCTTCTCCATTCCAAAGGATTAAAAAAAATACGTAGTAGAAAGTAACAAAAAAAGGAACAAGCGACATAAGAAGTCATGTAATGAGTTATCTCAACTTAGTTTTCATTGTTTTCATATTCATCTTGTCCTAGTTTTACGTTGATTGATTTGTTTCGTTTGATCAGATTTGGCACCTATCTTTCATACTCCTAGCTGGTCATCCTGCTCCTATCTTCTAACCCCGCTTTTCAACTCATCTCCATTGGGCGAGATATTCTGGGGCTTATTTCACAACCCACAACCCTCCTAATCTCATCAAATCTCCTTTTGAAGCTTTCTCCCACTGTTTTTTTCCCCCTGTCCTCCTTGTTTTTAAAATATGCAGATTAACATATTTAATCCAAGCTGCGGATTTTTACATTCCACTCTGACAAAAAAAAAACCTGCTGCTGTGTTTCACAACATTGGAAGTTTCGGCACTGGGGACTGTCACAATAATGGGAATGCCAGCCATTTGCTGTGTAAGGAGACACACAGCATTTGTGTTATCCTCAAAGCACGACTGCCAGAGAGCTCTGGAAATTTATTCTGGTCAGGATCCAGTGAACATATATGAGAGACAAGCAGATAAAGTTGCCTTTATCTTTATCCGTGTTGTCCAGTGTTTTTCTCTTCAGACTGTCATCAGATCTCTAAAGGTTGAAAGAATGAATCCTGCCCAGAACGGGGTCTTTCCTCTTACTCATTTGTTAGGAGGGCTAGAGATGAGATTTTTGGATTTTCTGGACACTACACCCCATAATTCTCCATTCTAGGAGTTCTGCCTGACTTACACATACTTTACAGCCACCTAAAGTGGCTCACCTTGGAGAAAGGCCTTAACTGGAAGGCTTTGAGGCCTAGCTGGGCCTAACTCTGCCCAAGCTTCCTGCTCAGAAAGTTCCCAGCTAGCACTGGGGTGGGAACAGGAAGTTAGGCCCTTCATCAAAACCTTTCACCAGATGAGGAAGATGGGTTGAACTCCCAAAAAGGAGAATGATGGTCTCTATAGTCCAAAAAAATAAAAGCAGTAACCAAAATGGGGACAGGAAACTAAATCCTTTTTTTCGCCACAAGGAAGTGAGGTATTTGTCTGGTACTCTTGCTAGAGGGACGAGCACAAGAACCAATTTTGTGCATGACCAAATAAATAAATAAATTTATAAAAAAAACAAGGTAGAAAAACAGAGCCGCCCCGAAAGTCACCTTGGCAGGAATTTCAGCTGCACGCTGAAGGACGACTGGGCTTGGATGTAGCCTGTCTTTGGAAGCAGCTCCATGTGGTTGGCCAGTTCTTTGCAAACTTCAAACCTCAAGCGCAGGGCGCTGGTCGCTCTGCAAGAAGCAAATTAAAGAGAGATCTGAGCGGTATATTGACTACCTTTTCTCCTTCATTGTGTGCTGTCAAATCAATTCTGACTGACGGCAACTCTTTCCAGGGTTGTCAAGGCAGAGAGCACTCAAAAGGGGTTGACCTTTCCTTTCTTCTGGGGAGGGATCCCTGGGATGGTGCAGCTGGCCCAAGGCCACCCAGGCTGGCTCTCCTCCCAGATGCCCAGAGGAGGAATCGAACTCTCAACATTTAGCTCTGCAGCTAGAGACCAAAACCACCAAGCTATCCAGCGAATACATACCTTTTTCTTCTTGCCCAGCCTGGCCCGGCCCCATTTTGCTGATGGGATACAAAGTCGGGGACAATCTTGTTGGCTTCAGGGCCCAGGGGTGGGGGGAAGAAATCTCAGAACCTGGAGGCACGCCTGGCTCTCCCAGGATACACCCCCCCAGAAAAAAACCTTCCCTTCTTAATGGATTTGCTTGATCATTTCCCAGCAGTTGTTAGGTGCTCTATAGCTGCCCTCTGTGCCTCTGCCGTGCAGAACCACCAGATGTTCATATGACCTCATCCTGGTTTTTCTCTCTCTCTCACCCACTCACACCTGCACCCCTTCAGCCAGAGAGATGCCTCCTCCTCCTCCTTTTCCTCCAAGCTCCACTTCCTCCCACTGATTAAACACCCATTGACGACCTGGGATTCATAAGCACCATTTCCCTAAAGAAGGGAACAGCTCATCATCCGCCTCTTTAATGTGACCCTCTCGTTGTGAGGTTGATAACGCTTTGCTCCCCCAACCACGTGAACCGTTCACTTCTATTTGCTTGATGATCTCATGGCATTGGATGGGTTGATTCGTTCGGCATCTCCGGAGGAGAAGCTTTACAGATGTCCTGGACAGCCGCAAGAACCCACCAAGGAATGGGTTCTAGATCAGATTGAGACTAGACCCTGGCTACAAGCTCAAATGAATAATAGTACTTGGGACACATCATGAGAAGATAAGACTTGCAAGAAAACATAACAATATATTGTTGTTATGTGCCGTTAAGCGGCCTCCAGCTTATGCTGATGCCATGAATGAAGGATTTCCAAAACGTCCTCAACCGCCCTGCTATATTCCAGCCTGTGGCTTCCTTTAGGAAGGCAGTCCATCTCACATTTGACCTTCCTCTTTTCCTTCTACCTTCCACTTTTCCCAGCATTAGTGTCTTTTCCAGAGAACCCTGTCTTCTCATGAAGTGCCCAAAAGTAGGACAACCTCAGTTTCAGCATTTTTTGCCTCCAGAGATCTCTCAAGCTTGATTTGATCTAGAACCCACTTGATCTTCTTTTCCAGACATACTAGGGTACGTCTGCGAATCTCTCCTCCAGCACCACATTTCCAGGGAATGAAAGGCAGTAGGAAAAGAAGACAATTCAATGTGAGATGGAGTAGCTCAATAAAGGAAGCCATGACAGTGAGCTTGCAATAACTGAGCCGGGGTTCTTAGTGACAGGGCTTTCTGAAAGTCACTAATTTATAGGATTGCTATAAATAGGAACAGATATGATGACTCACAGCACTTGTCGTAATTGTGTAATTTAATTGTGAGCCGCCTTGATCCGTGAGAAAAAAAAAGTGGAGTGTGAAATGGATATATAAATACATTCCTCTAAGGCTGAATTAGCATTTCTGCTATACCGTGAAGCGTGTTTCGGAAGGACCACAGCCAGTTGTTAAGACAGGAAAAGGGATCCAAGGTTTTATTTAGAGGTCGGCAAGAGAGGTTCCATCCTGCACAGCATGCTTAATGCAGTCAGCAGTATATATGAAGAAGTTTAAAAAAACAAAACAAAACAGAAAAGGATTGCTTCTATCTTGCACACAGCGGCTCGACAGCTTTCTTATAAGTACCTCTCACCCTCGCCTCGGAAGGATGAATCAAATTTGATTTAATAGAAAAAGTTACTCTGGTTTTGAAATCCCGTCTCTGGGAGTGGGGTTTGTCTGAGACCCAGGAAAAATCGCTTACATAACTTGACACGTGTCACATTTGTAAGCTGAATGTGTGCGATAACAGCTTTATCCTTTCCCTCCCACTGGGAGAAAAATCTCCGTAGTGTCTAATTCTAGTGAGGGGTTTAGAAGGCATGCTTCCGGCGCCCCCCCTGCTGCCGCCCCCACTCTGCAACAGAAATAATAGGGGAGAAAAGTAAAATAAAAATAAAAAACCAATCCCGTTTGCATGGACAACACACAACGGGAAAGAAAAGGAAGTTAAAAATAGCGAGACTCAACGGAGCAGAACTGGTGGACGGAACGAAAGGTGGGAGCCGGCGATCGCTGGTCAGAGATTCCGAAGAGGAAGGTGGAATATGAACGGAATTAATTAATTAATACCTCAAGAGTGGCATTAACTTGGCTGCTGGACCCTAAGACCATGGTTCTAGAAATTACAAACCCAGGGATTGAGAAAGGTATCTGAGAAGATTATCTCACAACTAGAAAGATCTGAGTGAAGGGTACTAGCCTATGCATTATGGTTTATGTTCTGTCATCGTCTCCTCCACAACCAGAGCGGAGCACAAGGTTATCTCCCAGGGACCAATCAGAAAACAAAGCAAATAGACAGCAAGCTAAGGGGGGTGAGAAAAGCTCAATGCCCATCGGACTTCTTTGAGCCCTTATTACCTTGTTCCCTCCAAGGCAGTAGAGAAAACAAATCAAAGGCCAGTAAAACAGAAGCAGGCCCGCTCCGGGGTCGCTCACCTGCTCTGAACGATGATGCAGTCCTGATAAAGCCTGTCGTACATGCAGATTTTCAGATCGACGTCAGGATTGCGCACCCAAACAGGCACGGCCACGGAGACGGCCGTGACAGTGAAACGCAGCTGAACGGGAGGAAACACAGACCAAAGAAGCCACTCTGATGTTGCATTAATTGGAATTAAAGGGGAACACTCCTTTAGTTAACGTCCCAGTAAATAATGAAAATGAGAATAAATATAAATATAACAATAGATATGGGAAATTCTTGCCAAATTTCACTTTTTTTTAAAAAAAAAAATCAAGCTATCTCCTGGGGTTATTGACCCTACTCCCTCCTCTTCCACCCCCTTCCCTTCCTGAGCATTCCATCATCTTTCGGGTTGATGCGAACCGATTCGAGAGATCACATTTGTCAAAAAAGCAGGTTAGGCAACACCAGAACTCGGAAAAGTTATTTTTTGTACAGTATCCCATCCGCCAACAAAGGTGGAAATAAATGGAAATAAATGGGTGGTGGTGGTGGGGAAAGTCACTTTTACAACTTCTATAACAACAGAACAAGAAAGGAAATAAGCTGTGGCACTGCAACTTCTTGAACTTTCAGAAGTTCGGAAACATCTGGGGATGTTGAGGACAAATTAAACCCAGGGAACGAAGTCTGGGAATCGGGGTTCCCGCTCAAGAGCAATAGGGCAGCAGAGAAGAGGCAGGCCGGCGCTTTCCCCGCCCACCTATGTTCCCCCAAAACTCCCTTCTCAGGCAGCCACACACAATTTACGCTGCCACATTATGGAAGAAAGTGACGGGAGGAAGAAGAAGAGCAGCTACCAGCTGGGGTTAATCACCCTCCTCCAATTTGCTACTTCTCCATTTCGAATTTGGTGTCGCCATGATCTTTTGCTGCCGTTTACACAGAGCAAGTGTCTCAGGCCTGGCTCGGCGGTGCGTCTCGGTCAAATGGGGTGCTTCTGAGCTTGCCTGAGAGGCTTCCGGGTCCATTTTTTGGTCACCCCCCTTCCCCCCCCCCCGAGTGCTTTCTAGCAGCAATTAAAAAGAAAAAAGAAAAAGACAAGCCAACCGCCACTCACCGGTCTGCAGTCCGGGTTGTCAAACGTAATCTCAAAATCCGCTCGCACGTCCCCCGGGACTGTTGGGGTGAAAATAATCTGAAGTTTGACGGAGGTAAAAGGCCCAATGTCACCTTCGGTCACCTGCACGACAACAGAAAGGAAGAGCAACGACAGCGGATCGTCGTTCTGGTTTCTGTTCGCTTCCTCCATCTTGACAGTACGGCCTTTCTGCCACTCTTTGAGAATATTTTAGCCTTTCAGCAGGAAAGGAGCAGGAAATCTCACTTTCCACAACTTCAATTGCTCTCTCTCTCTGGTTGTGCATTTTTCTGTTCCACAGAAGAGAGAGAGAGATGGACCTTCCGTGGCTAGGGCCCAAGTTGTCGGTAGAGACAACTTTGAGCTCTGCTCCTAGCATTTCCAATTAGATCAGGAGGACTGGGATGATGGAGTACCAAGCCACTTTTGGAGACCTGGAAGCATGATTCTCAACCAACATAAGGCATGCCTTCCTGACATCTCGTTTACCTCAAACCATTTGCAGTGGTGCCTCGCTTAACGAGGATAATCCGTTCCAGCGAAATCGCTGTAGAGCGAAATCCTCGTTAAGCAAAATAAAAAATCCCATTGAAACGCATTGAAAACCCATTCAATGTGTTCCAATGGGCTGAATAACTCACCGTCCAGTGAAGATCCTCCATGGGGCGGCCATTTTCGGTGCCTGTAAAGCGAGGAATCCATCCAAAAACACAGTGGGGAGCCATTTTACACAGCGGGCGGCCATTTTGAAGCCGCCGATCAGCTATTTTAACGTCATCTAGCAAAGAATCGGTTCCCGAAACAGGGAACCAATCATCGGGAAACGAATTTTGCCTATTAAAACATTGTTTTGCGATCGCGAAACAGTCATCGTATAGCGGTTTCGTCGTTTAATGAGGTAATCATTAAGCGAGGCACCACTGTATTCTGAAACAAGATGTAGACTTGCAGTCACTCCTGATTTCCAAGCAGGGTGAGAAATGGAGGTGTGGGGCCATTGACTCCAAACCCCGCTCTGGAAACCCACCACTGTGTTAGAAATATCGGAGAGCTAAAGATGGGGAAAGCTTGGCTAGTTTTAGACTCCAGAGCAGTGGCTCCCAACCTTGAGTCTTCCAGGTGTTCTTGGACTACAACTCCCAGAAATCCTGGCCAGCACAGCTCATGGCGAAGGCTTCTGGGAGTTTTAGTCCAAGAACATCTGGAGGACCCAAGGTTGGGAGCCACTGCTCTGGAGGGACCATGGCTCAAATCCTGTTGATGGTTCTCCCATCAAGTAAAGACCATCCATGACTATCAACAATCTTTGACTTGAAGCTAGGAATGAACCCTGGCCTGGCATATAAGGCAGCTTCCCATTGTTCTACAGAACTTTCACGCGGTCTTCTTCCAAAGAGCTGAGCAAAACATTGCTAAATTAGCTTTCATGGATGATCGCTTCCAGAATTCTGGAAACGTTCCTTCAGAAAAAAAATAACTTGTCCAAGTTGCTCTTGCCCGGGCGCTCGCACGGATGTGCCCGTCCTGTCCCTCTGCCAGTCGGTTACCTCGCCCAACGTAATTTCGGGTAGTTCTTCCTCAGATGGGGGTCCGAGACGGCTCACATCCAGAGAGCTGAGTGGCTTTTCTCCGCCGATGCTCGTCTGAGAAACCATTCCACTGAATTGTTCTAAAAGGCAAGCAAACACGGTTGTAAATAGTTGTTAGCATTACGGGTGGCTGTAGAGGTGAGATCCATGCGCATTTCGAGCTCCTACCTCAGCACAGAGCGATGGATTCTTTTCCTCGAACGACCAGCAGCAATTCGAGGTCTAACTAGACCTTGCAAGTCATTCATACCCCAAACATCCCATGATTACTATTCAGAGCTGGCCATATAGGTGTAGAGAAACCCCCCAAAAAGCCTCTTTAGAAGCCAGCTGGTGGTGGCCAATGTCTGGTCCCATATTTATCCATGCAGAACTGCTACAGCAAACGCTGCTGGAACTATGAGACAAGGTGCCGATCACGTGAGGTCATGCATTTGATCATGTGACTCAGCTGCATGGCCGTGGCCGGTTCAGCGGTTGCTACAACGACCGAAGAGGATGGCAGCCTATTTTCCTGCGAAAAATTATTGATCGCCCCATCCGAGATTCCCCGAGGAGTTGCGATACCTCTTTCCTCAAGGCAAAGCCAGAGTTATAGATAATCCATGTATGGACAGAGGAAAATGCTTAACTAACGAAAGCATCTGAGTGTCCATGCAGGAGCTTCTCACCCCTACACGGGGCAGGCAGATGAGCCTGATTGGCCAAAAGACTGGGACAGCTTCAAAAATTTGTTTTCGCAAACCCGGAAGTCTCCCTCAGTCACTTCTCTCCAACACAGAGACACTCTCCTTATCAGCTCTTTCTAATGGCCCTGTCTGCTCCCAAACCCCTCCAGCTGTTTCTTTTTCTCTAGTCCGTACCGAATGCGCTGTTTGTCGAAGTCATGTTGGGCCTTAGCTTGTCGAGCAGCGCTATGTGCTGGACCACCTCCTCAGAGCCAGAAGCAAAGGCAGTTTCCTTCTCAAGCGTGGACCCCTCCAGAGTACAGCTGCTGCCTTTCTCGCTGACGCTTCTTTCGACGACGAGACCCAAGACCTAATTAGATGATATATAGGACAGGAGGTTGGGTGGTTGTGTGCTTTTCCCCCTTAAGCGGTAAAATTCCAATTTATTTTTCAGATGGGTCGGCGGGGACCGAGGCCATCTGTCTCCGAGATCGGCTTCCACCTACCACTGTGGGAACAGAAGGTGGGTTTCCACTCTGAGGATTTCTAGCCGTGGTAACCCACTTTGCCTGCCAAAAAGCGCATGTCCCGGGGGGGGGGGCAGGGACTGAGGGAGAGGGGGCCTTTTTTTTCTCCAAGGGGCTTGCTGGTGACTTGAGACACCGCATCGTCCAAAGGACACGAGATCCGCAGGATCGTGAGGACAAGAAGAATGAACGCATGCGCGGAGAAAGAGGGGAACCCTCTTTCTCCTTCCCCTGAATTTAGGCTCAGCAAAACCTCCTCCCCAGAATATTTGGGACACCGAGTCATTCCCCAGGATCTTTCCGGGAATGTCTCTCCAGGATGGGACTCGGAGGAACTATTTTATGGCAGCTCTGATCCTTCTTGGAGGGGAAAACCCAGATGGCGGTGCTGAGGGATTCCTGTTTGACACCCCGGCAGCTGGCCTGTGGGGCCCCCCCTCCGCCTTCTCTTTTGTCCCCTAGGCTGTTCAACATCTACATGAAACCGCTAAGAGAGTTTGTCCAGAGTCTGGGAGTTCAGTGTCGCCAATATGTAGATGACGCCCACCTCTATCTCTCCTTTCCTCAGCGTTCTAGTCAGCAACAGGTCTTGGCTCAAGAATGCCTCAAAAATAATGATAGAGCTACCATCATGTCCCTCACGCCCACAGCCAGAAAAGAAATGAGCACCAAGCTCTGTGTAGTCATTACGGTCAGAATAAGACAATCCTAGAATCGTGGAGTGGGAAGGGGGCCTCTAAGGCCATCCAGTCCAACCCCCTGCTGAAGGCAGGGATCCCAATCAAAGCAGACCTGACAGAGGGCTGTCTAAGTTCCCCTTGAATTCCTCCAGCATTGGAGCGCTCACCACCTCCTGAGGTCATGGTTTGCGTTGTCGTACTGCTCTAACAGTTAAGAAGTTTTTCCTGATAATCTGGCTTCCTGTAGCTTAAGCCCATTATGACGTGTCCTGCACTCTGGGATGACTGAGAACAGATTCTGCCCCTCCTCTGAAGGACAGCCTTTCAAGTCTTTGAAAAGTGCTATCTTATTTCCACTCAGTCTTCTTTTCTTAAGGCTAAACCTGACCACTTTTTTCCATCTTTCCTCCTAGGGCTTGGCTCTCCAGTCCCCTGATCCTGCTTGTCGCCCTCCTCTGAACTTGCTCCAGTTTGTCGGCATCCATTTTAATGTCCAGAAATGGACACAGACTCTAGATGGAGGCCTAACCAGTGCTGAATAGAGGGGGACGAGCACCTCACTGGATTTGGAGGACAATACTTCTCTTAATGCATCTCAAAATCGCACTGGCCTCTTTTTTGCAGCCACATCCCTGTTTCAATCACTCTCAAAGGGATGCGTAACTGAGCGATAAGAAAGAATATTGGCAAAAGGACGTGGGGATCACCATCATCCCTAAAAACTGAGTCAGCCTTTTTTTTAAGAAACACAGAACCCAAACAGTTTCAGTTTATCTCAAAACTCCTTCCACGTTTCACCTGAGAAGAATCTTTCTACATTCAGCTTCAAAATGTGGATTTGGCGAAACTCTGCAGCAGTCCCTGGCCGACACCCTTCTCCAACCCACGAAGGTAAAAAAAAAAAATGACAAAATTTCATCCGGACTGCCTTCTCCCTTCTCCCTAAAGTCTGGCCGACAGATGAAAGCTGCCGTTCCCTTCAGATTCCGGCCATTCTCTTGGAGTCTATTTCCACAAGGACCAAAATAAAATAAAGCAAAGTCTCGGGGCACCTTTGCGACAAACACATTTATTTCAGGGTGACCTTCTGTGGGTCGCCATCTGCTTCTTCAGGAAGAAGTCACCTTGGGCTTCAGAGTGCTAAAGAATGGGACGGGGGGGGGGCACCGCGAAAAATCACCCTGAAATATATTTGTGTCAGCTGTGAAGATGGCAGAAGCCTTGCGCGTTTTTTTTCGTCCTTCTGCACTTCAGCAAAACTTCGGCGACAGCTTGACGCTGGATTTTGGTGGGCAACGTTCCACCCAAACAGACGTGAGGGGAAAAGGGTGGGGGGGAGGATGATGGATCCCTCTGGGGAAACGAGCAGGCCTCTCGAGAGATTGTCCAGGACTATTTTTAAGACCTGCTGATCAGCACCATTTGGCGTTTCTCGGAGTCCATGGGAGGAAAAAAAGTTTTCGCTGAGACTAACCGTCCTCTCGGTGGATGGCAAGGCTGTCGTCATCTGGGCAGCATCAGTGCCGGCTGATTTGCCAAGCTGGAAGCGTGTTCCCAAGGCGCCGGAGTTCGTCAAGGTGATGATCCGTGAAACTGTCTGCCCGACCACATGAGTGCCGAAATCAATGAGATCTTTATCAAGCGCCAGCTGAAAAACGAAGGTTGGAGAGAGGCAGGATGCAAGGCCCTAATGACTACTGTTCTATCTGGGAAGGAACATCAGTTAAACGAAAGCAAATTATTTTTCGAGCAGGGGGAACCTTTATCATCCTTGCTCTTGTGTCAGAAAGCTATGGCGCAAAGAGATTCCCACCCACCATGATTTTAGGCCCCAAACGACCCTATTTGACCGTGGAAAAAAAACTTCCCTACATCCACCCACAGAGACTTTCTTAAATGACTTTCAGCCAGGCGCGGATAAGGAAGAAAATGTAAACGCTAGATTTGTTTTTATAGCGAAATAAGACATTCCTGCCCAGGCGGGCTCTCCGCAGACACGTGGCAGGAGAAAGCAAAGGATGAAAGACAAACCAGGGAAAAGTCTGGTGTATTATTATATCCCGCCCATCTGGTCATATAGACCAGATGGGCGGGATATAAATCAAATCAAATAATCAAATCAAATCAATCAATCAATCAATAAAATAAAATAAAATAAAATAAAATAAAATAAAATAAAATAAAATATTAAACCCTTTGGGGTCTGCACCAATAGCTTGTCCTTGTTTATTAGCACCTAGGTATTCTGCAGCATGTGAATATGCCACAATTGGAAACCATCGCATTAGGAGTAAAATATGGCAGGCAGGAATATTCCTGCCTGGATCTACCACCGTTGCAGAGTTTTACATTTTTTTGTTAAAATCTATGTAACAGGAGTGCAGGGATTCACAGAGCAGAATACATTCAGGTTGCCCGGAGTAGACCACCCCTGTCTCATTAAGCTGGCACTTACCACTTGGGAGATGTTAATAATTGAAAGAATAAAAGGTTTCGCTACTTACAATTGAACAGATCAAACAGCAAACTAACAAACACGACTGCTTTCAGCAAACAGACTGCAACAGACTACAGACTGACGGTGGGGTGAACAGAGCAGAGAAGTGGGGCTCTCTTTGAATCAGAAGCCGGGAAGGAGTGACTGGTTAGTGCTGGATAGATTTAATGGTCACCACAACCCTGAAAGGTCCCTCCCAGTCAAACAAACTACTTACATAACTACAAGCAAAAAAAAAAAAAAAAAAAAAAAAAAAAAAAAAAAAAGCCAACAACCACTTCCAAATGCAACTGGCTGCCAACTTTTTTTTTGCCCTACAAAGATAGCATCGGGGGAGAGAGGAAAAAAATCAATCTTTAAAATAATAAATCATAATCAGCCTCAATCCATAGTCATTTGCAAAAAAAAAAAAAAGACAGGTTTAATTAAAACAATGGCACAGTACTCCTCCAGTCCAAACTGGACACAGGCATCATCCACCCCAAATGACAGGTTTTTATACTCTTGTCAGAACATACATCAGTAGTAAATAAAACAACAACAACAACAACCTCCCCCTGCATTATTTTGCAAGTAGCAAGAAAGCAAGTGGAGGAACATACGTACATACTCAGCCATCATCATCATTTTAGAATGGCACAGCTGGAAGGGGCCCTAAAGATCATCCAGTCCAGCCCCTGTCAAGAAGGCACAAGTGGGGAATTGAACTCCCAACCTCTGGCTCTACAGCCAGAGACCTAAACCCCTCAGCTGTCCAGCTGCCTAAACCTTAAAGACAGCTCTTAAGGTCTAAGTAAGTGATCACCCCTCAGGCCATTCCATGCCTCGGGGGATGCCTGGCTGACTTAGAAGGAGGCTGCCCCCCCTCAGCAGTCCTGTACCTCATACACACAAAAATCCAGGGAGAGTTGCCTAGCAATACCATCACATTCGTACACAATCACGTTTCAGCCTTCCTTAACGAAATTCGTTCGACACTATTCACCGAAGGTGTGCTTTGCTCCCCTAAAGGCGAACTGGGGTTCTCCAGAGCCGCCGAGGCCCTCGAACCCGGAAGGTGCCAAGCGAGAAAACACAAGCAACCACCCAACAGAAACACCTACGGAATATCCCGAAGAGAAACGGCGAGCTCTGGGGGAAAAAAAATCGGACCGATGGACCCTTAACGCCTGGGGAGAATCAGCTAAATCTAGGGTTCGGATTTAAAATGTGTGGTTCTTCAGCACCAACCGGGGGAAGCAGAGAGCAGCCGGAGATTTCCTCAAGAAGGAGCATTTAAAAAAAAAAAAGAGGGACATGAGAGATCAGGGGTTTGGGCATCTGACTGTGGAGCCAGAAGTTGATAGTTTGAATCCCCACTCGGCCTCCTTGACAGGGGCTGGAATGGATGATCCCATAGGGTCCCTTCCAGCTCTGCTGTTCTAAGATGGTGACGAGGATGATTATTTCCCCAGCAGGTCAGAAGGCCTTGGTCGGGGAAGAGGATCCAAAACGGAGTGACTATCTCAGCAAGTGCAGGGAATAGCCAGGCAAAGCACCAAAGCTGTCAGGACAAAAACTCAGTTCATCTTTGAAAGGATGAATGATCATCAGTCTCCGACGTGGCTCTTCTCCAAGAGAGGCTTGTTTATTTAAGGCCGTGATTGTGAAATGACACGGTGCCCCTTCAAGTCTAATCTCAGCTAAAAAATTGCTGATTTTTATGCTTTTGTCTATCGCAAACATCATTTCATTATAAATAAATAAATAAAATAAAAAAGTCATTTTTGACTTATGGTGACCCTATTTCGAAGGTTTTCCAGGTAGAAAAGGCTCAAAAGTGCTTTACCCTTCCCTACCTCTAGGGGCACTGTGGGACTGTGCACCTTGCCCAAGGCTACCCAGGCTGGCTCTTCTCCCAGTGGGGGAATCAAACTCCCTACCTCAGGCTCCACAGCCAGAGACCTAATTCACTGAGCTATCCAGACAACTCCCTTACACAAAACTCAGTGGAGGAACGGGAGCCCGTCACTCATGCTGAAGGTTAAGGATAAAGCAGAGGAAAAGAGAGGGTAGTTTGAACTCCACTGAGAGTAAATCAAGGTGTCAACTAAACAAATAAATGACTCAACAAAAATGATGAAATTAATAACCCAGAACAGATGCTGCTCTTCCAGTCTTTGCTCTTTCAGTGCTTTACTCTTCAAAAACTAGTCACGAGCGATTGTCAAAAGTTAGCTATTTAGATAACTAGACATGTCTGTGATGCTGATAAAGTTGACTATTAAGGAAGTATACGTGAAGCAAGGAAAGGACTTATCCAAAGCTGTTCATTTCCTGCTCCTTTGTTCCCAAGCTGGGGTGTGCATCTCTTTTGTATATATACTATTCTAAAACGGGCAGTGCTTACTGCAGTGGAAAGCAAGCCAGGAACAACTCAAGTCAAGCGGGGAGAACTCGTCATGGATAATTAGGTGGGAAAGGAAGAGAGAAGGAGAAGCAGGACCTCTGATAAGGAAAATGGCAACGCTCGAGTCAGAGAGAAGTGGCAGTGTGCATTTCTTATTTCATTTATTTATTTAAAATATTTTCACCTCGCCTTTCTCCTTAAAATAGTATCCTGAAAGCCCTTCAATCCATGACCCCCTGTGGATTTGAACTGGTGGGATCCTGAGAAATCTGGATGTGCAGGAGCACCTCTTCGTAGCCCCAGTAGCCACCCCGCCCAGAAAAGAGTCCAAAACTCCAGGCAGCGGAATTGGCCCACCGCGATCGGTGAGGGTCAGGTCTTTTGTAAAGTCAACGGCTCTCAATGTCCCGTTCAAGAACAAACCATGCTCTATTACTTTCCATCCTTAACAGGGATCAAGTGGGACAATGTCTCGATCTGGGGGAAACCCATGCCACTCCCAGCTGTTGTGAGATGCCACACCACAAGGGACACAATCAACAACGTGAAAACTAGTAGCCATGTGCCTTTACAATTTCCACCACTGCACTACCTAGGTCACTGACCAACAGGGTTGCTGGCCTGCATTTCCCATCTGCCTATCTGCAACAACTGCTGGATAGCTCAGTGGTTGAGGCATCAGGCGACAGAGCAAAAGGTTGAGAGTTCGATTCCCCACTGGGTCTCCATGAGAGGGCCTGGACTTGGCGATTTCAAAATAAAATATTTTTCATCCTCAAAACAAGGTTCATATAAAAGAACTGCATAAATGAAATAAACCAAAATCAACTGTATTTGAACAAACTCCCTCCCCCCCAGTACAAGAAATAAGCATCTTTTGTTTGCAGGTGAGAAGCACAACTGTCACATCAACCTTTATCTTAGAGGAGGCGGAAAAAGAATGCCTCTTTTTTAAAATGGTGCTTAGCTGTCATCAGCACCTTTCTGAAGATAATTTGTCAGTGAGTCTAGTAATAAAAACTGCCATGAATCTGGTGGCCGATGAAAAATTAGTAAAATTAATCAGCCATAAATGCTACAGGATCACTTTCCCAGTTGCATGGTTAGATTCCACAAAGAACTCCAAAGAATCAAGGCTACAGCCAGGAATAGATTTTTCACAATCTCTGAAAGGTCAGAAATAGACATTAGAGACAGACCGTGATCAGAAGAGGAAAATCCTTAACTGACGAAGGCATCTGAGTGCCACACAGCTCAAAGCTTCTGTCATTTCTGGGAACTGAGATTAGCTACTTTTTGGCAGATTAGCTACTTTTCTTGCCTGACTGTAGTTCAGGATTTGAGTATTAGATTCTTTTGAAGTCTGCTTTTGTAACCCCCAAAAGACTGCCCCACTCGCCTCTCTCTAACATTAATGCATTTTCAGCTCTAATTGCATGCCACTTCTAATGTCTGCTTCTCATTTAAGATTTCACCCCCTTTACAGTTGATCAACACTATTTGACTGTACCCTTACTGAAATGTGGAAGGTTTGAATCTGAATAAATTTAAATTTAGGAAAAGAATGTTTCTAGAAAGGCAACACGGAACAAGGAAGCCAGAAAGCATGCACCGGACTGCAGTTTCAAAGAAATAATATCGAAACCTATAGAAATTGCAGTGCCTACTTTAGAGTAAAAAAATTAGTGGGTTTATTGCTAGAAAAGATGCAGCAGAAATGCAAGCGCTCTTTCCTTCTACCATGATAATATATCTACTTTTTTTTCCTACACAGCAGGACCCCTGTAGCTGCAGGATCAATATCCACTGATTCGCTTATCCACGGCCCAAAAATATTAAGAATTTTAAAAGAAAAATCCTAGAAATATATATTTCTAAAGATGAAGCTATCAGAACCGGCCTCCAGAGACCATCCCATGTATAATATGGTTAGTATTCAATATTAAAATAGTATTTGCTAGTATCAGCATTTTTCAGCCTCCACAGAGGGCTTTGGAACTCCCCCCCCCGTGGATATCGGGGGTCCCACTGTATGCTAAAACAGTCTGGTTTCATGCAATTTAAGGATTCACCTACCACACACTTTTTTGTTGAACATTTTAGTGGGATTGAAAAGGAACCAATTTGGGATAAAAAGGTGACTTCTCCTTCAAGATCTTCATTTATCTAAAAGGAAACAAAAAATTGCGATTAAAAAAAATAGTTCTGTTTGTCACCAAGTTAAATATAGCTTTAGCCTACTTGAAGAGGTGATCAAGGATATAAAGCAGTGCTCTGCTAAATGTTAACATCCTTTTCTTTTTCTGTACTATTCATTATTATCCTCCTCCCACCCTGCATTATCCCTTTTAGATCCCAGACTATTTCGATTTGCTTTCAACAGTAATTCGTATCGGATGGACACAATCGCTTGTTTATTTGCATTGTTCAATCACGTTGTGGTTTCTTTCCTGTTAATTACTTATTGTTGTTACTTTGTTTCCAAGTGGCATTATCATGCACACTGGAAAGACACAGCAGAAATCTGCGAATGGAAATACCAAGTCAGAATCAAAGATGTGCTTTTTTTTTTTTTTTTGGAGAGGGCAACGAATCCCATAATTCTGCATCCTAGGAGTCCCATCTTATGGACACGTAAATTATGCTCGCCTGGAGACAAGGCCCGGCTGGCTGACTTCATACCTTGGATAGGCCTAACTTCCTGTTTGGAAAGGAAGTTGCCCTGATGGGTTGCTAGGGGCCCTGCCAAAGGAGCCAGTGAGAGCGTTGCTTTTAACTCAGGCCCACCCCCTCTGAAATCCATATGGGAAAAATGTCTTTTGGGCAACTGAGAGAGCCGCTGCTAGTCAGAGCAGACAAAACTGGGTTAGATGGAGAAACTGACGGAGTTCTTCGTGGAATCCTTTTTCTCTTGTGAAATCTGTAAACACTATTTACACAAGGACAATTCTGTGTCAAACCTACCATCGGTTTAAAAGTCACCCCAACTTCGCAAGACATTCCGGCAGACATCGGACCGGGGGGATCAAACCTTCGCGGGAAAAGAAAAGATAACGATCCAATCAGCACCCACAAAACCGATGTATACTATTCTTTTCATAGCAGGAAGAAGAAGAAAAAAACTTGTTCAGTGTAAACACACAAAGCACTTCCTTTTCAAAACAATCCTTCTCCAACTTATTAGGCGTGTCTGAGGTTGCGAGTTCGAATCACTGCTGTGCCTCCTGGGAGGAGAGCCAGCCTGTGTAGCCTTGGGCAAGCTGCGCACAGGCCCAGAGCATATCCTGAGTCCTCGGGACCCAGAAAACCCTGGGATACTGGAAAAGGGGAGTGACTTGATGACCCATGAAATCTGCAACTATTTTCAAGCTTGCCAAGAGGTTCACCTCCAGTTTTAGAGGGAGGGAAAACAATCTAATCATGAATTGCAGGAGTCCCCGGACTGAGACCCCTAAAGAATGACATGAAACATGATACCAATTTGCCGTTTGATTTGCAGCATCATTTCCGAGCAGTTGGGCTCAAACCAACCACGGAAATAAGCTGCTAATTTAAAGCTTTCGACGCAAAGCCAGAGTATTAAGACAGTCTCGGCCTTATCCACGTGCGTCTGTTCAAAACACAAGCCACCACCAGCCACCAATCTGCTACAGTGGGTAATCTTGTTGAGGAAAAGATGCGGAGTCAACACAAAACATGAGCTTCCTCTGAATGCAGCAAGATGGAAGGAGTGTGTGTTTTCATCTTGTGGGCAGGCTCTCCCGTCCTGACCCAAACCCTGTGGGTTACGCCCACCGGGGCATAATGCAATCAAAACCAACCTGGATGGGAGAAGTCAATGTAGGCGGTTAAACTTTACAACGCCCGCCCTGCCATCTGAACTGATGCAGAGTTTTGTATTTTGGTTAAGTTTCTCTAGCTGGCGTAGCACAAGTGTGGACTCTGCTGAGTTTTCTTTTCCCTCTCTTTTTCTGTTGGAAGTCAGTTTTGTTTCTTAGTTTGCTGTTGATCTGTTTGCAACTGTAAGTAATGAAATATTTTTATTATTTCTACTATTAATGTCTCAGAGTTAATTCTTGAGACTGTAAGTGCCAATTAATTAGAAAGGGGGGAGGGAACCATCTAGGAACCTGAAGCTATTCTCCTCTGTGAGTTTCTGTACTTCTTGTTGTTGTTTAGTCGTTTAGTCATGTCCGCCTCTTCGTGACCCCATGAACCAGAGCACGCCAGGCCCTCCTGTCTTCCACTGCCTCCCGGAGTTTGGTCAAAGTCATGTTGGTCGCTTGGATGACACTGTCCAACCATCTCATCCTCTGTCGTCCCCTTCTCCTTTTGCCTTCACACTTTCCCAACATTAAGGTCTTTTCTAAGGAATCTTCTCTTCTCATGAGATGGCCAAAGTACTGGAGCCTCAGCTTCAGGATCTGTCCTTCCAGGGAGCACTCAGGGTTGATTTCCTTCAGAACGGATAGGTTTGTTCTCCTTGCAGTCCAGGGGACTCTCAAGAGCCTCCTCCAGCACCACAATTCAAAAGCATCAATTCTTCGGCAGTCAGCCTTCTTTAGGTTCCTGCTCTCACTTCCATACATCACTACCGGAAAAACCATAGCTTGGACTATGCGGACCGTTGTCGGCAAGGGGAGGTCTCTGCTTTTTAAGATGCTGTCTAGGTTTCTCATCGCTTTCCTCCCAAGAAGCAAGCGTCTTTTAATTTAGTGGCTGCTGTCACCATCTGCAGTGATCTGTACTTCTATAGCATAACAAAAAGGAATTTTTGCCAGAAATTCAAAATTCTCCAACACTTACTAGGCTAAGAAGAAATGGTGGAGGGTTTTGGAAAATCACAGCTAAACTGAGACAGAAAGATTTGCTCATCCTTTAGCCCCCAAAATTGAGTTATTGCATGACTGTGAGCTCAAAAACACCCCCTTCCCCTTTGTTAGAAAGCCACAGCAATCTGAGAACATGGTCTCCGGAGCATGAAATCCGTTACTGAGGTGCGATGATGCGTTCGCTTGCAGTGGGGAATGCATTGTGGCGCTTCACTGGGACGTGACAGAAAACATCAGCCTCATGAGTTGCTTGATCAGGTTAGGATGATGTTCACTTTTATCTCAGCACGCAATGAGTTCAGTTAAACAGCATCCATTTAAAGGCAGCACCGGGAATGATGGTGGAGCATAAATGAGGATAATCACTATGCGTGCTGCGGATGTGAATCTTGCAAACTCTGGGTCTCTTAAGAGAAAATGAGACAAATATTGTCACTTTCACCTCACAATGAGATTTCTCTGCATGAGTTTTTTTTTCCTTGATCCTGAGAAATCTTATAGAACCTCTTATAGGATTTCTCAGAAATTTCATGGATGAGTTTTTTTCCCCCACCCTTAGAAAACAAGGTATGCAGGATTATTACACTTCCTGCACAGAATGTACACTTTTCTGTGCAGGACTGGCCTGGAATGGGCGAAGAAACATAAAGCTATGCATGGGTTAATTCCTGGGCAACAGTGCTGTCCTCCCTGGGCAGGATTCTCTAGAAAAGGACAGACGGTAGATCAAAGGGCACAGGGTTTCCCTGGACGCCCTGCGCAAAACGGCACCTCTCCTGTGCAGGATCTGTACAGAATTCATTAGGCTGCAGAGCAACATGGTGCAAAACAGAACGGGGGGGGCACAAGACCAGGAACTTGGGTTTGTTGATAAATTTTACAGCTTAGAGAGAAAAATATAAGACTTCAAGTCATTGGGATTTTTGAGAATGAGTTACGTCATCACGATAGGATGAGGAAATCAAAGCCAACAAAGCAGATGTTCCTTAATGCCATCTCATGAACTGGCTTTCTGATGAGGTTGTAGGACTCTTGTTTATGCAGAGAGGATCCACGGACTTTAAATTCTGGGACTCATACACATCACTTTTTCTCCCTCCCAGACCACCCTACCCACAAACCAAGCCCTCACATTGACTTACAGAACAGTGATGAAGTCCTTCAGGTGTTCAGTGACCCCGACAAGCTTGCAATAGTTAATCGCATAGAAAGCGTTGATTAAGACCATCTTTTTTTTGTAGGTTTTACCAATATCAAAGTCCTGGAAGGAATCAGAAAATACTGTATGTGTAGTTAGTTATGTTATTATACCACCCATCTGGCTACCAAGGCCACTTTATAGAGACCATACCGTTGGTTAAATCAAAGATATGTTCTCTACATGGCAATCCTATTTGGGGCCCATCCTGAGAAGGCAAGATTCTCTGAAAAAGACAATAAGGTTGGGAAAAGTGGAAGGCAGCAGGAAAAGAGGAAGACCCAATATGAGTGGGACCGACTCCCTAAAGGAAGCCACAGGCTTGAGTTTTCAAGAGCTGAGCCAGGCCATGGGGGGCGGGACCTTTTGGAGAGAGCTCATGCATAGTTGACAGCACTTAACAACAATAAGAAATATTGAGATGGCACAGAAATCCTGAGCAATTATTCGCTGAACCACAGAGTAAATGGATCAGTAAACGGGACGCGCCCCTCCCCAAACAGAATACCTGAACTTGAGCCCTGGAAACACATTCATGTCTGCTCAAGTTCTGACTTTGGACTGTTGGGTTGATTGAAATCTTCCATATCGGGCTAATTTTCCTGCAAATGCATCAAAAGTTGTACTGTTGGTTTTAGTATTTTCTCAGCATCCAAACGATGCACAGCTTGATCCGACATCCAGGCCTTTTCTCTGCCTTTACGTGCCTTCCATTTTTTCTGTCCCTGCTGCAGGTATGAGTTATGGTGTTACCAAAGTAGAATTTAGCCCTACGTTGCTTTCAATGCGAAGCAAACTTCGCCCTCAAAGGCGACCAGTTAGAAGTTCCAGAGGCAAAGCTCTAGCAGGTAAGTGGATTGATAAGGATTTCTCCCCGGCAGCATTTCAAACATTTCATGAGAAGAGGTTTTCAGAGAAGCATCTTTGTTCGGCGCAATCTGGATGGGAACTATGGGGAGCCCTGCTCTTTATATGGCTTTGCAATCTGTCCTGAGAACTTGCGATATAGGATGGGGTCATAAATGTTTTAAATAAATAAAAAAATAAGGAAGAGTGGTGTTTTAGGCACTAAGAACATTTGCATTTTCCACCCGGCTTAAGATGCCCTTTCAAAAACATAGGAATCACCACTGCAGCATTTGGGAGAAGGGAAATGGGGACAGTCACCCCACCCACCTTGAAATGAATGACGCTCGGTTTGCTATAGAAAGGGCACCCTTTAAATTCACGTCCACAAACCCGAGGTTTGTTAATGACACCATGATGCAGCTTTTCTGTTTCTGGAGCAATAATTTCCCTTTCCAGTTCTGCTCTCCCATGAAGGCTGGAGTCTGTTCTGTCATCTTCACCCTGTGAAATGGGAGAGAATCATCCTCTTAGAACGGCAGAGCTGGAAGGGACCCTGCAGGACATCCAGTCCAGCCCTTGCCAAGAAGTCCCTGTGCAGAATTCGAACTCCCAACCTCTGGCTTTGAAGCCAGAGACTGCAATCACTGAGCCACCCAGCAATTATTAGAGGGAAATTATGGTCTGTCTGATTTACCACCGCTTCCCAATTGGACAAACTCATTGAAGAGGTGAATATTCAAATCTCCAGTTTTGTTTTGTTTTTATAAAGAAGGCGGTTAACTGTTTGGTGCAAACTCTCTCCCAAACATTTCCACTGAAGATGACAATCTTAGAAATTAATTAAGCAAGCGTCTGTGCCAGCAGACGCAGCATAAACTCGATATTGTAAACACCCAGCTTTAAAAGATTCACGGATTGTTCTGTTTGGAGGTTCTGAATAAATTTTTAAAATGTAGTAATTTTGATTTCTGTCTTTTCCAACTGATTCCGGGCTATATATGGGAACCAGATAACCAGTCCACAGGTCCCTGTGGGTTCGAATATAATGGTTCATGACAGCTTCTGGGCTGGGCAGGATTTTAGCGGAGACACTGACGGCGAACACTGTTTCCTCAAGGTGGTGATGGTTCAGTGAAGCAAACTTTAGCAAGGTCTTTTCCTTTTGTCTGCCGTCAAGAACTTCATGTGACAGAAAAAGGGCGAGGAGATTTCAGCTCCTGCCTCTGCATTTGGACTTCATTTTACCTCATGAAAATGTTATCTGCCCAATGAGCGAAAAACCTTGGCTGCTCCAAGGACGTCCGAGCAAATTATAAGACGGTCCTTCAAAAGGGGAATCATCGGGAGAACCGAACAACGACCGGTCACCAAAAATGGAAAACTCATGATAAAGGGGGGAAAGAGACCACAAAGCCCCTAAAACTGTTTTATAATCTCAGAATGGCGGGGCTGGAAGAGACTCTATCCAGTGCAGCCCCTGTCAAGGAGGCCCAAGCCGGGGAATCAAACTCCCAACCTCTGGCTCCACAGCCGGAGACACAAACCACCGAGCTATCTGTCATGTTCTTCCAACTCTCTAGTCTTAGGGTTTCAAACAGAGGTGTGCTGGTGTGTCTTTCTGGACTACAATCCCCAGAATTCAGGCGGCACAGCCGAACCTGCAAACCTCTAAAATCCAGCTAGAAGGCGGGAAAGGTTGCTACTTTCAACAGACATCTCAAAATAGTCCATCTTTTTATGGCTTTTCCGCCTAAGTTGGCCCACCGTCCCCTCCTTAGGCGTGACCCCAGAACACATCCATTCCCGGGCTATGTGATTTGCGAAATCAGTTCATTTAATTTGGGACCCAAAGCTTTTATCTACGATTCTCAAGAGCTGCTTGGCCGTCTCCCCACCGCAGGGTGAGAAATGGCTTCCCGACCCGAGAGCCTCCATCTCGGCAACTCGGCCAAACGTCATTTTCGGTTGCAAAAGTCAAAGAAGCCGGCAAGCGTGAAGTGAAATGTGTCCAGACCGATCTCTAAAGCAAGGCTAAGTTGGGTGCTTTTTTTCCCCCCTCCCTCAACTGAAAGGAACAAAAGCTTTGAAAACTATGGCAGATTTCAGCTTCGTTGGCTGGCCACCTTCTAATTGGAGTTTTTGGCAAGCAAGACGGGGGGGGGGGGGGAAGGAGGGTCCATTTCCAGAGTATAAGAGAAATCTCATTGCTGGAAGTTTCAGCGCCACAGCTGTCCAGCTGTTTATCGGTTTGGGGCGAGAGCAGAGAAAAGAGAGGCGCCAAGCCTCGCATTGGAGGGAAGAAGGCTAAACGCAGGATCGCCTTTCCCTCGGGAAATCTTTTCCAATCCGTCAAAGAAAAAGGAAAGAAAAAGAAAAAGTTGGAGTGTTAGAATCTTAACCTTGGAGAGGCTGCCTTCCGGGTCCCAAATCCCTCCAAACTCCGGCTCAGCGAGAGTCTTCCTCTTCTCTTCCTCCTCTTTTTTCTCTTCCCTTTCTGGGACCGTCTCCTGCGAAGCTTCCCCGGCGCCACTTCGGTCATCAAGGGAGTCACAGGACGAAAGGGTACGCCAAGGTTTCTACGGCAAAACAAACATAACCGGTCGTTTTGATGGCAGAGCATTTAATTTCTGGTAGAATTCCTTTTTCTATGCAGGAGAGCCATGGAGGAGAATAGCTAGAAATCTCCGCTCCTTTCTTATTAACTGGCACTTCATGTCTCCATAACTCACCCTGAAACACAGCAGGAACCAGCAAGGATTGCGAACAGAAAGGCTTAACTATTCCCCCCAACCTCCTCAAATTAAAGGTAGAAGCAGAGTTGCGGAATGTTGCAGCTTTGGACTACAAACTCCAGAATCCTCTTGGGCTGGCTAAGGATTCTGGGCTTTAGAGTCCAAAACGGTATGTTTTCTAAGCTCCGGAAGGCAAATCATATTGTTTTAGCCGGCTTCTTTTGTCCTTACAGGTAAAGCCAAGCCAGCACAACCAATTTCCCTCTCTCTTGTAGGAAGTTTAGTTTAGGAGGTTTTTCTGCTGCTCTCGGCTCTCAAAGAGAGAGGGAGAAAGAGGGAAGGAAGGGCGGGGGGGAGGGGAAAGCAACCATCCTGAAACCGAATTCTCATCCCCCTCCTAAATCGAAGGTAGCTTCAGCCTCTTTGGCAGCAGTTTTGAGGTTAAAGCATCACTCACCTGCTCTTTTTGCCATCTAAGATTTTAGCTGCAGGAAGAAACCCTGGGATTTCCATACCGATGCCATCTGTTTACGCCTGCCTAAATGCCAAGTTTGTACCCTTTGCTGTTTGCTCACCTGAGTGACAGCTGCCACTGCATCGTCACACGCTTCCTCTATGTACCGCCAGGTTTTCAGGCGCCACCTTACGGCGTCGGAAAGCTTCTCCGGGTGCTTCGCCCTCTGCGGGAGGCCCTGCTTCTTCACCTTCTCCAGCTGGGCGTCTTCTTTCAAAATCTGAGCGACAATTTCTAACTTCCTTGCTTTCTGCTGTTCCAGAAACTCCCTGGATTTAAAACAACGGACGGGGGGAAAAAAAATAAGAGCAAGGAGAGAACTTGCCAAGAAAAGGAGTGCTGGAAATTAGAATCAAAAAAGGTCTTGGTCACCCATAGAGTAGGCCCATTAAATTCAATGGGACTTATAGAGGAAGGGATTCCCCCCGATCCTCATTGATTCAATGGGCCGACTCTGGGGCCATTGACTGCACCAAGCAATAGGATTCTGACGGATGTGCTTAATTGCATTTGAAAAACAAAACAAAAACCTGTAATACCATGTTTTCAGCTGGCTTGTTGTGGGGTTTTTAGTTGTTTGTGAGCCATCTTGAGTCCCTTCACCGAGGGAAAGGCGGCATTAAATAAACAAACAAACAAACATTGAATTATATTAGAAATGACGAAGCATGGGCTGCCGATCTGTTCCTGGGCATCATTTAAAGTGTTGGTGCCAATTTATAAAGCCCTAAATGGAACACACACACACAGCAACACCAATACATGTTGTGTTAGTGTGTACGTACACACAGAGGCATCTTGATGGCTAATGAGTTTTGTTTGGCGTGACTACGGTCTTCCTCCCCCTTCAACACAACTACTTTGGCGGGGGGGGGGGAACGGACACACAGTTTTGATTCCTGTGTGAGTAAAAGGAGGAGGGAGAAAACCAACACACACACACAACTCGGGAGAAGCAGGCCACTCACTTCTTCTTCTTCTCCGCCTCCAGCTGCCGTTTGTGGAGAAAAACCGCCCGGGTGGCGTTGAGCCCTTGAGCCTGGATGGCCTCTTTTATCTTCTGCTCCTGCTGTTGAGCGTGAAGAGCCTTGGCTTTGTCCAGGACCTGAAGGTTCTGGAGATGTTCCTAAGGCGCAACGAGAAGAGTCGCTCGTTTCTGGAGTCCCCACCACCACCACCACCAAAGAAATGCAAGGAGGCCTGTCCGAGGGGCAGAGCCAGGGGACGGATTTTCCACTTCCTCAAACTCCTTAGTTGCCTGTTTTCTCAGGGAAACGGCCACCGTGAACGGCTGTCAACAAGGGAGGTCAACTCCTTTACACAAACATTAAAAGAAAGGTAGGTCTTTTGTAAAGCTAATGGCTCTTGATAATCTTTTGTTGTTGTTTAGTCGTGTCCGACTCTTTGTGACCCCATGGACCAGAGCACGCCAGGCCCTCCTGTCTTCCACTGCCTCCCGGCGTTGGGTCAAATCTTGATAGTCTATTCAGGACCAAATCACTCTCAGATACACTACCTTGCAACTGGGGTAGCTAGCAACCATATACCATCCTTTGGAAAGTTCATTGCTCTCTCTCTCAGCTACTGTGATGATTTGGGACTTAGCTTAGAGGGGACCGAGCAGCCCAGGGGGTCTGTGTGTCCTATATGATGTGCTAATCCCTGATATATATATTTTTTTTGGGGGGGGGGAAATCCGAGGACTTTAACCCTGTGAGCCCTGGGCCCACACCCCCCACTGGCCGTGACATTTGGAAGCTTTCGGGAATCCAGGATTTCCCTCTTTTGCTCATGGCCTCTTTCTGCCGTCTGTTCCTTAATCTCATGAAATTGTGGTTCCAAGATGATCAGAACACATTAAGTACCCGATGGGAATCAATGTTCTGCTTCAGAGATAACACAGTCTCTCTCCTCTTCTGCATGTACTCCTGGTACTTCTGTTCTTCCTTGGCTTCCTTCTCACGGACCCTGGAAGAAAAAAAAAACTGTAAGATCATGTCGGAGTCCTTTTCCAACCTTGCATGCTGCCTGCAGTTAGTTTGGCCGAGAGGGACCTTTCTGGGCTGAGGGGGAGGGTGACGGTCAACCTCTCCAGCACTCATCAATCATACCTTCTCTGCCTCCAAATTAAAAGTGAGCCCCGGCTCTCTGCTCTGTGTCTCTTTTTCCTCTCTCCTGAGTCGGTGTAAGTCTGTCGCTGAAAGCAGTCCCGTGTGCCAGTTTGCTGTTTGATCCGTTCAATTGTAAGGCAATGAAACCTTTTATTCTTTCTACTACTACGACTAATGTCTCAGAGTCAGTGATCAACACGGTAAGTGCCAGTTAATAAGCAAAACGGTGGCCTACTCTGGGGAACGTGAAGCTAATCTGCTCTGTGAATCCCTTCTGCCCGGCTAGAGTTGACCCATTGAATCAACTGCTAAATACGTAGTAAGTGAAAACTAAATGGGGAAAGGGGCGGAAATCCTCTTGTTTAGCTTCGTAATTTGCAATTAGAGCAGGCCCACTAGATTTCATGGTGCTTATGGAGAAGGAGGAGGAGGCTCACAAAATCTCCATTGATTTTATGGGCCTGTTCTAGTTGTGACTTACGATTTTAAACAACAGGATTTCAGCAACCACATCGATTCTCAGTGTGTGGAACAGAGAACTGCTGATTTATTAAACATAAGCCGTTTTTCTGAGGCTGCCATGAAAACCCGCTCTTAAAAGGCCACCTCAGTCATTTCACGAGGATGCCATCAGCAATACATGTCCACAGCAAACCTTCTTAGGCTGCTTTTCAAAAACCGGATCGCCTTTTCGTGATTCTTCTGAGCGTCTTGTAAAGCTCTGGGAAGCCTCTCCTCGTAATCCTTCTGAGCATCTTGTATTTTTCTAAAGAGAAACAAAAAAAGGGGGGGGAGTGCTTGGTGATGCGACAACAATCATCTTAGAGCTGCAGAGCTGGAAGGGACCTTATAGATCATCAAGTCCAACCCCTGTCAAAGAGGCACAGCGGGGGAATCGAACTCTCAGCCTCCGGCTCCAGACCTAAGCCACCCCAGCAGTTGAAATCTTTACCTTCACTCTTAAAGTAGCAAGACCATGACTGGAGTGTCTGGTGACCTCTGCCAAAGTTCATAGCTTAGTGAGAAAAGAAGAAAAAGCAAAGCAGACATTTTCTTTAAATGCCTCCTATGAGATTCTGCTTGGCAGAATGAGGGCTGAGCAGAGTTTTGAAGGACCGGTGGGGGTGGGGGGGTTCTGCTGGAGGCAGATGCATGCTCCTGATCCCTATGACACGAGAGGGCAAGAGATCCCCCCGGTTCTCAGACACTAAACCGAGGAATTTTTGCACAAAATGTCTGTGATTGAGCACTGATCTCACCTCTCCATCTGCTTTCATGGGAAGCTCTCTCAGATCCTGCAGAGCACTTCCCCTGTGAGCTATAATTAGTTACTCCAGAGCGTGCTTCGTCACCCTCAAAGCCTGCCAAACACCTAGGCTGGGTGCGTTCCAAAGGAGAACTGAACTAAATACGAATGGAGTTGTCCTTATGGCAGCAATGAAATGCCCTTCAAATGACGCACATGAGACCAGAGCTTGGGAAATTACTTTTTATAAAGTAATTCAGATCTATTACCATATTTTTCTGTGTATAAGACGCCCCCATTTTTAAGACATCCCACCACCACATTTTCTAATCCAAAATTAAGAAATCTAAGTGGGGCTTAGCAAGTGTAGGGGGAAAGGGATCAAAGTACTGCAGGATCGCTTTGATCCCTGCTTTCCCCCTTTGTGGGGGAGGGGGAAAGAGATCAAAGCAATCCCGTGACTGCATGATCATTTTGATCCCTTTCTCCCTTATACACCCATGGGATTGCTTTGATCCTTTCCCCCTACATTTGCTAAGCCCCATGAGAGTAAGCAGAGGGGAAAGCAAGGATCAAAGCCATCCCTGCTTTCCTTTTGCTAAGGCTTAGCAAGTGGAGGGGAAAGCAGGGATCATAACCCTGTAGGATCACTTTGATCCCTGCTTTCCCCTCCACTTGGTTTTTTTCTCTCCTCAGCTCATTTCCGTGTATAAGACGACCCTCAATTTTTAGTCTAAAGATTTTAAACAAAAGTATAGTCTTATACATTGAAAAATATGGTACTTACTGTTAGCGGACTAGCTCGTTTGCAGTGGGGGTGGAAAGCTAACTCTTTACATAACTTGACAGAGCCGCTCCTTGCAATTTTTGTTGCTGGGGTGTTTGTGCTTCAGGTTGATAAGAGAATGGTGTAAAACTTGAAAATCTCAAAACAGGAATAATCATGTGCTGTCAAGTTAATTCTGAGTTATGGCGCCTCTTTTCAGAGTTTTACAGGTAGAGAATAATCAGAAGTGATTTCTCATTTGCTTCTTCTGGGGGGGGGGGAGAGAAATCCCTGGGACTGTACAGGTTGCCCAAGGCTACCCAGGCTGGCTTTTCTCCCAGGAGGCTCAGTGGGGGGGAGGGAATCGAATTCCCAATGTCTGGCTCGGCCGCCAGAGACCTAAACCCACCGAGCTGTCCAGCCAATCTGAAACCTCAGAAAGCCTCTAAAATGCCCCAGAATGCCCTTTAAACGGAATAAGAAAAGATAGAGGGGGTAAGAGGATGTGTGGACTACTCCAGCTTTTAGAAATCAAATCCTCCCAATATGTTCTTGTTTGGAAACAAGAAGTGGTCGTTGAGGATCTCAAACTCCAGGAAGAATTGACGATGGGGAAGCAGTTTGTACCCAGTTTACCTCTCTGTGGCCAGCCACCGACGGTTCAGCTGCCGAGCTCTGCCCTCCTGCTTCTGGAGGCGTTCCTTGGCCTGTTCCTGCTGCTGCCGGTCCAGCTCCCCTTCGTCCCGTTTGACCTGCCGGCGCAGCTCGGAGAAATTCCCTTGTTCAATTTCGATCTTCCACATCTCAAACCTGGTTTGTTGTGCAAAACAGAGGCCCGCCATTAACAAAGACGGTCAGCCCACCAGTGCCCGGGTGACTCCTTGGCTTGCTCAAATAATTTATTCCCCGGAAGGCTCGTCCCCGATAAATCCCTAAAGAGGCAGGAAAAGACCAAGAAAGGCGAAGGTTTGCGGACCACAGATAAAAAGGTCACCAAAGCCAGACCTTACAACACATCAAGAGCCATAAAGCAAAAGCTGATTTTACAAAGGCAAGCATTTTTTTTAGCTAATAAATGGACCGCAACCGGGATTTCCTGCCAGCTATAAAGCTTGAAGGTTTCACAAAGCCTGAAGCCAGCGTATGGAGGCTGGGGAAGAGGATGGTCGGGCACTTCAGACCCCAGGGCCAAACAGGCTCTTCTTCCACATAACCCACACCTTTCCTCACAGCGCCACCTTCTGGTGGGTTTCCCCGTGTTAGTAGGTTTCTTTCTCTACTTGAAATAGACTCAGCTGATGTTTCTGCAATGCCTTTCATCATCATGTCCTGTTTTTCCCTTTAAGAACAGCTTTTGGTCAAAAAAATAGTTTAGACATCTCAACATTTTAATTTGTTTTTTTTTAAGCTTTACCTATATTTCGTATACATCCATAATTTTCAATTGCGCGACACTCTTGACATGATTCAAGAAAGCAAGCGTTTATACATCCACAGGGATTCTGTTGTTATATTTGTCATTCTTTACTACATAGCAGAGGTTCCCCACCTTGGGATCTCCAGATGTTCTTGGGCTGCAAATCCCAGACGCCTTCACCACAAGCTCTGCTGGCCTGCATCTCTGGGAATTGCAGTCCAAGGAATGGGGAACGCCACGGTTTGGAACTACCGCTACGTTTTCACGGATGTCGCTTTTTAAAGGGAGACCCCGAGAAAGCTTTCATCCTGTCGGGAGACTAGCAGTGGCCCAACATTGAGCAGATCCTAGAAAAAGCTTCTTTGGGACGATCCTTTATACAAGCAGTATAAAAACTTGGAGGGGGAGGAAGCCAGCAGCTCGCATCTTATCCAGCCTGTTTGGAGGTGGTGGGGAAACCACCCTGCCTGCAGAGAAAGGGCTTTGCCTGTCTGCAGAAGGAGAGCAAAGAGGGGGCCAGCCTGGCCTCCAGTGGGAGGGAGTTGCACAGGACAACATTTCTCAACAGGCCTCTGGGAGGCATCCCATTATCTCGCCCGCCTTTTTCTTATCGTTCCAGGTTTGAGACCTTAACTCGTTCACCTGCTTATCTATTAAACTGCACCACTTTTAAATAAGAAACATTGAAGTAAGAGTCTTCCCTCTGCCTCATTGCTAAATTCCTAATTGGGGGTGGGATGGGGGGAAGGAAGTATAATCTTTTCATCATCTCTTCCTGTGTCTCTTTCGCTTACACATTTTCGTTCAGGAGCTGCGCAATTTTGGCCTCGAGGTCCTTTTCATTTCCCAGCTCAGCACGCAAGCGCCGTAGCATCGCCTGGAGGTGGAATACGCTGGCCCTGCATTAACAGGGGAGGGAAGGAGATAAAAAGAAGAAAAGAGGAGAAAATTGGAAATAATGGATGTTAAGAACCTGGCGCCTCAAAAAAAAAAAAGACCTTCATAATAATAATAATAAAAGGGACCACAACGGGTGCCTCGTGGGGGTAAAGGGTTCTGTTTTCAGAATTCGGCTGGTTTGTATTAATGGCATGTCTTTCAATTAGATTTCTAAACAGCCGGCTCTCCTTTTAAAAACCTCTACACCGGCAATAATGAACTCAAGAGCATTTCTGGAGAGACGGCAGCCTTTGCTAAAGTGGTTGGTGATTTGAAGGAAGGAAGGAAGGAAGGAAGGAAGGAAGGAAGGAAGGAAGGAAGGAAGGAAGGAAGGAAGGAAGGACGGACGGACGGACGGACGGACGGACGGACGGTTGGACGGCAGGAAGGAAGGAAGGACGGACGGACGGACGGAAGGAAGGAAGGACGGAAGGAAGGAAGGCAGGCAGGCATTTCAGTAGACAATTCTACTGAATGTATTTTTATAAATGCTGTTATTCACCCACTACCACCAGATCCAACAAAACCTGAAGGAGTTGTTTTGCATCCAGCAGCAAACCTCAAGCCTGTGAACTACGGCTAGAATTAATATATTCCCATCGTTCGGCTATCTCTGACTTTGCGCCTTTAAGGTGCGTTGGACGACAACCCCCATTTTTCATGGCTCTCTGGTGCAATGGGAGTTGTAGTCCAAAGCACTGAGTGCAAGGTGATGGGTACAAGCTGCCTCGGGCACCATCCAGGGTCTAAGAAGCACCAGCCAGACCGGGTGGGACTTTCTTTACATCTCTGGAAGGTACAAGGAGACAGCTGCCAAAGACAGCCACAACCATCATCATAGTAGAACGGCAGAGCTGGAACGGACCCTATGGATCATCTAGTCCAGCCCCTGTCAAGGAGGCCCCAGAGGGGGGAATCGAACTCCCAACCTCTGGCTCTGCAGCCAGAGACTCCTCAACCTCTGAGCTCTGCAGCAGTTCAGGCATTTTCTTCCCAAGGAAGTACACACTCCTGAAATGGCAACGGCAAGCCTTCTCTGCCTCCACTTTTGGTACTTCCCCCTCTTTTCCTTGTATGCAGGTAACTTGCAATTATTTCACTGACTGGGACAGAAGACATTTTCCTTAGGGTGCGGTGCCTTGGCGCGCAGTTATATTAACGAGATTAATAGCAATATTGTTGTTCCCATAAAAGAACTTCCCAAAATGAGAGGGGATTTCCTTCCGCTTCCGCGCGGCTGTCTCCGAGACACGTTTGCAATCAACCATGCCGCATTAATTAGAGGCCATCTCCTTGCTGAATTCATCAGAGGGGACCTCCTTGCTAAATTAAACAGAGGTCACCTTGTTACAAAAAAAAAAAAAAATAAGGTCTGCTGCTCCTCGTTATGGCTGCGTAATCTGGGTATAGAACTCTTACGGATGATGTTATGTTGCGGGAAGTTGCTTCCAGTTTAGGGGAACCCATGGAACGGATCTTGGAAAAGTCCACGAAGGAGTTCTATAGCTGGCTGGATTGGGTCTCTGACTGCAGAGCCACAGGTTGGGAGTTTGATTCCCCGACTGTGCATTCCAAAAGAACCAGCCTGGGTAGCCTTGGGTGAGCTGCACAGTCCCAGGGCGCCCCCTGGAGGAAACAATGCCTCGAATCCCAAAGACAAAACCATCTCCAATCCTATAATTCCTTATTGTCAATAGGATGGGCACCATACAACCTTGCCAGTGATTCTCGGATTACAAATCTCATCAGCCCTCACCCTTGGCTATGCCGGCTGTGGCCGATGGGCACTGTAGGCCCCCCCGAACATCTGGAAAGCCGCACGGTGGGCGAGAAGACCCACGGGAACTCCACGGCCTGCAATCCAGCCCCCCGATTGACATTCTCATGGCTAAACAGCAAAGATGACTAGCCTGCATTAGACCACAGCTGCTAAAATTCCTAGCCAGAATACCTAACGGGAAAGGATATAAATTGTTATATTGTGTGAATAAATTCTGGGAAATATTAATTAATCTTAGAACTGCAGAGCTAGAAAAGGACCCTATAAATCGAGTCCAGCCCCTCTCGAGGAGGCCCAGTGGGGGAATCGAACTCTCAACCACACAGCTACCGAGCAATTGCCCTAATGCAGTGCAAACGGGAATTGCTGTTACCTACACGTTGCCAGCCTCCTTTTCTCTCTCAATGTCTGTCTCCACGTCCCTTTGCTGCAGTGTTAACATATCGATCCGAGAACGACAGGCATTCAGTTCTTCCCTGGAAAAAACAATGATTTCCCATTATTGAGGAGTCAGGCTTTGTTCATACAGTGGTGCCTTGCTTGACAACATTAATTTGTTCCAGCGAAATCGCTGTAGAGCGAAAATGTCGTCAAACAAAATTAAAAAACCCATTGAAACGTATTAAAAACCAGTTAATGTGTTCCAATGGGCAAAATACCTAATCGTCCAGTGAAGATCCTCCATAGGGTGGCCATTTTTGGGTGCCTGCCTTGAGAAAAATGCCTCCTAAAAACAGTGGGGAGCCATTTTGAGCAGCCGCCAGCCATTTTGAAAACCCAATGATCAGCTGTTTTTATCGTCGTAATGCGAAGAATTGGTTCCCAAAGCAGGGAACCAATCGTCGCAAAGTGAAAAAAACCCATTAAAACATCGTTTTGTGATCGCAATTGCGACCGCAGAAACATTGTCATGAAGCGGATTCGTCGTTATACGGGGTAATCGTTAAGCGGGGCACGATTGTAGATCATTGGTACACCAGACATTGTCATCATCCTCAGACACAGAACAGCCAAAAATCCAATTGCTGTTGCCAGCTAGAGTAGGTGTATTGAATCAAGGGAATTTGCATACCTTTGTTTACTATAACAGGGGATAAAAACTGGATCTAAGCCTTTGGACTGGTCAAAGGTTGGGTTTACATGTCCTGGGACTAAGAACTGGATCTAGCCCATAAAGAGCCCCACATTTTCTAAGCACTGTATCCAGGTTAGAACGCAAGACCGGTCCTTCCTACAGACTCACAAACTGGGGAGGAAAGGAAACAGGAATGAGGAGGGAAGAGGGCATTTCACAGAGCTTGCTTGGGAGAGTCAAGGCAGGGGTGTTAGATTTTAACATGGATTTCCAATTAGCAGCTGAGTCAACGAGACACAGCTCTCCCTTTTCTCTCCCCTCCCTAGAAAGCCATTTATTTCCAGGCATACGTGAAAACAAAAGCAGGTTCTTTTACATGAAGGACCACAGACAAGCTTTCAGCCTGATGGGAAGTCTGTGTCTTTCAGCTGAAACGCAAACCCTCACAAACCACTTTTATTCCACGCATGGTGGGCAAGAAGTAGACAACTGGCCTGGTTTTCTGAACCATCATCTCTTTTCCTTTGGCGAGGTTGTCAAGTTCGTTCAAGTTCCTGCGCAGGTTGAGCACGCGAACCCGGTCTGCGTGGTTCATTGTCCTTTTGCTACCCAAGGTGGTGGGTGGCTCCAAACTTTCCCTTCGAAGGAAAAAAAAAGAAGAGGATTTCAAATTCCAGATATGGGGAATTCTACGTTTACTAAAAAGCCATAAGAGCAGAGAAGAACATCTAGACATGGGCCAGCCTACCAATTCTCAATCTTGGATCCCCAGATATTCTTGGACTACAACTCCCATAAATCCTAGCCAGCACAGCTAGATCTAAAGGCTTCGGAGAGTTTACTCCAAGAACATCTGAGGACCTAAGGTGGGGAGCCATTGAATTAGCCCAACATTTGGCATCATAAGATTAGTACAGCTCACTCCATTTGGTTCAGAAGGTAAGCAATACGATAATCTGTCTAATCATAGGATCATTGGGTTGGAAGGAGCTTGTAAGGCCATCAAGACCAACCCCTGGCTCAATCTTTCATTGCACCTTCATCTTTAAACTTAAGTCAATTTTTATGCTCCATTTTCTTTCGTACTTTTTAAAGGGCCCCCAAATGACTCTGTTTCCGAGGTCTTTCAAAATTTAAGGCCCCCATATTTGGAAACATCGCTGCGCTTCTTAACAGATTAAAAAAAGGTTCCACCCACCCCCAACAGAGATATATCTAAAGGTTTGAAGAACACCACCCCCATACCAAACAAATAATATAATTATAAATATTCGAAATGTACCCTAAGCAGAGATGCTGAGGAAAGCATGTCTCAAAACAGCTTTTCGAAGACCGAGAGATCTCTGCGGCCACAGAATTCTTGCTGTCTATTGGGCCATGTGGGGTAGAAGAGGGCAGATGGAAGGAAGGTTGGATCTAAAATCCTGCACAGCAGAAACCCACGCTGCAATATTTTGTTGCAGCTCTTGCTTGCATCTCTGGGCATGAGAACCTGGAACCACCAAGCAGCTTAAGACAAGCCTGTTCATGTGAACTTTTGACTTGGGTGCGGGTGGCCACTCCTGAAAACAGAACTAAATTGCTTTTGGTTTGAGCATCGGAGGACCTGTTGTCTGGAAGAACTTAGAGGTCTGCAGTTTTTGTTTTTTTAAATCAACTCTTTGAATTTTGGAATTGTGGCACAAACTCCACATTTACAGGAAATCCAATCAATGTATTTAGTGGTGAGAAACATATCCGGTCCACGAAGCACGGATGAGTGGCAGACACAGATCAGGTATCCATCCAGCTGCCTAGACTCACCCATCAGACTGAAAATCTCCTCCTGCTTTTTCTGAAGGCTCATCGCTTCCCATCGGGACACTTTCCTCCTCCCGGTAGTCTTCTTCTCCGGAGCCGAGTCCTGATGGAAATGAAAGAGACTTGAGCCCATTAAACAATGGACACTTTGGATTCGGTTCCTTGACAAGCGAAAAGATGAGGCCACTAAGATGACGGGTTAAAAGCTGTGGGGTGGGTGGGTGGAGAGAACCGTGCCACAAAACATAAAAAAAGAGACCATTTTCTACCCGGGGGACTTAAAGCAGACAAACACTCTCCACCTTAGCAAAGGAGCTGTCATGAGCAATCAGCCTTAAGTGCTACGCTCAGGAACGCTGAAATAACCCAATGGGAATCTGGGTTTATGGCCTTCGGAGGCTCGTGGGAAGACGCAGAGAGGAAATGCATGGACATCATGAGGCTGTCTCCTGATGATGGAGGTGGGAGGTCCTGGGGTGAAACCGTGGTTTAACGCAGGATCCGAAACGCAGGTGGCCGCCATCATAGTCCTAACACAGAGTCAGGCTTCTTCTGCTTAAATGCCTCTAAAAACCCGTTCCGCCATCCTGTCACTTCTGCTCTCTGGTCTTGACAATAACCAAATAAAACACTGCACTAAATATTAATAGTGCTTCGCTTTTCCCAGGGAAAGTGGAACTAAAATAAAACCACCACCCTATGAACGAGGGGTTCCCCCCCCCATGTGCCTGTTCAGACTTTGATTTTATTCCTCCAGCAGACCTCATTGATGTGATCCAAGTGATTTTACACACCATGATAATCCGGGGGGAAGGGGGGGTACTCTTGGAAAAATAAATCATGGTCTGTTTTGGACTAAAATTCCCCGAATTCTCAAACCAACATGGTCAGTGGCTCATTTATCCTCTTCTACATTTATGATTTATTTATTTTTATTTATTTCTTTATTTGATTTATACCCCGCCCATCTGGCCTTCCGACCACTCTGATCCCAGAATTGATGGTTTATCTTTATTTACTATGAACAAATAGAGTGTTCATGTACCCAGCCTATTCCCCTTGATTTTCCTCTCCGTTCCCATTAGCCAGTGAGCAGAGCAGATGGGATGACCATAAAGCAACCTACGTAACAAGAAACCAAGTTTTGTCCCCTGAATGGCTGGAATGTTTGTGAACATTCTCTACCTTCACATCACCTTGGTCTATATAAGTCAATCAAACCATATTTGCTGTATGTATAACACAGAACAGCAGAATACTTCTGTTTATTAACCTTCCTGTTGGTCTTTCTCTCCCATAAGTGGTTCAGGTGCACAGATTTCTTCTTCTTCCTCTTCTTCTTCATTGTCTTCTTCCAGGAAACACAAATCAGGGCTTAAATCCTCTTCTGAACTAGCAGGAGATGCCATGCCTTTCTTTGGGGTGATTTTCCTCCTTTCTCCTCCAAATGAACACTCAGCTACCAAACAGAAGAAGAACAATCAGTGGAAAAATGTGGCTGATACCCAGCATGGTTTATAGTGGATAGAGTGATAGGTTAGGACTCAGGAGGCCTGAGTTCGAATCCCTGCTCAGCTATGGAAACTCATTTGGGGTGTGGAACTGGTGAAACCACTCCTTACATATCTCACATACCTTGAGAACCTGATCATCATCGCCATCATCTTAGAACTACAGATCTGGAAGAGATCCTATGGATCATCACATCCAGCCCTGGTCAAAGTGGGGGGTGGAGAGAATCGAACTCCCAACCTCTGGCTCCGTAGCCAGAGGCCTAAACCACTGAGCTATCTAGCGACTCCATTAAGCTCAGTCAAGCCGCCCACTTTATTACGAGAATGTTCCATTCAGTTCATGGGGGAAAATGAAAGAGAAAAATAATATTACCATTTAGAAAACAGGTGTTGCTGCTAAGCAGTGACTGTTTGATTCACACATGAATTGGGGGGGGGGGGAAATAAAAATTAAAATTATTGACCACCTCAGACAGGAGTCATCTAGCTGGGACTCGGTGCCACACAGATAATACTGGTGATACAGTATTTCTTCTTTGGAGGCAATTTGCCTCCCAGAGATACAGCATTAAGCGTAATACCATTGCAACTACACCAGAAGATTTTTGGCTACTACATCAAAGTCTCAGGAATAAACCACTAACAGCTATTCAGGTTTCCATATTTATGCGTATTTAACTGTTATGACTGTGTGGTCATAATTGTCATGAGCCACCTTGGTTTCCCCTATGTGGAGAAAGGCAGTATAAAAATAAAATAAAATATTTAAAGGTCTACCTGTCCCAGATTCTCCTTCACAAATAAGATGGGTGGTCTGGCCACGGGGCCCAGCTTACCCTTGGCTTCTTCTGCCCCAGAGGCAGCCTGCCGTGAGGTTTCCGGTGGGGCACAGATAATTCCTATTTATCTTCCCTCGATTTAATCCAAAAGAGAGGTTTGCTTGTTTATTTATTTATTTATGTCAGGCAGCCCTAAAGCAAAGTCTGGCCATGAAAGTTGAGGGATACATCCCAGCATCCATTCATAGGCAAAGAACCCAACAAAACAGATTTTTTTTGGATGGGTCCAGAGTTAGAAACCCACACCCAGGTTAGCTCTTTACATTAAAAAAGAGAGAGACTACCACATCCTCAATATGACTTAAATAAAACTAAGGCACCCTTAAAAAACACACAAAAGAAACCCTAAAAACAGGTGTATTTCATCATCCTTCTCCAGGCGCAGAATCAATTTGGCAAGGTTTCCCCCTGCCCTCTTGAACCAGGATGGGAGCTTCACCTGTTTGGTTTCTGCCTGCCTGAAGAAGACGCGAAGGGAGAGAAGTTAAGGAACTCCTGCTCAGCCCTAAACCCCTAAAAGGACGGTTTCACTTTTTTTTTCCGACAGTTAGACTCTCGAGACCTGAAGCCACGACCCTATAAACTGGACCCCCAACTCAGCCCCCCCTTACTTTCTGCGAATGGTAGCGCCCAATTTCCTGCCCCCTCGCCCCCAGGCTTAAATTAGACTAGCCCCGAAAAGCGGGGAACGAACCAAAAGGCACCTTACCTCTCCAGCGGTCCGTTTGGGACCGCGTCTAAGGCAACGGAGTGAACCAACGCGGGGGAAAAGGGGGTGAATCATGATCTCTTGCTGTAAATGAGGAGAAAAGGTGGGTCTTTCTCTCCCCCCCATCTAGGTCTGCAATCCGTGTGGCTGGTTGTCAGCCTAGAGAAATTATGGGCTGTGGTGGAGGAGGAAGGGAGGGATCTGTGAAGGGCTAAGGATGGGGTTATCCCCTTTGAGAGGAGATGGTACAGTCCTATATACTCCCGCGACCTAGCCTCGGGATCCCGGGCTTGGAACAACAGGTGGGCAGAGCCGATGCATCGCTGTTGTGACTTGGGACTACAACTCCCAGCACTCTGAGGCTTCTGGGAGTTGTAGTCCATCGAGCGGCACCTTTCTGCTCGAAGCTCTCTGCCTTGAAGGTCGGGTGGCATAGAAGGCAGGTCCCGGACCCGTCACGTCGGGATGGGTCAACGCGTGTCCAAAACGGAATGGTTTGCTGAAATGCAAGGTTTTGCGTGCACAAGGCAGGCCGGCGGATGTGGCCGGGGGGCGGGGAGGCGAGGGTCTCCATGCACGCCCACTGAAATTTTGGAAAGATGGTTGCTGAAAAGACAGAAAAGCGCAGAGTTTCCAAAGAGATCACTCTCTCGTGTCCACGCTGGGCCAGCCTGTTGGGGAAAGTGAAAGGAGGGGAAAGTAACACAGGAGCCGTTTAAAGGCCTAAGGAGGTTGATGGAGGCTTTGATCCCTGGGAAATGCGAATTAACAACACCAAACTGGGTTGTGGAGGTTTCCTGCCATTTCATACAGCGTAGAAATTCTTAAAAAGAAAAATTACACCTTGAGCCCTGTTTGGCAAACACAAAGGCATGTTCGTGATTTTGTCGATTATACATGACTTTGGAAAAACGAATAAAGCGTAGTCGATTCCCAGCAGCAAGAACACCTCCCCCTCCCCAAACAAAGAACTGGGATGGAAAGACCTGTTTGAACCATGCTTTCCAAGATGCCGGAGCATTTTGGACAGCATAGTGTTTAAATGCACACTTTTGCTTCCATTTTGTTGCACGGATGTAGACATTTTAAAAAACAGAGGGTAAGCAGAAATGCTCTTTTGCTAAAGACGCTGCACCAGAGAAACCCAGTTACTTTATTCCCGAAAAGGGGACAGGAATTCACAGCAGGCATAGAGCTTGGCCACGTTTATTTTTATGTCTGCCTCGCTGCTCCTGAAATAATAATAATAATAATAATAATAATAATAATAATAATAATAATAATAATAATAATAATAATAATAATAATAATAACAACAACAACAACAACAACAACAATAACAATAACAATAACAATAACAATAACAATTGTTATTGTTATTGTTGTTGTTGTTGTTGTTGTTATTGTTATTGTTTATTTATTTATTTATTTATTTATTTATTTATTTATTTATTTATTTATTTTCACAACAGTCTTCTGAGGTGGGCAGAACTAGGATAGTTTCCTCCAAGAAACTTCATGGCTGAATAGTGATTTGAATCTAGGCCTGGCTAGAGATCATCCACCCCTATAAAAGCCTGGTATTCTTTTCTTTTCTCTTCTTTTTACTATAAGGTGTCCCCACCTGCAGCTACAAAACTCTGTGCTCCTGTTTGTACTGGACGGATCTGTAGGGACACCCATGAGATGGTCCTCTATCAATGATCCACAAGGTCTCTTCCAACTCTGCAGTTCTAAAACATCTTTGTCTGTTCCCATTTTTCAACTTCTTATCTCCGAAATCCCAGGTGGAATGGCTGATGGAGAGGGATTCTGGGACTGGAAGTCCAACCCTGCCCCCCCCCGCCCAAGAAGCTTCTCCTGCCCCAGAGCCAGGCTCCCAGGAGTTTTTTTAAGGGAACAGATAATAGCGGTACCCTAATAATAACCATGTGCTGTCAAGTCCGTTCTGACTTATGGTCACCCTTTTCGGGGTTTACCAGATAGAGAAGACTCGGAAGTGGTTTCCTGCTCCCTTCTTCTGGATTGTGCAGCTTGCCCAAGGCTACACAGGCTGGCTCTTCTCCCTGGAGTGGGGGAATTGAACTCCCAACATCTGGCCCCAAAGCCAGATATAAACAATTGAGCTATTACTCAGAAGTGGTTTACCGCTCCCTTCCTCTGGGGGTGCCCTGGGACTGTGCAGCTTGCCCAAGGCCACCTAGGCTGGCTTTTGCCGAGATAAGGTCGGGAATCGAACTCCGGCTGTCTGGTTCCACAGCTAGAAACCTTAAACCACTAAGGTGTACCAACATAGCAAAGGTACCCTGAAAGCCTCCAAAATGGTAATTTGAATGCCAGTAAAACACATTGGATACAGTTCGGGGGGCTGGACTCAATGACCTTGTAGGCCCCTTCCGACTCCGTTATTTTATAATTCCAGGCTGGGAACTAATGATCAGCGATTTTCCCATGTATTGTGGTGCTGTTGGTTCAGCACATTTGCCAACCGGGCGGAGAATGTGTGCAGAGGAAGGGAGGCACTAAGGAAAAAAAATGCCAGTTGTCAGAAATTACAGCTCATGTAATAGCTTAAATGCTCAGCCAAATCTTTATTTAGAGGTCTCTCTCTCTCTCTCTCTTGGCTATCTATACTGTGTAGATATTGCTGAACGACACTTTTTTTGGCTGTTTCTCCTTGTTCTGTTTTTAGCATTGGCAGCCATCATGCAAGCGCCTTGAAAAATGAATTCTCCTTCGACGTCTGAGTGACAATATCTTTGTGGCCATGTTTTCTTGGCTGTTCCGATGAGTCCATCCTAAAAGCTGCTCCCGGAGGGACAGGAAAGTCTCCATTTCCAGACGGAACTTTGCAAAATCTAAATCTGCTTGATGGGTACCCACAAAACAAAGCCACATCGAATGACTCAAAGTCGTCCTTTATGTGTCTACCGACAGAAAATCTCTGATGTTTGTGTGGTATGTCTTTCTGCAAGTTACTTATTAATAGGCAGATAATTTTTTTATTTGCTTTCACTTATCATGCTATTTTTAGGTTCCTTTTTGGGTTTTAACGTCTGTGGCTGCCACAATATTAGAGCACGAGAACCTTTATATAGGTTAGTTTTGCGACAACAAATAATTATTTTTTTCAAATGGCACTGTGGTTACCATCATAGATGGTTGATACCCAAGGGAACTCAAAAGGTCATCCAGTCCAGCCCTCGGACAAAGCAGGAAATCTACTTGGGGGAAAAGGCCTCCTCTGATGATCTTCACAGCCTAATGCTTACCTCAAAATGTCCTTTTCTGTAGTTTTAATCCATTATTTTGAGTTCTCCCCAAACAGAACGCTTTGTACACTACTATGGAAACGGCTCGCTGTCTTCTCTTATTCTGGCTGAAGATACCCAGCTCTGTCAACCATTTCTCACCGAGCGTGGCCACGTTGATCGCCCTCCTCTGGCCACATGCCGGCTTTCTGATATCCTTCTTCAACTGTGATTCTCAAAGCTGGGCAAAATATTCCAGAGGTGGTCATATCAAAGCAGAACGGGTCTGTTTGTAAACCACTCGGAATAGTGCTTCGGCACTAAAGGGGTGGACTAACTAACTAATTTTTCTTGGTCTGGAGCTGGGGTTCCCAACCTTGGGTCCCCAGCTGTTCTTGGACTACAACTCCCAGAAGCCTTCAACACTAACAGTGCTGGCCAGCATTTCTGGGAGTTGTAGCCTGAGAATTATCTGGGGACCCAAAGTTCAGAACCACTGCTCTAGAGTGCTCAGGGAGGGGTGGCCTAACTTCATCTGGGGTTGCCCTTGGACTGTGCAGCTTGCCCAGGGCTACCCAGGCTGGCTCTTCTTCCCAGGAGGCACAGTGGGGGAATCGAACCCCCAACCTTTGGCACTGCATGCAGATCTACCTAACTCACTGAGCGATCCATACCCAGAGGTTGCGGAACGACAGTGGCGGTGGCTGACTCAGATGGTGGTTCAAGCCCCGTGCACTCCAGTTCTCTCGCGGCATGAAAGCTCCGTGGTTTAGGTCTCTGGCTGCAAAGCGAGAGGTTGGGAGTTCGATTCCCCCACTGGGCTTCCTCAACTGGGCTCAATGGTCCATACAATCACTTCCAGTCCTGTACTTCTAAGAGGATGATGATGATGAGTTTGGAATGTAATCTGTGGACTGTGGGTTCCTGGGTTCTCCACCTCCAACCCCGATCCATCCCTCGCAGTTACAGGTGGCGTATAAATCTTTTTTCGAAACATTAAACACCCAGCGGAGCTGACAATGCGCGGCTCCCACGGAATCCTTCCCTGCAAAGCTGCCGCCGTCCTCAAAGGGAGAGAAAACGTCTCGACAGGAACAGATTCAGTTCACAGCATCAGAGGCTGTTGAGATGAAAGCCGGAACATGCAGGCTTTGATGCAGGTGCAGTGCTAAGCGGAGCTTTCCTCTCAAGGAAACATCCTCGGGCAGAAGCACCCCAAATAATCATCATGTGCTCTCAAGTCAATTCTGATTCACGGCGACCCTTTTCGGGTTTTTCCAGGTAGAGATGGCTCAGAAGTGGTTTTACATGCCCTTCTTCTGGGGGTGGGGTGAGGAAATCCCAGGCACTGTGCAGCTTGCCCAAGGCTATGACATATCATCATCATCTGCTCTATGTCAATTCTGATTTATGGCAATCCTTTCCAGGGTTTTCCAGGTAGAGGAGCCTCAGAAATGGTTCCCTTCTTCTCAGAGGTCTGGGATGGTGCAGCTTGCCCAAGGCTACCCAGGCTGGCTCTTCACCCGGGAGGGGAATCGAACTCCCAGCCTCTGGCTCTGCAGCCAAAGACCTCAACCACTGAGCTATCCAGACAACTCTTTCTAGGTATGTAGTTCTCAGAAGTGGTTCATTATTCCCTTCTTCTCAGCTTACTCTTGGGCTGTGCAGCTTGCCCAAGGCCACCCAGGCTGGCTCTTCTCCCAGGAGGCCCAGTGGGGGAATCGAACTCCAGACCTCTGGCTCCACAGCCAGATAACCTAAACCACCGAGCTATCTAGCCGGCTATAAATATCCATAGTCATATTTAAATGGTATATTTGTATGTATGTATATGTATGCATGGGGGTGTGTGTGCGTGTGCGTGTGCGCACACATATCTGAGAATTATCCACTTCCACACCCAGAAACATTTTTTGCACGGTGATTAATCGCCGGCTACGGCTCTGTTTGCCGACCGAGCTCCGTTCAGCGGGAGGACAAGATAGCAACGGAGTTGCCATTTCAGATTGCAGTGTGGGAAGGATGCCACGAGTCACACAGCAAGATTCTCAAAACACCCACTCTTTGGCACCTTCGAGATGGAAAGTGTATTTCCAATAATATACAAGGAGAGGTGTAAGGAAAGGCTGTCCTCTTGTGCAGTGGTTTAAAACAATGCAGATTTTTTTTTTACAAACGTGAACAGGATGTCTCTAAGCACGTTTTACTCCAATGAAAACCCTACTCAATTTAATGGGAATATTCCCAGACCCTGCTCTTTAGGAAAAGAGAGGGTGCGAATTCTCTTACCTCCATGCCCGCTGCTAGATGATCTGAGGCTGTGATTGAACTTATTGAGTAGACATTTTTATTGGAGAGAGAGAGAGAGAGAAAACGAACACAAAATGACAAGCTGATGGCTCAGAAAGATGCAGATAACCCATCCAAGACTTCTTCTTTTTAACAGTCTGCGTAGTAAGGCAAGGATAACTGTAATGGTACTTTCTGGGACCTTTCCAAGAAATACAAAAAATCAGTTTTCACAAGGCATGCATTCTTTCAGAGACGGGAAACGGCAAAATCTCATCATCTGGTAGAAAACAAACCCTCTCTGGACTGTTTCGTTTAATGAATGGATAGGAACCAGGTCAGAGTTTGCATCGCCAGTAGCAACGGTCACTAAGAGAGCTGCTTCCAGGCTTGCGGGAGAGAAAGCAGGGTACATTACCATTGTAACTAATAAACAAAGAATTGGAGTGCCAAAACCTTTCCCATTGTATTTTCTGCATTGCAGAAGCTGCATTTTGAGAGCAAGGAAGCATGACTCATAAGCTGAGATCTAACCATCAAGAAACCAGTAATCTGACCTCCATCCATGTTCAATCAGGGTTAAGATGTTTCCACTCTCTCTGCCGTGTTGCAGTCTGCTCTTTTCACTTTCTCCCGTATTTGCATTTGTTAAAATGTCATGTGGTCTTTCTGTCCCGCAAAATAAGCAAACTGGCAAAATGGCTTTCAGGTCTTCCAACATAAATGGGAACTAAATTCTCCTCCATCTACCGCAGGCAGTAGGTGTGACTAGACAGCTCATTTGATCAACTGACTGGATAGCTCAGTGGTTTAGGTTATCTGGCTGCGGAGCCAGAAGTTGGGAGTTCGATTCCCCCCACTGGGCCTCCTGAGAGAAGAGCCAGCCTGGGTGGCCTTGGGCCAGCTGCACAGTCCCAGAGTAAGGGAATAATGAACCACTTCTGAGAACTACATACCTAGAAAGAGTTGTCTGGATACCTCAGTGGTTTGCATCTTTCGCTGCAGAGCCAGCGGATGAGAGTTCGATTCCCCTCCACCCCCGGGGCCTCCTTGGCAGGGGCTGGACTTGATGATCCCCATTGGATCCCTTCCAGCTCTGCAGTTTGAAGAGGACTATGACGACGACAACGACGCAGAAAATGCACTTAACCTACGACTCGTGTCCTCCTCCATCAGTGTCATTTTAATCATAAATCTAGTCTGTGTACAAAGTGCTTCGAACTGTGGACAAAAATGCTAACTAGTTTATTAGCGCCGCACGATTGTCGTCATGAATGTCCCCCGAGGCTCGGATCCAGTTTACAGGTTGCTGACTTTTAGATGCCATGTTCTCCCCGAATAATGTCTTAGGGGGGAGGCGTGAAAAGGGGAGAAGCCGTAAGTGCTTGTAATCTACAAAATTGTATTTCCCCCCTTTCATCATTTACAATTCAGTCTATAGCTGTGTTTTACCTCCTTGAACCCCATGATTCTCCATGAGCCGCCCATCTAATCTGCCTCTTTTGTACGATACCCGTAAAAGTGAGAGTTTTCAAAATCAAGCCTTTCCTCTCTTTTTTTGGCTTTTCCAAGGTCTTGCCTTCCCCTCTGAAAAATCCCAGGTCTTCTTCCCTGCCCGATCTTTTAACTCCCTACGCTCTGCCGCGATCTAGACCAAAGAGATAGTTTACAAAGCGCACTCCGTGGTGCGCAAAGGACGACGACTCACGCTGTCCTTGTTGTTATTACCTGCCCTGGGGGCAAAAAGGATGACATCTTCCTTGTATTATAAGGTTCCCGTTTCCTTCAGGGAAGGAGAATTATTTTGTGCTTATCCGAGCAGCCGTAACCTTGGAAACGCTGAAAAGAAGAGGGAAACCGCATTACTGTAAATATCCCACACAAGGAGAGCTGCCCAATTTTCCTATGGTGGTTCCAAGCATCCGGCACTGGGGGGGTGTCTTCAAAACAGCCCTGCGAAGTAGGCCAGTATGAGTCTCTTTCATAGAATATATGAGTATCTCATCCGAATACCATGACTCTTTATTCCACCTAGCAATGTATCATCTGGGTTTCTATTTGCTTGGTTTGGAGAGTGAGAAGTAGAGACTTGATTTCCCAATAGGATCTCCCTTTATCCACTGATTCACTTATCCGCAGCCTGAAAATATTAAATAAACCCCCCCACAAGAAATACACAGTTAGATGCATTTCTAGTGTGTATTTACCAGAATTTGCTACCAGAGGGAGCCAGAGAGCATGCAGTCCATAGTGTTTGATACTTCTGCATTTTTTGGTGGTCATGG